>NC_063204.1:8262509-8265009 GCF_017589495.1 Alosa alosa
CTGGTGCATGCCTCCTTAGGACAGCACTGGCGGATTAATAATTAAATGACAGATGTTTGGATGCATCTATTGGCACAGACCTGGTTCTTCTCTCCAGCTCAAGCAAAGTCCCCTGATAAGGCCTTCCAGGCTTTGTCAATAAGAGACTAGAGGTACCAAGGCAAACACGATTAAGCCTTCAGTAGAGTCGAAAATAAAATTGTGAAGACAGCTGGCACATATTGAATATTTTCACTTTTTTTATTTTTAAGTCCCTGTAGGAAGCTAAAGCCAAGACAAAACTCTATATGTCACATATTTAAATATTGCAAATCAGTAGTGTGTGTGATACATGTTTGTGTGTGTGTGTGTGTGTGTGTGCGTGTGTTTGTGTGTGTGTGTGTGTGTGTGTGTCCACCACAGCTTATACTGTATGAAGAGCAAGCCAGAGACTTCAAGAGAATCCGACTCATATGATCTGGCTTCTGTGCATCTGCATATCCAGTGATTGCATGGCCCTTTTGTCTCTCACACAATTCACTATAGAAGTGTTTCAAATTGTTCAATGTATTCGTCAAGCCGTCTACCATGTAAGCTATCAGTTTGCTCAGGGTTTTGAATTCAGTTAGACATTTGATACAGGTTTTCTGAATAAGGGTGTGGAGACAAAATACCCATTTTCAAAATCATTGCACCTGGTAGAATAACATAACTGTACCCTGAACTCTCATGACACATGTCCTTCAGTCCCAAAACAGCAGGCCACTGACAGGTGACAAGACAGGCGTCTGGTGTGGGTGTTGCACAGAGAGGAGGAGGAGGAGCCAAGTGATTGTATGTCATCAGGTAAACTTGTGCGCCGGTGCACCTAATTGGGCGTCAGCCTCCTACCACCTTCCAGCACTCCTGTAATTGAACACACACAAATGGGCAACAAAACACAGCCTGGGATGAAAGGGGTGAAGCAGAAGGCAGTGACAACACACACACTCACACACATGCTCAAACATACAGCCATTCAGTGATTTGAAGATGCAAAAATAATTTTGGTGTGGCTAATTCAGTGAGGATAGAAAGGCAGAATTGAAAAGTAAGCATAACATGTCATGAGGAATGAGGAACCGTGAAGTTGGAACCACTACCATGTTATCACCACAGTTATAACCATTACCATAGTGTCACCACTACCATAGTGTCACCAGTCATAACCACTACCATAGTGTCACCAGTCATAACCACTACCATGTTACCATTGCAGTCATAAACACAAGGCTGTTGTAAATCTGAAAATCTAAATGTAAATCTAAATCTGAAAAAGAGTGGTTTGTGAAGATGTATTATTTCTCTGTCAGCTTCAACAGCCAAACTAGCAGATGGCTAGTGGTTAGCCCTTGCCAAATGCTCAGCATGTGACAATGCTTCTCAAAATATCTAACAGGGAGGAAGACAGAGAGGCCTCTCAAACCACAGAGTCCACATTTCAACTGCCAAGGTCTGTAGCAGCATCCTCCGCTAATGAGAGTGACAGGCCACATATTAACCAAGTTGTCCAAAATATCAGGTAAAATAAATAACAATTCCTCATACAGAAAAAAATAAACAGATACAAAATATATACCTGTTTCAGTGGAAACCAAAATAATGATAATGAGCATGTGAGTATGCAAGATGGCACCATGTTCAGTTGCCAATTCATAGTTTAGAGTGGTGCATAGACTCTATGGGAAGGTTACAATGAAAGGAAGCATAATATTGTATGTGTTCATAAAATTGAAATTAATCTTGGGCAAGATTAGAATAGTGAGAATTCATCAATATGTCTTACCTAGTCAAGAAAGACTGTTTGAAAGACTGTGGAGGCTCTTCAGACACAGAGAAAGCATAAAACAGGCCAGACAAATTGCATCTGAATTTCAATGTGTTTACCACTGGGGTACCTTTTAAAATAGTTCATGATTTTCTGATTCTCTGACTGTTTGTAAAGCCAAGGCACAGACAGAAAGCTAGAATTCTGACTTCTCGTTAACACCTGCATGTCTAGTCCATGTGCAGTCTTGCCTCTCGAAAACAAATCATCTCATCAACTTTATTTTTCTATTTTGTCTTGCTCCCATGCCAGAAGCAATGAAGAAATAAAAATAGAACATACTTCAGTTTGTGTTACTTGTCCTCCAGGTTTGCAAGTCTGGCAGATTGAAAGCTAAGCCACGTTTTACCAGTAATCAAATTTGCTCTTTAAAGCTGACAGGACGCTGGAGGCCAAAATATAGAAAAGGGGGACCTTTTTTTTTCTTAGACTTGTTCTTTGTTGTTTTCTAAAAGTATTTCCTAAGGACTGACGGTAAAAATAATGGAATAAAAAAGCAGTCTTGATCTTGTAGGAAAGATGTGGCAATCTCCTGCAACTCTCAAAGCTTATGGAGAGTTTCAGTTCATTGAGATTGATGGTGTGATGAGGCCTCTCGCTGTGAAGCTACAACAGAGCCATGTCTCTCTTGAAACTGCTGCAGAGATGATGACA
>NC_063204.1:8267509-8287509 GCF_017589495.1 Alosa alosa
TTTTTTTCAAAAAAGGAAACAGACCCACAACAGCAAACAAAACCATTTCCCTCTTTTCTTTTCTCTCACCCTCTCTCACTCTCTCTCACCCTCTCTCACTCTCTCTCACTTTCTCTCACCCTCTCTCACTCTCTCTCTTTTTCTCAACCCCCATCTGTCTCTTTCCTCTCACATACAGTATGAGTGTGTGTGTACATGTGTCTGAGTTTGTGTGTAGTTATATACAGTATGTGTGTGTGTGTGTGTGTGTTTGAGTGTTTTATGTGTTTATGTGTGTCTCTCTCTCATATGGCCGAAGGTGACAGGGCTAGTTTCTGTCACTTTCTGCACAGCCCCAGTAAGTCCCACTCCTGTTCTGTGCTGTGAGGAACCGGGGTGCGCTGGCTGTGGGTGGGTGTTCAGACCTCGGCAGGGTCACCTGGGGGAGCAGGTGCCATAAGTGGGCTTGTCGTCATTGACAGGTGCATTACAGGACAGAGCTCCAACTGGCTCTCAGTTCATGGTTCAATCATCCAGCAGGACTCTGCCTGTACTCAACTTACAGTAGCATAGAATGAAAGCACAGACAGCTTTTTCAAAGCCTGTTTGATCAATATATTTGTCTTTTTTATTCCTGCCTTTGTCTTTATACATGCCTGACTGTCTCAGTTTTTATTTACTGTAGAGACAGATGAGTAATTGTGGTCATATTAGTATAACAGGTATTACCTTATTACAAAGTGTCTCATCGTTTGACTTTGAGGCTGCTTGGGAATTCATCAGGCCCGCTTAGTGAGGAGAGGATAGGATCACTTGTCTAGTGTGAGAGGGCTCCCCTCATCACAATGTAATATAAAATTGACACCCATTATGTAAATTTAAATGACACAGTCATCAAAGCTAAACAGAGCATTAATGAAATTATGTAGATAAACCCAAGATTGAATGTCTAATGAAATTGTATTGCAAACACCTCTGCCTGTTTATTAAAACATCCAAAGGATAACGTATAATCACTATGTACATATTTAAGTACACCATCATTTTTGTGCTGCAGCAATAGATTACAATAGCTTTTCAATCTCCATACACTGTTAAAGCAGCAATGCCCCTATGTGGACCTGTCTTTCCCAATGTGCATCCCTCTTAGGGCATCCCAGAAGTCCTGAGTACCGGTTTCCATGGAGTACTTAGTTTTAATGTGAAGTGTGAGAAAGCTTGCATAGCAGATCTGTTTATGCGCTGGATCTCTGAAACTGAAGCTATCTACGATATTATCCAGTCAACAATGGGCGTCTCCATGACACCTCAGTATTCAGAAATACGGTTTTCTATTTCTGGCTGAAGCTGCATTGTATTGATTTTAATATGGCGGTAGACAGTGCTTGATGTATCTTAAGCCATGTAAAAGCAAACTTATATTTTTCTATACAGAATATCCATATTGAGTGCAGAACTGTCAACATTTTGAAAGAAATATAGGTTGAAGCACATTCTAGTTATCCTACTGAGACTGGACTAAGTTATAAAGTAAACCGAATGGACAGGTAATTGAAACGGTCTATTAAATGTCTCCGGCGATATGGGAAGTTCAGAAAACGCTAGCCTTTGTCACGTCGGACTCTGAAATGGACGAGATCTTTCTGGTGAAGTGATTGGTTTGATTAAACAATTGCATGCAAACAGTGCTATGACTATGGGCAAGTACATGTCAACAGCCCTAAAGTTTATGATAAGAATGGGACATTCTGCCGTCCTATGTGGAATACAGTAATAACCAGAACAGTAGGAGTAGGTTATAGCCAACATACCTATGAGATATTGGCTGCAAATAGCTATCAGTAATAACACGTTATAGAAGGGTGTCCGAAACAGTAGGTAGCCTACATAGGCTACAGTATGTTATTGTATCATTCTTTCACACAAGCTTACAGACCACTTGGAGATGCAAACAATATCGGATTTTTGGTTGATTTGAAACATGCACTTTACTTTGGATAGACAATACATCATAGGAGTGATTAACTATTAGATGAAAAATCTAGACCGAAGTAACTTAACATTTGACACCTCCGATATATTAGTGCTCTAAAGACGTCAAATAGCCCGTTATAGTTACCAAATTGATAGCCAAGTAGCCAGAAGTGAACACACATGGATAGCTGTAAAAACTGTGCTTTCATTATACAACTAAACACAACAAAATACTTTATAACTCTTGAGCCAGCTCCTTACTATGTGATCTCAATGGCGATGCAGCGTTTGCACCTCCAACAGCATGGCATACCTGGTTACCTCCCACAAACGCCCACAAACACCCACAAATGTCCATATGTTTGTGTGAAAGAATGCATGGCCAGCACATATGAAACAAGGCAAACCAATTTTCCGGTGTTCAGTTCTCTTTTTGCACGTTTTTTCCAATTAATACTAACACCAGACGAGAATATAATATTACAATATTTGGCCTATCAAAGTTATCAGATATTAGCTAGGCTAAACAGTCACAGAGTAGGCTATCCTATTGGGATTCCATTGGAAATTAAACGCGATTCAGCACCACTTATTGAATATGTATTGTATAATGTTTTGCTCAAATAGTTGGTCAATAGTAAATAATAGAGGCCTACTATTATATTTTGCTTTTATATATGCAGGTTTCAGGAGTATGGGGAGAGAAGCATTGTATTGGCTATTGATCTTTTAACCAAATCACAAACTGTGACTTTAATTATTTAACTAAATAATGATTAACATCTGATATTATCTGTTGGCGATTAAATTCTAGCTAAATGATCTCTGATAAAAATTGTCATCCTGAGAATGGTTTCAAAAGTATCTATTCTGCCAACAATGCTAGGTAGGTTTTTTTTAGATTACTGTATGTCTGCACTCTGCACTAAATGTGAGTGTTTTATTTTGTCAAACAAGAAAAAAAAATGAAAGAAAAGTCAATTATTGTGTGAAATGAAACGTAGATTGGATACCATTTTCTACAAACAATTTGCATGAAACGATAATGAAAGTATAAAATATATGCGAGAGGTACATACTGGGAAACAATAATTTAGTATTGCCCGACTTCCCATAACAGCAATAATAACAATCTCTAGTTTTGCCCTATTAAATTGAGATTTTGTATGTTGCAAGTTGAGGCCAAGGCAGTGGCCAGGCCTAATTCTCAGAATTATCAGTGGTGTTTTATTTGCTCAGCAGATGGAGGAAGTGCTGTGTAATGGACATCATTAGGGCCAGAAACAAGGAAGTGTGCAACCTCCATCTTGGGAGGAAAAGCAATTTTGACCTAAATAGATTACTGAGGGATTATCCAGCATTCATTAACTATGAACACATTGGCATTCACTAATGTATATAATTAGACTTTTTTTTTGTTTTTGCTCAAAAGAGGCATGTGAATAAATGTGCATGAAAATTGACTCATTACTGAACTACTTAATTCACCAATTAATTTTGAGCATTATTATTCTGCCTACTTGACGTGTACAGATATAGTTAAATCTCTCATTACCTGGTGTGGAGTGGAGTATGATTTAGTGGGTTTTAAAACCTCTGAATTAGGATGCTCTGTCATTTAGCTGGTGTTCCTTAGTAGCAGCATTTTAATCTGGTAAAAACAAGCGGGAAAACTGTAGCCAAAACAGGACTGCATGGTGGTACGTGTTTTTTTTTTTTTTTTGAACAGATTAAAATTGTTGTTTTTTTTCATCACAATGATGTCTCACTGCAGTTTGGCCATTATGCATTTCTGCAAGTCAGCTGAAACCTCCTACCCATTTCTCACCGCCTACCATCAGGCACAGGACTTTTAATCTCTCAATGCTGATTGCATATATCGGCAACACTTTATAATAACTACATGTATGTCATGTATGATGTATCTATATTCATTTTGTTGCGTCATGCAGTATCAACGAGTCTTGTTATCTGCAGGGATAACATTGACATTACTATTCTTGTTCCAACAAAAGGACATACGTGTACGTGCCTACTGGCAGGTGGGGAAATTCCATCTCCCTATTTCTCCTCTTAGTTGGTCTCAAAGAGATGTTCTTGCACAATGCCCCTGGCATCTGGACAGATGGGGAAATAGCCAATGGGGAGATGACCAGCCCCAGAGTCCAGCTCTTTCCATGCAGAAGTTAATGTTACATGTCAGTGGATGTCTGTTGAGTAGGTGAGAAGAATGAATGCATGGAACAATGATAGAACGGTGACATCAAAGACAGCATTTAATTGAAACGGGTTTATCTCTTCAGCTAACAATGGGATGAATGTCCTTTCGAGTCTTCAGAAAAATGCATTTTAGCAACACCCCTCCCACCCTGACAAACTAATTTACTAACTGTCAATCCAATTATCTATGACAGATCTATATTTCAAGCTAAGGGAATTGACTACAACATACACTATTAAAGATGACAGCTGTTTGTGTTCTACCTTCAGTTTTGGGGAGGAAAAACATGCTATTTCTGTCCTACTTGGACACCCAGCATGGGCAATTTGATAGGAGGCTGAAATGAAAAGAAAATATGATGGTTTGTCCCTGTAATTGAAAGTGAGTTTGGGATCTCTGGCCTTCTCAAGGACAGCACACAAGTGCACACACACACACACACACACACACACACACACACACACACACACACATATATATATATATATATATATATATATATATATATGTATATATATATGACTACACACAAACACAGACACATGTACACACACACAGAGAAACACACACTCACACCCAAACACACAGACGCACACATATAAACACTCAAACACACACACACTCACACAATCACAGACACATATACACACTTTGCACCAGCAAACGAAGAACAGAGAAACAAGACAATGAAGAAAATAATTTGAGAGAAGGGGGCAGAATCTTTTCATGTGAGGGCCTTGAGTCACAAAATGGTTCAGCCTGTGGTGAAGTGAAGAATTTCCAACTAAGACGCAGATTAAAACCCTTCCTAGAATAAAGAAAAAGGTGTTTCATTTCAACTGGGCATTTACGAGACCGCTGCCCATACGCGAGACAGAAAAAAAGAGTCTGTGCCAGATATATCAGCTTCAAAGACAGACTCTGGCCTTTACATCTGATATTATTGTAAAGCCAGCACATTGCACAGGTGGACTCATTGCTAGTCATCTATGGAGAGAGAGCTCTTTAGAGAGAGAGAAAGTGGGTACTTCTACGGGTGAGAGAGAACTGCTGTTATGTGTTTGCCTGGACTCTTACTTGATAATGAGGTGTGCACATGTGAAGGGGTGGTAGGAATACTTGCCAGAGTGACTGGGTGTCTATTTGTGGCCAGAATTTTCATCATTCACCAGCCATTGTGCAAGCCTGCTTGCAAATACTTTCTGAGCAGAACAAAAGGTTATAAACTTAAATATTTGAACACTATTTGAGAGAACAGATCTTGATATTTTGTCTTAAAGATAGAAACATATTTTACTAATTTAATTAAGGCTGTTTCATGAATTTAAGTGCTATGTGTAAATGCACCAGCTGTTTCACAGTGAAATATTTCTACAATTACTAAAGCCAGATATATATTTCATTATAAAGTCTGTCTGTCAAAAGGTAAAAGTTTGAGCAGTTAAAGAGAACCCGTTAGAACAAAAGAGATCCACTGTGTGACAGTTTCTCCATCATTTCACATCCTAAACAACTGTCAATTTTGCACAGGTGTTTTGAAAGGTACTTTTGAAAGCTTTTATGGGAGCGTTTATTTCCTGATGTCCTCCATCAGAGCTGTGGCCTGCTCATGTGGGAGTGGGGTCAGTGCTTAGTCTTCATCTGTCTGCATACGACAAGAGGACGTGAGCTGGACGGAGAAATTGACAGGGTAAGAGTAATGTAGTTTGTGTTCTACAGGGAGGCGACCTAAAAAAGCACTCAAGCTCTCGGGTAAGAAACGGACAGGTTCAGCCCTATATTTGAAGGCAATTGCTCTCCTTCAGCGAGGACAGGGGAAGAAGAGAGGAAAACAAAACTGGAACAACATGTGAGATTTTAACGTTAAGATGAAAGAAAACGACTATTAAATCAAACAACATATATGTAAGATTTTAACGTTAAGATGAAAGAAAACGGCTACAAAACCAAACAACATATGCCACCTTTGCTTCACGTGGAGGAACATAATAATACCTCATTCAGCCGCCTTGTTTCACACACACTTCAAGCATCGGTTAATAACTAAATATTTCAGCGATGAACTCGTAGGAGTCCCTGTGGTCATTGTGTAAGAGCACTGATTTTAATGGCGCACAGACTCAGAGCTGATATTAGTTCATCTCCCTTGAGTGTGTGTGTGTGTGTGTGTGTGTGTGTGTGTGTGTGTGTGTGTGTGTATGTGTGTGGTATGTTTCTAAAGGGAGAGAGCGATAGAGTTCAGGCTTATCAGATCCACTCAGGCTGCAGCTCCAGGAGTTGAACGAGACTCTACTGAAAGATGGCGTGGCAAAGATACTGTAGCTCCTCACGATGCAGCGCTGCTTCTGCCGTTTATCACACCCAGTGTGGTGGAATCAAGCAGGTCGTTTCTTACTCTCCATCCCTCACAAGCAGGAAAACTACCGTTGTATTCACAGCCATATGCACAAACAAACACACACACACACACCACACACAGACACATACACCCCGAGAGAGAGAGTGGTAGTGTTAGAGAGAATAGATAGAGATAGAAATATCATGCACCCAGACCCATAAATCTGTGATCACAAACTGGAATTTGTATTTGTTTAATAATAAGAAACAGAAATGTTTACAGTTTTGCGAAACAGTTGAGCCCTCTGTTACCTAAACCTTAACACATTTCAGATGCAGGTTTGATGTCGGAAGTGTACAACCTGAATTACAGTATGCTTTTAACTGAATGGCTCTATGAAAGAAAATGAGAAGAAAGCCTTCCCAATAATAATAATAGACATTCAATTATATGGGGGCCATGACATTTAGGAAAATTAGAAGTCAAGCAACAATAACCCTCTCCATATTCCCTTGCACACACGTATACACATTGCCACAATAGACCTCTCCATATTTCCTTGCACACACGTATACACATTGTCATGCACTGCTGCCAGCAGAGAGGAGGACAGGAGGAACCTGGCGTCAGCGCTCCCTTAAAGATAAGCCAAGTATTAATATTATAATCGCCGGTGTCACGGTGTGTGCATAGGGAGAGCTAACACACGTGGATACACACACACACACACACACACAGACAAAATAAAACTAGATACAGGACCATAACAGTATTGTGTGTAATGCTGCTGTGTAGTGAGAACAGAGGCTTTATCAGATTGCTTCTGTTGGTTTGGTGTGACCTTTTCATTATCCAGGGTCACTCCTCTCGTATACGTGATGACAGTTTCTGCAGAAATAACCCACAGAGATGCTTTCTGCTGAATTTGGGGGTCACGGCTCTTTTTCTCTTTAATGTTTAGCTGTTTGTGCTGGCGCTTTTTACACTCTCCAACATAATGTCTAAGGAAAACGTGGCCTTGCACTACAACAAAAAAGCAGTGTAAAGAAAAGAGTGTTTGTTTTGCATTGTTCAAGTTCAGGTTTAATTAATTTATTTTAACTAGTGCAGTTCCCCAAACATGCTATTCCTGTAGCCGAATTACATGCCTGCAGGCCTGCTTTGAAAATAGGATAGGGAAAAACATAATTCCAGGTAGGCCTAAGCATTCAATAATGAATAGGCCTACATATAATATAATAATATAATAAATGTGAAGTGAGCAGAATTTAAGCATGGCTGTATGTGACATTTTTTACAAATCAAAATTACATAATCCTAATAGCTGTTTTGAGTCAAGGCTATATGCTCAGCCTATTGAATAACTTGATGATAGAGAAAACAAACATTTTTGTGGAATGATGCATCATATGAAATTTGCAACGGTGTGACCAAAGATCCTTGATTACGCTTTAACCCTCTCTGGTGTGACTCAAAAACAGTCTCTGGTGGCCTATAAGTGACATCACACTCTGTCTGGCAGTCGTTGCTTGTCGCTGGTTATGGTTTGCATGTGTGGCATTCTGAGACGTTCTTTAATTCGGGACCATCATCGCTTGTTTCAATTTAAGACCTTGCAGTTGGAAATGTCGTTTTCATATTCAAAGTTTAAAGACAGTCCAAAGTAGCCTGGGCTATTCGAAGTGTCCGTTTATTGCATATAATTTTTTACGTCATTTTGAAGAGCCACTGCATACCTGTGTGTCTTGGCGTGCTGTTGCAAAATCCGCAGAGTTTACTTTACTGTTGAGGTCAGACATGTTAAGTTCTTACCTGTGTAACCTACACTGATCCAGCTCTGCCAAAGCCCTGCTTCTATCCTCACTGGTAGCTTACAGTACAGTGGTGTGTGGTGGGAGGAGGAGTGACTAGCGGCGAAAGCCAATGTGCTTCTTTTACCGATATATTTAACGATATCTTTTGCATTTCTTATTCAAACAATGTCAAATTTGGCACTGCACTTACTCATGCCCATAGCAAAACACTTGCCAAGTTTGAAATCAGTCTGACAAACGGTCAGCGAGATATGCATGCCACAGACACACAGACAGACACACAGACGCTTCTTGCTTTATAGATAGATGTACTCATAATAGTAATTATAAGTAATGAAATTTGTGTGCTCAAGAGCCAGTTATTGGAAAGGTATATTGTGTGTGTATGGGAGGGTATGGTGTTTGTGTGTGTGTGTGTGTGTGTGATGAACTGAACATACAACATACAATATCTTCAGCTCATCAGGAGGGTTATATTTCATAGAGACCAGTTAGTTTAAGCTTTGGCAATAATGCTGGTGTTCTGTTGAACTGGGCTACTTGTCGAGTTGGGCTACCTTGCAACTGCAGTGGAGGAGAAAACTCACAATCTACTGTTAGAAGTACACTTAATGTAATTTTGTGCTACCTCAACAAACAATCTTTCATATTTTACATTTGTCAATCGAAATTGCTAAGCTAAGAAATTCAAGAAAACAACTAAAATATTACAAAAAATTGACATATTCAGGTTTGTTTTCATCTCTCCATTTTGAAATATGTGTTAGTGTCGTCATGTACCACCTGGAATTCCTCTATCAAACATTGGATAGTGGTGGCTGGTAAAAGCATTTTAGCCTGCAGAACAGCGCCATATTCATCAAAAATGCTATTGATTTGCGCTACGGCAGCACAAATCTGGACAAAGTAGCATAACTGGACAGAACACCAGCTTTATCCAGTCTCACCCAGTAGCAACATAGCAAACGGAACAAGGATGTTTATTAAGTAGTATAGTAGTAAGTATAGTGAAGAAAGAGTTATGGACAAAACAGTGCCCAATCAAATAGAGTGCCCTGGCATATCCACTGGTTCTAATGTTTATCTTTTATCTTACCCCCAACCCAAATAAAGCTCTTTTGATGACTGGATGTTGTAGAGGTTTTCCTACTCAAATTGATACTGTAAGCACTCTCATATAATGTGACATTTTAAAGACTGGCATTTCTTCTTCATTACATACCACAAGATAAATTAGTGCCCAGGACAATTTGGAAGCCAAGTGGACAGACTGAAGTGAGAGGATAGGAGAGAAGACATACAGTAGAGAGAGAATTGAATTGAGCTTTGTAATGAGATTGCTATATGTGCATGAAAACATCTCTATACTGCTTTGCCATTTGATGGGATAGGACCTACTGTAGGGGGAGAAATGAAAGACAACTTATATCTCAGTATACACACATCAGAGAGGTTGCACAGGAAGCGGACATATCCTGACATGTGTGACATTTGTGTTGATCACAGATCACTGTTTGTGATGAAAAAAATGTTGTTGTTGTTGGTACTAAGCTATTATTATGACCACCGCGCAGCGAAGCGGGACTATAGGTTTAGTCAGATTTTTTTTTCTTTTTCATGTCCAAATTTCCGTCAAAGGATTCCCGGGACACTGAAAGACCCGGGGTAGAGCCCGAAACTTGGTGGGCATGTAACCCCATATGGATAGCATGGAACCATCGTTTTTTCGTTTTGATCTGTAGCCCCCGCTGGACTGGACCCCGAAAGGAGGGTAGGGCAGACACCCAGTTTTCTGTGAATATCTTGAGAACCGTGGGACCCTAGGATGACCAATTTTTTCCGTATGTTTGCCTCCGGGGTCATGTTAACCCATTCCATGTGCACACATGTGCATAAACAGATACACCGCGCACACACATACATTCACAGTAATCATCGTTATGACACAGTAGACATATATGCATGCATGCACATGCACAAACACACATACGCAGGCAAACACACAAGCACGCACACACACACACACACACACACACACACACACACACCCACACACATAAACATAAACGTGTACACGCACACATGCACACAATTCAAGAATTTCTCAGAATTATGAACAGGCAAGATGGGGGTGGGGTTGTATAAAATGAATTTTACATGTGAAATCTATGAACTAATCATGTTTTGGTACTTGTTGTCTAGCAGATACCAGTGAGAATTGAGTGTGGATAATGCAATTTAGTGAGACAGTTAGAATCATATAGGCCTTTTAGCGTGATTTCTTTTTGTGGAAAAAATTTGCTGGACTGGGCGGCGGTCATATTTTGTACCGCTCTGAGGTACATCTAGTTTTTATATTCCCTTCCCTTGGTATGCTGACAAGTACATGTGGGGCCTGGTGAATACAGTTTGCTCTGGGAAGCAGCAACCTTGAAAAGGGGTTGAACAATCTGATCTCCCATGCAGGTAGCCCTTGGGGAATCACTGAGAAGGTCTGCGTAATTGGCTGGTCATTCAGTCAATAACTGCATCCCTGGGGCCCAAATATGGAGCCTGATAAAACAGTGTTTCACTGAATACTCTCAGACACCCCAATACATCTGACTTGCTCAGTTTCTAGCTAAGCTCATTCTCAGAATTGTCCTTGTTATCTGTTTAGCCGATAGGTTTAAGGATGATGACACTGACAACTTTTTCACACCTCAAAACTTTTTCACACCTCAAAACTTTGTGTCTTTGTGAATTTGTTTGCTTGTTTATGTTGGCTTTGCAATTTAAGTGTGTAGGTGGAGATTTAATGAGACACATGTGTCTCAGTGCTCACTCCAGAATGCAATGGCAATTAAATTTAGTTTTAATTGTTTTTAATGCTGCTTCAAGCTATGCCTATTTCGACTACCTTAGCTGTCTTCAAATTCAGAAAATCACCTGTCAATTATTTAACATGTGCGCTCAACACACTTAAGGAAGAAGTTAAGAAATTAAGAACTGCTCAAGGAGCTTCAATCAACAGGAAGTTAAGGCACCTCTTACTTTGTCAGTCATAAATTAAAGCTTTTCTTACTTTGTCTTACTAAGAGTGCACTGAACTTGAGCTGCCTGATTTACCCTCTTCTACTCTCACATAGAGACACACCCAAATGTAGACGTGTGATAGGCAAGCCCAAATATGTGATTCCAACATCCTTGTGCACTTCTAGCATGTGTTTTAATGAAGTGACTTGCTGTGTAAGAATTACTAGCAAAATAAAATGGTTCCTGGGGATTTCAATTCAGCACTTAAAGGAGAAGTTTGGTGTGATATTGACCTAAAGTGTGTTGAAACATGATACCGAGTGTGAACTTTTGTCTCATAGCTCATCTCGGCTTGTCCCCTGCACTCTAAAATCTGGCGCTAGTTAGCCAATGCTACCAACATGTTTTCAACGGAGGTGCCTTGGGCATCGGCCTAGCCATGCAAATAAATCACTTAAAATACAAATGTTGTGGTTTTGGGAGTCGTTGAAAAACAAAGCAAAAAACGCTTATCCAATATAGATTGGAAATAAAATGGAAATATTTATTTGATACCCTTTGACTTCTCCAGATCATAAATGTAAACCAAAATGTCCCTAAAGTAAAAAAAAAAAAAAAAAAAAAGAACATCATGCCATTTAATTATCTGTGTATACAATTTGATATAATATCAGTACACAACAAATAGGAACATAGCCAAGCATCCCGAGTTGACCTTTGAGTAGCTCTCTGGCTTTTTGTTGCAATGGTTAGGACATGGGAGTTATTCAGCAGCTGTACAGCTCATTAATCCCAAACAGAGAAGACTATAATTGGAGCCTCCTGAATGATTGATCACGGTGGCCTCACCACTACTGTGATCGATCATTTACTAGACTCCAATCATATCTCTTCTTCTGCTGCTGCAGAAGGACAGGTAATTAAGCAATGCTGTATCCATTTCAATAAACACACATGTTTATCCTTTGACTCAAAAGTACACAGAAACTCTGCAATACAATGTATATGTCAGTACAGCAGTAACAATGTGTGGAGAGGAGAGGCAGAGCAAAGATATATTTCACTCCAACTATGAATTATTTAACGCGGTCCTACCGGCAGTACAATAATACAGAATACAGACAGGCAAAATTAAAAAAAAGAATCTGTGTGTGTGTGTGTGTGTGTGTGTGTGTGTGTGAGGTGTGTGTGTGTGTGTGTGTGTTTGTCTGTGTGTGGAGATGTAGAATGCATTGCATCAGACAAGAGCTTCAGCTGCAAATTGCCTCACATCAGTAAGCCCTTACAATTCAAAGTGAAGTCAGCCAGTTGACAAGGACGTATTGTTGCTTAGGTTTCTAATTTGACAGCCTACCTGTGCACACCGCGCTTAGAGGAATATCTGAATCATCTCTTTGAATGGGAATGAAATGATGGTAATAGGGCTCTCTCTATCACTCCGAAGCAGTGTTCTCACACTTAGAAGACACTTGCCCTTGATGGCCAAAATAAGACCCATTCACCAGGTTAGTCAAACCTGACAGGGTCCAGCTTCACCTGATGGTGCCCCAGGGCATGATACATGCCCCACAGATCTGTTCCCATTCATAACCTCGCTCACTTGACATCTTGCACCACCTCCATAACTTTGCTTGCCTTTATTCCTCACACATCCTTCCACTCCATGGCTTTAGCTCTTTGCTCACCTGCTTGAGGCGTCGTCGACCTGTCCATACCTGTCGTTGCTTTTACCTTACCATTACCTTACGCATGCCAGTTATGTATCCACCAGCTGCCTGCCTGCAGCCTACTTCCAAAACTCCAAAGCTGCTTGCTGTCAGATTTGGCTCCGAGGGCACAAGTTCAGTGTATTAACAACACTCAATAACAGTTTATGTGATGTGTCAATCAATTAAATTCCCAACAATTTCACAACAGCTAGTTCTGGAGTAGGCCATTCAACTAGCCCGCTTGCTTCTGACGAGACTCAGGCTGCGCGGTCGGCACCAGCTTCCTTATTTGGGTTTTGGGTTGCCAGGTTTTAGCCTATGACAAAACGGTTGAAATTGAAACTAAGTGATCGTGTATGTGTAGGGTGTATTTCATATACAATCTGGCAACCTGAATGGATCAATGATTTTAAAATGTTTGATGGCCATGCAAATTACGGGAGTTTTCCGGGAGAAATAACAAAACGGGAGGGTGCTGGAGGTGACCTTGAAATACGGGAGAAACCCGAGAAGTGTTGACAGGTATGACCTGTCCCCCTCAACCTGTGATGCCACGTAAATGGTGTGGAAGAAGAGGGAGACCCATTCCCTTCTATCTCCGAGCCTGCTTATCGGCCATAGAATAGTGGTGGTGAAATATATGCCAACATTCATCCTTCATCCTCGTCCAAGAGTGCCACGGTGTTATTGATTACAGTTGAGAAGAGAGATATGGAGATGATATACCAGTGAAGGCCAGAGAGAGAGAGAGAGAGGGAGATGGAGAGAGAGAGAGAGAGAAAGAGATGGGGGATGTAGAAGAATAATGGAGGTCTATCGTGTGCGCCGGGGGAATCAGAGCCATAGCTCATCTAGCAGGGAAGGAGCATTGGGCCTTGGGGGGTATGTAAATGGGGATGTGGGGTGTTTTTGGACCTTGGTAAATGAAGGTGAGCCACCTGTCATCGGTATTAGTATTCTGGGAGTGACTTTGTACAGTACCCAGTGAATCATTTGATTGGTTACTTATTTTGATGAATGAGTGTGGTGGCTCATAATCTGTGAACCAGTGTTCTCAGAAGCAGAACAAAAAAACAGAAAGAGCAGGCACACCAAGGCAACAACATTAATTGAATGAGACATTTACTTAACATATTTAAATACAGCTTAATTTCTGCTCAACTAAAATCATTCATCCACTTCACAGTTTGTAATGTGTCATTTCTTGCTGTTTAATGTTATTCTACACATCACCAATAAACATGGGGATGGTGCCAAATGGAAATACAACTAGATGTACCGCAGAGCGGTACAAAATATGACCGCCGCCCAGTCCAGCACATTTTTTCCACAAAAAGAAATCACGCTGAAAGGCCTATATGATTCTAACCGTCTCACTAAATTGCATTATCCACACTCAATTCTCACTGGTATCTGCTAGACAACAAGTACCAAAACATGATTAGTTCATAGATTTCATATGTAAAATTCATTTTATACAACCTCAACTCCATCTTGCCTGTTCATAATTCTGAGAAATTCTTAATTGTTTGTGTTATGTTTATGTTATGTGTGTGTGTGTGTGTGTGTGTGTGTGTGTGTGTGTGTGTGTGTGTGTGTGCGCGTACTTGTGTGTGTGCCTGCGTATGTGCCTGTGCATGCAAGCGTACATATGTCTACTGTGTGAGTATGTGTCATACATATGATTACTGTGTGTTTGTGTGTGTATCTGTTTGTGCACATGTGTGCACATGAAATGGGTTAACATGACCCCTGGAGGCAAACATACGGAAAAAAATGGTCATCCTAGGCCCTACAGTTCTCAAGATATTCACAGAGAACTGTGTCTGCCCTACCCTCCTTTCAGGGGGGTCCAGTCCAGCGGGGGGGCTACAGATCAAAACGAAAAATGACGGTTCCATGCTATCCATGTGGGGGTACATGCCCACCAAGTTTTGTGTACCCCGGTCTTTCAGTGTCCCGGGAATCCTTGTTGATGTACGTCACTAAATGTACACATAAATTATTTTATTGTAAGGCCCCCCATGAACGAAAGCACACAAAACTTGGCATGCATTCGGAGGGTGTCATAATGATCCTACACTTTTAATTTCGTGCAGTTTTGACCTTGTCAGCCAGATATATTGTGATGAAAACACCTAATTTTTTGCTTTTTAATTTTTAACTAGGTGGCGCTATACATGAAATAAGTGGTAATGGGATGGGTTGACATGCCCCCTTAAGACCAACATACATAAAAAAGGTGGACCTCCTAGGCCCTACGGTTCTCGAGATATTCACAGAAAACTGTCTCCGGCCACCTACAGGCCAGTTGGTGTATAGTAACATAAATTAATTTATTGTGTGGCCCCCCATGAACGGAAATCCACAAAACTTGGCGTGCATACAGAGGGTGTCATAATGATCCTACACTTCCAATTTCGTGCAGTTTTGACTATGTTAGGTCACAGATACCTTCAATTACAACACCTCATTTTTACTTTTTTGTGTTTAACTAAGTGGCGCTATACATGAAATGAGTGGTTATGGAATGGGTTGACATGGCCCCTTGAGATCAACATACAACAAAAAAAAATGGTCCTCCTAAACCCTACATTTTTCGAGATATTCACAGAAAACTGTGTCTGCCCTACCCGCTTCGCTGCGCGGCGGTCATAATTACATGTAGGTGTTCTACGGAAGACAACAAGATTATATAATCACTATAGGTACTGCACCAAGTTTAAATAGCCTGTCTTTCAGAGGAGCTCTGTTCAGGAATAGATAATACAGAGACACATTTAGCATCAGATGATGTACCCTTCCTGAAAGCCTTTACCTAGAATCCTCTTTGTTTTTCATGACCTTTATTAGGCCTGTCAGTTGCAGCAAACTAGTTGACATGTAGTGTTCTGGTTCTTCTCTTGCCCCTTCTCTCTCTTCCTCTCTCATTCCCTCTCTCTCTCGCTCTATCTTTCTCTCTTACTCTCTCTCTCTCTGTCTGTCTCTCTGAGGTTGCTGCTGGAAAGAGTGGGGTCGCAGAAACCAATGGTGTGAGCTGGAAGGCTCAATTACCTGAGAAGGCCTTGTGTGGTGTTCGACGCCGTGTCTCCCCCTCCATCCTCCCATGACATGTACAGGCAGGGAGAGAGGTGGAGAAGAGGCATTTTGTGTGTGTGTGTGTGTGTATGTATGTGTGTCTGTGTGTGCGTCTGTTTGTGTGTGTGTGTGTGTATGTATGTGTGTCTGTGTGTGCGTCTGTTTGTGTGTGTGTGTGTGTGTGTGCATGTGTGTGTGTGTGTGTGTGTGTTTGTGTGTGTGTAAAAGAGAGACTGACAGAAAGAGTGACTGAGAGGGTAAAACTACGCCATGATGGGAAGAGATGGGATGGAGGATTACAGGAGACAGGGGAGAGTGCAACCTGCTACATACCTGCTCCACGTCTGGGGATTGGACTCAGATACCCAACAAAGGAAGCTTTCAAAAAATATAATATCTTGAAAGATGAAACTGAAGACAACAAATTCTGGTGAAGTTCAAGGCTGGTGTTTGGAAATCAAACCACATCATCAGCTGACAGTTACTGTAAAGTGGGGAAAGCGGACTCGGCCTGAGGCAACTTTTCAAGTGGACAACATGTTGAGCTATACTACAGAGCTAATTCATTAGTATCACCACCAGTGTCAAGCTCCTTTGTCCTTCCTAAGCTGTGTGGAATTCTGAAGGCCCGAGATGTCTTGAACGCAGCCACACAGCACTCGGGACTTGCTTTGTATTTACAGTAAATGCAGTCAAAATTTTAATTACAGTGTGTAAACAATGATTGCAAGAAAATAAATAAATAATTGATCACAAAAACAATAAAATAATAATTACAGCAAAGCAACTGTAATCAGTGTGCCAGTGATGTGAGACAAAGAGTGCCGGTCAAACTCTGTGAAGGTGTTGTGCTGAAATGTGTGAAGCTCTTTGATTTGTTTCACGACCTCAGCGTTCACAACCTCGGCGTCGACTGTAATGGACAGCAGCTCACTTTTCAGTTTGACATTTGTGTCTTGTCTTGCATTTACATTTATTCATGATTATTTCATCCAAAGCAACTTAGATATGTCACACAACTGTCATCAAAATACCCCTTCACTAGGCGTGGCCTGTGCTTTAACCTTTTTTGTTCAGACCTATGTTCACCTGTGAGGCACCTGGACAAGTGTTACTAGGGGGCTGGTAGTGTCAGATGCGTGTGATTTCCAGGTGAAAAACATCCGGACATTGTGTTCAGACATCCTCGTGTCAGGCTGAATACTCCATTGGGGTATACTACGAAGCATGTTAGACATATCTAGGCTATGTAGACATATCGAGGCTTGACAAAGCCTTGACTCAGGGGTATACGTTAAGTGATACTACGACAGCAGTTATGTGATATATTTGTCAAACTAGGCTTTCAGCTCAGATCTGTGCGCGTTCTCGGTGTTGGGATGATGTTGGCCAAACATGAAACGTGGAGACGCATAAGACCGCCTCTATTTAAAAACAATTACTTCCGCATTCATGAGCGATAGCTTAATCTACACTGCGGTAATTTTTTGTATCTAACCTATAACATCAAATAAATCAATTGTCATCAGTTGTTGTATAGTATGCACGTCCACAGTGGGATATTTGCACGCACAGCACTATTAAATCGCATTCGAGATCCAAAATGTTAGTAGAGGCGGAGCTCCACCTGTAAGATATATGACAGAATCCTACACATGAGATAACTTAGTTTTTAAGACAATTGATTGGTCAGTGGGCGGTAGATTACACGATTTGAGCTACAACTTAGCACATAACCTCCTCCCGACCAGGTTTGGTTGACAGCATAAGATACCATGGTGATATAGCGACACTAAAACAAATCCACCTTTGTGTCACAGCATACCCTGGCTTTGAGCGCAACATACCTCGCTAACCCACTAATCGAGATTCGTAGTATACCCCACATGTCAGGAGTTCATTGTATGTAAGCAGTTTATGTTTTAGTCCCAAGAGTACAAGGAGCTGTCCAGGCTATTCCGTGCTGAAGCTAACATTGCCGGCCAACCCTGTAGGATTTATTTAGCAAAAGTGGTTAATTTGTATAAACTGAAAGTTAGTGAGGTTAGGAGCAGGCTTCACTCAATGTGTCTACTTTTAAACTTTAATAGTGCTGGCCTGGATAGTTAGAATACATAAAGTAGGAGAGAGGTCGCACTATGCATATATACACTTTTATTTGCACAGACGCTTAGAAGCCACACGTCTGTGCAAATAAAAGTGTATATATGCATAGTGCGGCTTCTCTCCTACTTTACTTTATATAAACTGAAAGTTGGCATGTGTAGATGTGCACAGACGAAGATGATATCCTTGTCCTCAGGTAGAATAAAGCTGATTGGAGCAGACTTGATTAACATTATCCCAATCTCTACATATGTATAAGTTAATTTCCTTCAATGTAGATATCTATAATACCCATGTGCATTCTACTGTACATCTGAGGTTTTGCTTCCTCTCGTGTGCTACTGTATGCCTGTGTGAATTCCCCTCTCCCTCTGCCTGATCAGACGCTGATGTGATTGATGAAGTTCATTCAGACTCCTAATACAGAAGGGTCAGTCTGGCGAGGCAATCTCACTGTGCTGCCCCTGATCTGGCTCTCTCTCAGCTGAAAATTAGTCATCATCTATCTCCGTCAGTAGCAGCCTGGCCGCGGCGCTAAGTGTATGCCACTACGCAGGCTGTCTTATGAGAGACAGGCTGATAAGTAAACGAGGGGAGGGAGAGGAGATGAGGGATGTGGGGAAAGAGTAGGCTTGGAAAGCAGTATGAACTGGGGGTCAGTGGTATAGGCAAGGGAGCTTTTGTGAAATGTATAGATACTGAACCGAACTGAAAGTGCAGATATAAATAGAAAACCTTTACAGAGGACGTTTACAGAGGACATAAGGAGGGCTGGAGAGTGAAGGACAAGGACAAGACAGAAAGAAAGAAAGAAAGAAAGAAAGAAAGAAACAAGGACATTTGCAGAAGGAGAGCACGGAGGGGAAAAAACTAAGCTGGTGGGGAAGGGAAAGGGGGGTGGAGGAAGGCAGGGAGCTTCACCTCTCTCCTTGTGGAGTCCATCTGGTGTCTGGACAGAGTAGAGCCTGGGGGTCAGCCCCAGGGGCCCCACCATAAGCCGTGCCCTTCAGGAAAGTTCAACAGCCGCCCCAAATCTCTCTCTTCCTACTTCTCTTTCTCTGTGTCTGTCTGTCTTTCTCTATCTCTATCTCTCTCTCTATGAGAATAAACACATGGTGGATAATTTCTGCCAAAACAGCTGGACTAGGTTAGAGACAAATCTGTGTGGGGTAAATAGCAGGGGGTGTGAGTGTAACATCTCCCCACCCACACCTAATACCCATCACCTTGAGTTCTGGAGATAAATACGCTAACCTTACGGATGGAAACCATGTAGCTGCTAGACTGGCAGGAAGCACCACTTCAGGTGTCAGGAGCAGGGATGTAGTGGAGGCTAAACGCGAGTAAACACAGTTTATCCACCTCTGCAATGTCAGAAATAGAGTTTATCCACCTCTCAAAAGAGTTTATTCACCAATTGCAACTTTTATCATTCACAATATGTACACTCATCAACACCCTAGGAACCATTTAATACCACTGGTTTTGTTATAAAAATAGGAGAATAACCTCCATCATCATACATGTTCTGAATGCCTTTTTTTTAAATCCAATACCGCATGGCGTAGTACACCTCACCATGATCACAAAATTCATAGTTTATCCACCTATTATTTTACCACTACACCCCTGAATTGGCAGGTTAGCATTAGTGTGCAGTAACCTATTTTAAACTTTCATGCATTTTGTGAGTTGCCAAGATCATGTCACCCTACAGAAGGCCCTTGATGACTTCTCCTCTGCCGATTTTGACGAGCTACTAGGTG
>NC_063204.1:8292509-8332509 GCF_017589495.1 Alosa alosa
ACCCTTCATCTGTCATCCCTCATGTGATCAAAATTTCAAAGTGTCAACTGAGATATAGTCCTGCATCACAAAACAGCAAGGAACAGCAATACATAAATCATCAGACATACAAATGGTTAATGGGACATCTGTCAGTGGGATTAGATCCTGATTAAAGCTTATAATTAAAGAGTAGCACACTGGTAATGTAAAAACATCTCTGAGTACATTTTACAGTCAAAGACACAGTGTTTTTGTGTTAACCTACCATGTCTACAGAAATGCTCCTCATTCTAGACATTGTGAGGCCTAATTGTGGCAAACCCTCCTAATTAAGACAGAGACACATTCTGTTCTTCTCACCACAGCCTTTAATCAGAGGTGTCTCAGTAGGTTTGGAGAACATGGTGCCTTTGGAGTACTCATCTTAATGAGCCTTTTCAGTACGGAAATAAAGAGATGCTGGATTTCAATTCGCAAGCTTTATTTATGTATTATTTGCTCCTTAGGTAGGGAGAAGAGAGAATATTGCAATAGTGTCCATCAAAACCGAACCACCTTTGGCTTTATATTATATAACGCACATGGGTTAACTAAACAAAATGGCTGATCTCATTACATGTTGTTTTCCAATACATTTCCAGAGGATCGAGTCCCAGACATCAGGATGTTTTACACTCGAGCTGAGCACAACATGTCTAACATCAGTTTGATAAACGAACAAGTGGCTCCCATACCATGACATGTTGCTATGACTACACAACCATAAATGGACACACATGAAATGAAATATTGATGGAGTGAAACCATGATTTTACAGAGATTAAATTAAATGAAACCATGAAACCATGACTTTTGGGTAATATAGATGAATACAAAACACACTGTCTTTATAAAAGATATTCAGATTGTATATGTACAATGATACATCTCCAAAAATCACTGAATATTCCATGTTACATTCTTAATCATCTAAAAAGGACACATGTAACTTCTCTGACAGTTACTCTTCATTGGCTTCCTATAGCAACCAGAATTCAATTCAAATCTCTCACTGTGGCACATTGCTATCTTAATTCCGTGACCCAGCTCTGCGGCCCCTCTCTCCCACTGCGGGCCTCTGAAGAGTGCCTACTGTATGTGGGCCTTCCATCAACACTAAGAGGTCCGGTAACACTTTATAATAACTACACACAATTCATTATTTATTAAGCCTTTGTTACGTATTAGTTAATGGTTTGTTCATCATTAGTAATTTATTGTTCATACATAATTTATCATCAGTAAAGCATTTGTTCACACAGTTATAAATGGTTTGTTCATAGTAAATAAGCATATATACATTATTGTTAATACTTCATAAATGATACAATAATATGTTTTTTATGAAGTAATATTTCCATTATTTAACAGTTGTTACATACACATGCATTAATGATTAGTTAGGGTGAGGATACATATTTTATAAACCACTTCCTAATACTATAATTCATGATTAACTCAGGAGTTACAAGTGGTTAGTTAATGATTGTTATGTCTGTTTTAGTAGAGTGAAGAGGTGACACCAGGCTTAATGTTCAGGAACTTTTACTGGAGAAAACTGCATCGTTACAGTCAAGCATAAAACACTCGCTGAGTTCTCCAAGCGCGAGCATACAACAGAACTCTTCCTAACTATGGTGGCCAGTAAACATCAACAACTTACTTGATGTACTGCAATTCTTAATTAACTACGGTGGCCCGCACATGAGAACTACCCCAATACATAACACCCCTTCCCCCCACTATTCAGAATCCTGGTAGCGCCTTGGGGGAACCCTAAAGGCGTACTGGTCGTTGGAATGTCTCTTGAGGAGTCAGAGCTGGGGCGGCAGTTTCTGAGCTTGTGGAGGATGGGGCAATAGGTGGGACATCAGGTTGGCTGTTGTCCGACAGCTCGTTGTCAGCTTCGTTGCAGGGAGGGCTGCTTAGGCTGTCATCGAAATCTTCACTTATAGCTAAAGGCAGGTGCACGGCGGCTGAGGGGCGTCGTCTCCTGAGTTGGTCCGCATGACGGCGATGCTCTTGACCATTCTCAGTTTGCACTTTGTAAGACAGGGGGCCAGTGATTCCAACAACCTCTCCTGACACCCACTTAGGCCCTTCTCCATAGTGCCTCAAAAACACAGGCTCGTTCACCTGAAAATGCCTCACTGGCCTTTGACCTAGGGCCGCAGCTTCCTGTCTCTTTTGTTGCATGTCTGATGCAAAGTCCGGATGCAGACGGTCCAAAGCTAGTAGTTAGGCGATGACCCATCAACATTTCAGCTGGACTCTTCTGTGTCACCGAATGAGGTGTGGTGTGTTGTGCCAGCAGAAATCTGGCCAATCCTCTTGAACCATTCTTCCCAAAGCCTCCTTTGTCGTCTGCACCATACGCTCAGCTTGCCCATTAGAAGACGGATGGTATGGGGCAGTAGTGGTATGCCTGATGCCGTTACGCTGTACAAACCTTTTGAACTCTGCTGAGGTGAATGCCGTGCCATTGTCTGAGACGATTACATCTGGAAGGCCATGGGTCTCCATGAGCTTACGCAATGTGGTAATTACAGCTGAGGAAGACATAGAGCTCACCAGCTCCACCTCGAACCACTTTGAATATGAATTCACCACAATGAGGAAAGCCTGCAAAATCTATGTGGAGACGGGACCATCTTCTTAAGGTGCACTCCCAGGGATGCACAGGGGCTTTGGGGCGGGGCATGCCGTGATTGCTGACACGTTGAGCAGCCCCTTACCATCTCCTCCACTTGGGCATCTAACCCTGGCCACCAGACATAGCTGCGGGCAATGCCCTTCATGCGGACAATTCCAGGGTGGGCATCATGTAGCAGAGCAAGAACGTCTTTACGCACCTGTTCGGGGATCACCACCCGATTTCCCCACATACACAGTTTTATGGACAGACATTTCGCGGACGCCGCGCCAAAGAATGGACTGAAACGCTTTGTCACTGACACAAATTGGCCACCCGTGCAAAATCCACCGCAAAACTCGCGACAAAACTGGATCTCCTGCTGTCAGCGCCCCAATCTGGTCAGCATGAAGAGGTGCGTCTGGAACCACCTCCAACAGCAACACTTCAAGTGGCGGCGGAGTGTCAGTAAAAGTTGCTGGGAGAGGTAAACGGCTGAGAGCGTCAGCATTGGCCAATTGCTTCCCTGGCCGATAGCAGAGCTCATACTGGTATGCAGAAAGGATCAGACTCCACCGTAACATCCGAGGAGACAAGACTTGAGGCATAGGTTTTGTATGATGTAGTAAGCCCAACAGAGGCTTATGGTCTGTGTAGACCACAAATGGCCTGCCGAATAGATTCTGGTGGAATTTCTGCACAGCAAAAACAATAGCAAGTGCTTCCTTATCAATCTGTGCGTAGTTCCTCTCCGTAGAGGTCATGGTCCTTGAAGCAAAACACACCGGTGCCTCACGGCCATCCGGCTGGACATGGCTGAGTAGGGCTCCAAGCCGATAAGGTGAGGCGTCACACACCAAAACTAGCGGCTTGTCTTCATCGTAATGTACCAGAACATCGTCAGTCTGAAGCAACTGCTTTGCTTTTATGTAGGCCGTTTCATGTTCTCTGGTCCACCTCCACGATGCTGATTGATCCAATAGGCGATGCAGGGGCTCTAGCACAGTAGCTTTGTCGCGCAGGAAACAGTTGTAAAAATTCAGTAGGCCCAAAAAGGCTTGGAGTTCGGTCTTGTTGCGTGGAATGGGTGCACCTTGTATGGCAGCCACCTTCTCATGTGTTGGTCTGATTCCATCTTTATCTACCCGGAATCCCAAAAACTCCACTTCTTTAGCTCCAAAAGAGCACTTTTCTTTTTGCAGCCGCAGGCCCGCCTCAGCAAACCGCTGGAACACCTCATCCAGATGCTGGTCATAACGAGTGTGTCCCGTTATTAAAATATCGTCGAGATATGGCTGGAATAATAGGAATAATGCTTTACAAATGAAGAATACAGCATTTAATTATAGTTTACAAATAGATGCTTAACAGTGTGTAATAGAAGAAAACAGAAACTCTTGCATGGTTGTTGTAGGTCTTTCTATCTGGGCCAAGGTATTGTAGTGAATAAGGAGCTGGACTAGCATGCAGTAGCCTGTAAAGATAGGGGTTCGATTCCCGGCTTTCACTGTTGTGTCAATGGCCTTCAATTTAATTGACATGTGTACGTCGCTTGTCTGCTAAATTAATGAATGTGAATATAATCTTTACAACTCATTTGAAAATGTGTTGGAAGGCATAGAAAGTCCTCACTTCAGATAAGCTCACAAAATATCATTAACTAACCACTTGTAACTCCTGACTTAATCATGAATTATAGTATTAGGAAGTGGTTTATAAAATATGTATCCTCACCCTAACTAATCATTAGTGCATGTGTATGTAACAACTGTTAAATAATGGAAATATTACTTCATCAACAAAATATTATTGCATCATAAAGTATTAACAATAATTTATAAACATATTTTAGATATATGCTTATTTACTATGAACAACCTAGTTATAACTGTGTGTACAAATACTTTATTTATGAGATTTAACATAGGAGCATTGCTTTACAAATGATGAACAAAGCATTTTGTAATAGTGGTGGTGTATGTGGTGGTAAGTGGTGTATAATGGGAACATATTTTCATTCATAAGTGCTTGTTTCATTATTTATTAAGTATAAATCATATACTTACCAAATATATTTTTGGATAGGCTTATTTACTATGAACAAACCATTTATAACTGTGTGAACAAATGCTTTACCGATTATCAATTATGTATGAACAAGAAATTACTAATGATGAACAAACCATTAACTAATAAGTAACAAAGGCTTAATAAATGATGAATTGTATGTAATTATTATAAAGTGTTACCAGAGGGTCCCCGTCGAGACTCTCATCCTCTGTGATCCCTCATCAGTGCAATGATGTACCTACTGCTTTGCGTTCTAGGGATAGTTTTGGGATCTTCAAAAAGTGTCTAAAAACTAATTTGTTTACCTTAACTTAATTGTGGGTTGTTTATGTTCATTGTTATTGTTATTATTCTGTTAAATGTTATTTAGTCTATGTGTGCTTTGTCTTTATAGTCCAAGGCTTTATCGCAATTCAAAGCTATAAATCCATTTCCCATAAAGTTCCTCAGACAGGATGAGAATGGACTCAAACCTACTGTTGATTGCCGGTTTAGATGATGGCTGAGACGGTGTTGGATGTCTCCCCGGCGCCAAGATAACCTTGTTTCCCCATCAGGGGGGGAAGCAACACAGAGTGACGTATCCATGGGGTGTCATCTCTGTCTCATGCCATTATCTCCGAAAGTGTCTCGGAAAGCACCCAGGGTAAGCAGGATGACGACACACGCATGCTGATTGCGGTGAGATCTGATTAAGTAGAGCAGGCTGTGTGAGGCAGGAAATACTTAAATCCACAAGATTCACTCAAGCGTCTGGCCGAGGAGCCAAATAGCATCTTATCAGAGGACCTCTCTCTGATATCTACACACACAAAGACTAATAGTTCAGATTCACACTGACCTCCACATCAGCGGTCTGGCTACAGCTGAACCATAATTTCTTCATGCCATATCCTAACATGATTCCATATGTAATACATCTAGGTGACATTACTGTATCTTTTGAAGTTGTTTTTTTTTAAAACAGTCTTTTGTTCACTCCTGGTCAGGTGCTGCCACACGTTGTTTATGTAAGACTGAGGCTATAGTATAGGCTATAATAGGCACCATGTATGGGAGGAAATTTAAACAGAAGCCCTGCATGTATTGAATGACATACTGCTCTCGGATGGATTTATCTGTACTGCTGTTGTTCCAGGCATTCTGTCAACACATGCCCATCAATCCATCAATCATTTATCAACAATGCCATGCTCCTGTCTCCTGTGGGAATGTGGCATTACATAAATGGTTACAGGTTATACACAGTAAATGTTCAAAACCTCAACACGATCATGTTGCATGGCTTCATTTGATTGCAGTGTTCATGTTAACAACTTCAACACAGTCTATGTTTCATGTTGTATGGCTTCATTTGATTGCAGTGTTTGTGTTTAAAACTTCAACACAGTCTATGTTTCATGTTGTATGGCTTCATTTGATTGCAGTGTTTGTGTTTAAAACTTCAACACAGTCTATGTTTCATGTTGTATGGCTTCATTTGATTGCAGTGTTTGTGTTTAAAACTTCAACACAGTCTATGTTTCATGTTGTATGGCTTCATTTGATTGCAGTGTTCGTGTTTAAAACTTCAACACAGTCTATGTTTCATGTTGCATGGCTTCATTTGATTGCAGTGTTCGTGTTTAAAACTTCAACACAGTGTATGTTTCATGTTGTATGGCTTCATTTGATTGCAGTGTTCGTGTTTAAAACTTCAACACAGTGTATGTTTCATGTTGCATGGCTTCATTTGATTGCAGTGTTTGTGTTAAAAACTTGAACACAGTGTATGTTTCATGTTGCATGGCTTCATTTGATTGAGGCCCTTTTATTACTACTCATCTTAAATCATAGCGTGATGAATGATTAGAGGCAGTGAACATTAGAAGAATCGTGTTTTTTTAATTAACTTAATTGCTATTCATTTTGAAATTACCTTGCCTGTCAGAGCTTGAGAGTTTAATTACTTTTCCATGGTGACGTTCAGTGGAACAGCAAGCAAAATATAGTTACACTATGATGAAAAGATTTGCCATTGCCATTGTTTAATTAATGGACTTGATCAGACATAGAGATCTTTTTGGAGTGACTGCTTTGACTTTTCATATTCAAATCAAAACAGCATGCAACCAAAAACAGTGATTTCACTGTACTGCTTTAGTTTGCTTTTAGATACATACAAATATACATATTTTACGTGTTGCAAAAAACAGTATTTCACTGGGGAACTTTAATTGTACGTTCCCAACTTTGTTTGGGCAGCTGGTCAGAGAGGTCTTTGAGTGAAGCTCATACTGTAATCTAAAGCCCATACCACCACTCACAGACAAAAACCCCAGAGCCCTACGTAAACATTGAGTCAGATGTGCACTAACCATAATGAGCATACCTGTCAACACTCCCGTTTTTCACGGGTTTCTCCCGTATTTCAAGGTCATCTCCCAGCACCCTCCCGTTTTGTTATTTCTCCCGGAAATTTGCATGGCCATCAAACTTCATTTTAAAATCATTGATCCATTCAGGTTGCCAGATTGTGTATGAAATACACCCTACACATACACGATCACTTAGTTTCAATTTCAACCGTTTTGTTATAGGCTAAAACCTGGCAACCCAAAAGCCAAATAAGGAAGCGGGTGCCAACGGTGCAGCCTGAGTCTCGTCGTAAGCAAGCGGGCTAGTTGAATGGCCTACTCCAGAACTAGCTGTTGTGAAATTGTTGGGAATTTAATTGATTAACACATCACATAAACTGTTATTGAGTGTTGTTGATACACTGAACTTGTTCCCTCGGAACCAAATCTGACAGCAAGCAGCTTTGGAGTTTTGAAAGTAGGCTGCAGGATACAAATGGCATGCGTAAGGTAATGGTAAGGTAAAAGCAATGACCGAAATGCAGTGTTGACACACGTGTATGAAACGTATTAAATATGCAAACACAGATCCGGTATAAACACTGTCCCCCCCCCCGGCCGAACAACAATCTCCCGTTTTTGGAAAGCTAAATGTTGACAGGTATGATAATGAGCTCCTCTGATCCTAGCCCCTGCACAGCTTATCTCACAAACACTTAATATTTTCAGTCTCAAGTGCTACATTCCATGTGTTCTTATTGAGTCACAGCCCTGCTGTATTTTTTTTATTATTTCATGCATGTGAAAAGGCTCATTGTGGAATCCTGAAGAGAGGTGCATTCCTGAAGTGCCAGACATGTCTGATGTCCTGGGTGTATCAGTATGAGTATTGCAGAAACAATGTGAGAGACCTGCAGCATCGTGAGGAATCCACAGGTGCCTGGTCTATTTGCGTCCTGATGAATGAAGGGAGAGGACTGTGGAGGTGCTGTGGATGCAGGGCTCCCTGGGCTTGGCACGGCTGACCTGATTTTCTTAATGACTCAAATCTGGTGCCCAGGAGGGCCTTCCTCTGCCACGCTCCCCAGCAGGGTGACGTCGGCACGGGCACACATGAAAGGAGTGTGGCCTAATTACCGCAGCTATCCTCATCAAATACCCCTGCTACCAGAGAGAGAGAGAGAGAGAGGTGAGGGATACCGGTTGAAGACAGGGCGAGAGGGAGGTGCTGGGGTGGTGCTGTGGAGGTGGTGCTGTGGTGGTGGTGCTAGTGGGATGGTGCTGGAGTGGTGATGGGGTGGTGGTGGTGGTGCTGGTAGGGTGGTGATGGGGTGGTGGTGTTGTTGGGGTGGTGGTGCGGTGGTTGTGGTGTTGCCTGGGGTGTTGGGATATTTCCTTCCTCTTGTTTGGTAAACACAGCTTAAGGGTAATATTTGAGTAATTATCACCATGGTGTTGTATGTGTGTCTTTCTCTATGTGTGTATGTGTGTGTGTGTGTGTGATGTGTACACGCAAAGTGTGTGTGTGTGTGTGTGTGTGTTTAGTGAGCACAATGTCACATATCATGAGGTGCCAGGTTGTGCCTGGGCTCTTTTTCACTAGTGTGTGGGACCCCTCTGCTGGTGAAGAAGCAGGAGCATTTTTATTTCATTATATCACGTGTGCACATGTGTCAGCGCAGTAATAAAGAAAGAATGAAAGAAGGAAAGAAAGAAAGAATGAATAAATGAGAGAAAGAAAGAAAGAAAGAATAAAAAAGAAAGAAAGAAAGACAGAAATAAAGAAACCATAGCAGCTACTTTTCCTCTAATTTGCAGGCTATAATTTATATTGTTACCAAAGAATGAAAGAAGGTTGGTGAAAGTGGTAGGCTATACTAGGGTGAATTGAACACTCTGATCTCTGAGACATAATTAATTCCCTGCTGAAAAAGCCTGACCAGCTTAAGGTAGTTTGCTGGTTGACCAGCTTGTTTGACCACCCTATGATAGTTGACCAGCTAGACCAGCAAAACTTGAAAACCATACCTTCAGCTGAATTACCATCTGGTTTTGCTTCTCATACCACCTCAAGTTGGTAATTTGGTATACCAAGTTGGTAATTTGGTTGGTAATTTAGCTGGTGATGCTGATCTACACTGCTGGTTTAGCTGGCCATGCCAGCTTATGTTGGTATTCTAGCAAACCAGCATGATCATACACCAACAATGTCAAGCTTGGCAGGCTGGCCTCCAGCATGACCATCATACACCAACAATGTCAAGCATGGCAGGCTGACCTCCAGCATGACCATCATACACCAACAATGTCAAGCTTGGCAGGCTGGCCTCCAGCATAACCATCTTACAGCGATCTACAGGTAAGAAGCTGCTTTCACATGCAAGCTGCCAGATGGGTCACCACAGTGCTGGGCCAAGTGTTGACTCATAGCGTTCCGTTCTTGAAGCGTATGCAACAAAAAATGAAATCAGAAAAATGAGATTAGTAGTCTTCTAAAACACCTGAGTTGTGCCCCTGCCCGATGTAGCCTAGATGTGAGAGTGGCATACATTCCTGGTGTTATTCTGACCTCTAAAACAGACAGTTGAGAAAATTAGGAGAAAAAAAAATACTGTATGTGTGCAAGAGTAATGGAAAAAAAAACAGGTTTATCACTATAAGCACTACTGTAAACAGCCAAATATATACTGCATGGAATTACCACCACATCATAAAATGGCATAGTCTGCATAGTCTGTCTGCCTCTAAACCCCCTCCATGTTTGGATACTGTCTGTCCACTAGACACTTTTTACCACTGTCTTTCTGCCTCACTGTTTGCGTGCTATATTAGCACATTAGCACATACTGTATGCATAACCTCTCCCTCCATGCCACAGCCGAACTTTCTTAAAATAGTTATATGACTTATAGACTTATTCTTGCACTGTTGCACTGTTGGACTTACTCATTTGCACTATCACCATGACCACTATCACCATTGCACTATCACTATGACACTCACAAAGAGCACCTTTGTGTTGCCCCCTGCAGGTAACCCCCAGAACCTAGTCAACGTCAGCCGTTTTCAGACGTAACCCCAGGCCTAGGCAGTTAAGACCTACGATACCCCCTTGAGGTTATTGTTGATAGCAGGGACCTACTGTCGAGTGAAGTCGCACGTCTTCCCTCTGCGGCGCAGATAACCAATTACTCCTATTTTAAATATCCCCCTTGGAAGTTGATCAGGCTTCCGTGGTGGATTTATTGAGATGTTTATGAAATAAGGAGCGACTACGCCTAGGCCTCGAACAGTTGGCTAACGTGCGAAGATGTTTGACCCTAGAATTTATCTAGAGACACAGGTTATAGGCTACTTCTTGCTCAGGTTTTATAAGGATGGAGATTTTATTAGTCCAACTAACCCAAGTCTTAGACAGAGCAGATGAATAACCACAGAAGAAACCAGTTATCTTACCCTCCTGCTGGAATTCGTAGAAAAACCAAGAAAAGACAAAAATACTGCTTGAAGAATTGGATGCCAAGGTTAAATGAGTTCTTTACTTTTCAGCACTTTGGTGATGTTACAAAATGCGGCGTAATATCCACTTGCAGGTTACAATGTTGTAGAAAATATAAAAAGAGTAAATCCACAAAATAGGAAAATAGTAAATCCACACATGGAGAAGAGATTACAATAAAAATGGTAATTCCACATATGGAGAAAAAGAGAATAGAAGGAAAAAAGTAAGTCCTCAAAAAAAGGGAAAAAGTCAGCTGATTGTCTTCTGCAGTCACTCTCTGTCGGAGTAGCAGGTCTGATATCTGCAACAGGTTCCACGGAGTTTCGGTCCGCGACTCAGCCTGGCACGACGTCTAACACTTTGCTTCTCAACGAATTTCGGAGGACGAATTCTAACAACCGCACGCGACATCATAAACCAAAAACCCAACGAGTTGAAGGAAGGAAAAAAGAAGAAGCAGCCCCGATCATTAGGTTCGACCCCTATTTATACTAGGTGGACTTAACCTCCCCCACACATTCCTGAGACAAATCAATCCTATTTTCCCACGACAGTTTAGAACCTTCTAGAAGTTCCCACGATGGCTGGGAATATTCTCACGGTAGCTGGGAAAATTCTCACGATAGCTAATACATTCTAGAAGTCACTGATCTTAACCAACAATTTAAGATGACACGCATTAACATACTTCTCCGGGTTACATTTCGGAGATGATACATTACATTCAGGTTTACAGATAGTTTCCAGAGGTTACACAAACAGTTTACATTTAATGGCAATTATAACCATGTGACACATTACATTTAGCAACATACACTTTTACAGTCATCAAGAGAGATCGGTTACATTCTTACAGGTTACAAACACTTATGGCATTAACTCTTCACGCAATGCAATCTGAATACATTCATTTAAACAGTTTAAGGCACTTTACCCATTTCACAGTTTGAGACATACAATTCTTTACATGCATAATTCCCTAGACTTTACAAGGTCAGGCTACTAAAATACTTGTAATGATACATTTCATTCATCGCACTTTATTATTTATTATGAGGTCATTGTTTGCAGTTATGGTTCATTTTCCATTCTTTTATTCACATTCAATAATCATTAACTATTTCTGAGGTCAGGGTGATCTGGTTTAGTAATCCTGCACATTGTTCAACATCTGCTTCAACACATTCATTCATTTCGCTTTCAGGTGAACTTAATTCAAGAGTAGGTTGCAAGGTCATTGGTTTAACATTACGATTCAATTCCTGGTCAGTTTCTTTCCTAATTTGTCTAATCATATTTTCTAGATCAGAGAGATTACCTTGATAGCTAGCGCTGAATCTAGCCTTTCTGCGTTTTCGCCTTGTAAGACGTATTGATTTTGTGCTATCGCTCTGGGGTCCATACGGTTGGTGTTCTGGCAACACGTCACCTTGCCTACCTTACTATGCAGAGAGAATCACAGGCTCAGTCCCTGCCTCAGTCATTGCAAGCGCCTCTTGATTGATTAATCACCACTATGTGGATACTGTTTTTAGAATTTATTTAGATTAAGTGTTAGTATAATTTGTATTTTAGTATATTTAGTATATTCTTTATCTTCTACTGTCCTTATTGCTTAGTTGTGTTTTTATATTATATACTTTTAATTACCTTTTCTGCTGTTAGTGAATGTGTGTGTGTGTGTTGTCTGTATGCTACCTTGAATTTCCCCAGGGGATCAATAAAGTATCTATCTATCTATCTATCTATCTATCTATCTATCTATCTAAAATATAGGCCTACTGATGCACTAGAGAAGCTCAATGACAACTAAATGAAAAAAAAAAAAAACTCCAGTCATCCAACTTCAGCCATCCTTGAGTGTGGCAACCACAATTTAAATTGGTTACCTTGGATTTGAACTCCACATTGTTGTGGTAGGTTACAATAAGATGTCCTCTCAACCACAATAGGCTGTTTTGTATTGTTAAAGTAAAACTTCAGCACTGTAATGGATTTTTAGTATACAGACCATATTTTGTGTGGATTCCACTAAGACGCATACTTTTCAACATTTCTATTAAACAGAGGGTCAGAACAGTCTCCTGGAGAAAATAGCTGTCCATATCTACTGTAGTGAGATTTGTCTTCCTATTTGCACCGGCCGAGGTAATTTAAGTTTAATTAGAAGAAGTGCCTATAGTTCAAAGCAGCTCATAATAAAACATTTCCATCCCCAAACACAACTATGAATCAAATATGCTTAATAAGTCATGGGTGAATATTAATATATAATTGAAGAAAATCATCTTTAGACATTAACATATCTATGATCTACAGTCAGAAGCGAAAGAAAAATGTTAATTATATTAAGCTATATAATTCATGTAGTCAAATAAAAAATTCACTTGCTCGAATCTATAAATAAACCTGGCTACTTTGCATGTGCATCCATTGGGGGCAAAAATGCATGAGGATGCAGCAAGATGAGGATTAAATTGCCACCGCACTCAGGCCTCCATCTGCCTAAGGTGATTTATTCCATTATCTAATCATGGGGAATCACAGGCAACGCCACATACTGTAAGGGTCCCTTGCTATGTCCATAATTGTCATATCATCTTCATTAAAAGTGATTTTTACATTAATGCATATTCCATCACTCTCCTCATTATCTCAAGTGTTTAGAGAGAAAGGAAAAAAACAGAGAAAGGAAAAAAATAATAAAAGAGAGAAAATATCTCTATCGTCTTGCTTTCTCAGCACACGAGTGCAGCACACGTGAAAGGGCCCAATCTGAAAACCAAAGGCTGCAGTGTTTTTTTTATTTTTTATTTATTTATGGATTGTTTTGTTTTTCTGAGAATTGTGCAGGATTGAAACGCCGACAACAATTACGTTGGCGGAGGCTTTATAATATTTTAGCTTTACTGTAATTACAACAACAAGACTCCGTTCAATTTGCTTGCTGACAGTTCACCTAATTGCATTACTGATCTGAAGTTCTCCTTCTCCTTCCCATCTGCTCCAGAACTCCGATGGGCTATTTCTGGACTGGCAGCCATCTTGCCTCATCTCTTGTCAAGATGGACAAAGATAGCATTTCTTTTTTTTTGTAATTTCTTCAGGGATGTTAAGCCTGAGCAGTGACAGTAGGAATAAAAGTGTGGCAAGCGTAATGTGCTTGTCACAAAGTCACTCATAAAGATGATAATTTTAAAGTCTCTGAGCTTGGATATGTTAAAAAGTGATGAAAAGTATATTTATGCTGCATTTAGGCAGTCTTTAACTTATTACTTTACCCACACATCATTTACGGGTAATGCAGGGAAGAGGTTAATATGTATCAATAGGGTTGGGTATCGTTTGGGTTTTATCCGATACCGGTGCTAAATCGATACTTTTAAAATGGTGCCGGTACCGAAACGGTGCCTGAACCGGTACTTTGTTTTTAAATTAAAATGGTCTTCAAAGTGGGGGGCGCGAGGGGGTGCCAGGGGGGCCTCAGCAAGTTGGAAGAAAAAACAAAAGCAACAAATAAATACATTTGAAAAATGTTAAATATATCTATTACTATGAGGGTTGTTATACAATGCCATTATAATAATGTGAGGCATATCTGAACATTATATTTCCCATGATAATGACTGGGAATAATAGTAGAGTGATAGCTCTCATATACAGTAGCAGAAAGCCCCAAATACTGTATGCTCCATCGCGAAATGCTTGTGGCTAAAATAATTATTAGGATTAGCTTAATGTATATTTACATTTGCCATAGTATTGTCGATGGGTTAATGTATATTTACTTTTGCCGTAGTACTGTCGATGGGTTTAATAACACATCAAGGGGGTCCTTGGCAAGCACCTAGTGGTATTTGGGGGGCCTTGTCGTGGAAAAGTTTGGGAACCCCTGGTCTAAAGCATTTTTTATTTTATTTTATTGATAAAACAAATTTGAACATGAAATTGAACTGTTATATATTCAATTTACTATCAATATCTCATTGCTCCTACGAATAATACATTTAAATGTTAAAACAGCTTACTTTCCAGTTAATTCAGTGTGTTCCCAAATGCTTTAAGAAATTTCATGTCTTCTTAACCCATAACACGCAATAGTTTTGAACATGTTAGGCTACATGTCGGTGTTGAAGTGTTTAGATTCCCAGCGCTAGCCTAGGCATTTTAACCACAACTATGGTTATGCGCTAACACCAGTCAGCTGAGTTTAATTAGCGATAATGTACGGAGATGGTTTCGTAGCCTCTTTGACAGCTCAGTGACATCAGGTATGTAACCTACATATTTGCGTTTTTGCCAGCTAACTTTTAACATGATCTTCATATTCATTGTGATGCTATATGGGCTTCAAGCACATGCAAGAATATCATGCCATTATGTTTAGAACACACCGTGAAATAAAGTTTTCACCTTACAACTTTGCTGATAACATTTCAAATAAATGCCAGTTAGCGCATTAGCAAGGATATTGTGTAAGGTATACTGTTGATGTTGTTTCATAGCCTTTTTCTTGTGTGTAGTTAGGCCCACTGCTACATTTTGACAGGAGCTCGCGATATCGCTTTAAAGTAAGCTACTTGGGCTCAGGCAAGCTGTCAAACACTGTCCACTCCCTATGTGGTGCACCCCTCTGGTTTATACATCCAGTGTTTATGTTAGCTAACTGTATCTGGATGTGTTGCTATCAGAGCAAGACTTTAGAGATGGCACATGACATGCAGTGATGCCTCGTATAAATAAATAAATTAATTAATAAATAAAAACGCTATTTAAGCACCGAAATGAGGCACCGAAATCCACGTTGTTATTCGATGCAGTTATTACCGTTTACGTCAGCACCGGTGCCATATTAGAACCGTGTTTTGGTGCCCAACCCTATGTATCAATGCAGTATTTTGTCAAACAATAACTAGTCATGAGCTACACTGTTGAAGAAAGGCATCCATTGTGTGGACATTAAAGCACATACACATCTACACACACACGACTGATATATGCAAATATCACTGAATTCACTTGCAGTGCAGCTACACACAACTGGGGAAACCATGTCTGACATACCTAGCAAAGACTTTTTTTTTTCAGTCATGGCAAATCTTAAGAGCCAATCCACATCTTTTTTTAAAGAGCGTGAAGGCTTCTGGCATGACTTGGCAACGCCGCTTTCATAAAAACTGCTCATGTTTCATCACTCATCTGAAAGGAGGGCTCTGTCACCCCCCCACACACACACACACCCCCATGTCTCTGTCTTCATCCTGTGTGACTACACTCTACATCCTCTAGTGTCACTTGCTGAAATCCACCATCAAGCGGCTGACAAGAGTGACACAGTAGAACAGTGCGACTGTTGCCTAGACGACTGATGTCGGTGACCTCACCTGTCGTGGCTCTCTTTTATAAGTGCTAATACTTGCTTAATAATGTCACTTTAACTTCACCTTTATCCCTGTGCGGCTGTCAAGTATGCGAGCAGTAATATGATGTGACATTTGTGCTGCCGTTGTTGCAACAGCACTATCAGTGAGATTGTCTGATGGCCTCCCCTGCATTATTATGAAGACGTCGACATGTCAGACTCACAAAAAAGGCCATCTGAAGGCGTATTGATCCTTCAGATAACTCCTGTCAGGCCCCATTTTCCTTTCCGAGCGCCAGAGATTATGAAGTGCTGGGCACTGAAGGCTCTTGCATGTGCGTGGATGAAGCCATGTAGAAGTTCATACAAGTTTATCAGTGCCACATAACACGCACCAGACCCAGTTGATAAAAAAAAAAAAGAACAAACAAATGCTCAAATAACCCCTCTGTCACCCAACAACAAGCCGCATGGCCATTAAAAACACTTCTCAGGATTTAACATCGACAGCTCAATGTTGTAACAGTCGGACATGTGGCATACTGGGCACAGCAGATGACTTTGACAACATGATCAATGGTCACCCTAAAATCCGCTCTGTTTTATGACCCTAGTTGGCCAGCAGCCAGTGTGTTGTAGGAGGAGACTGTTGTGCGTCAGCCTTATTCCACCAGATGATGTGGCCCTCTGAAACAAGACTTCTCCTGAGGACTGTAAGGAGCTCGCTGCCATGAGAGAAATCTGTGGAGTCCCTCTGCAAAGCCAGGGGTGCCAGAGAATGTTACATTTATGATGTCACCCCGATTTAGTTATCCTGTGTGGAAATATAACAGGCTCTACAATTCTCTTACATAATTGTCTGTTTGCAAAACACACACACACACACAAAAAAATCTCTAAGATTTAAAGCAGCGAGTTGCTAGTATGTAATAATCTTTCTTGGCTATGAATGCAAACATAATTTCCATTGTTTCATTTTCAATTTCATTCCAATTTCTGTTTGATTTAAAAAACACAACACCAAACCAAGTTGTGGTCCTCTCCATGGTGACCACCCACTGGGGACAGAATTTTAATGCGCACACGGTGATCAAAGCCTTATTTTCTTCGACGCTACTTTAACACACAGGACATTCTCATTATGACTTGTTTTTCTTATCTTATTCGGTTTCTTAATTGCAGCCGGTAGCACCAGATGCCAGTGGACCTTTTGTTACCTCCCCCAAGTACCAAGTAGCTCTGCCTGTTCTGAGAGAGGCTCTGCAGGAGACAACAGCACACGCACTAGCCATATGAGCCAATCGTACAGAGAATGGAGAGAATGCGTATTAGCATATGATTTCCAGAGGATCAGACTTATTGAAAACAAAAACAAAACTTTCTGACATTGACATTGTTCAAATCTTTTCTTTTTTTTTCAAAGGGGGACTTGGCAGTGTGCTTTGTCCAAGTTTCTGATTCTTGAACTTTTCTCCATCAGCAGATGGTAGAGAATAGGAGACGGGTGACGAGAGAGACCAGCTGTCTCCTTCTCTCTTTTTCTTACTTTTCTCTTTCTTTTCCCCGAGTATTATTCTGTAAGAGCCTGCTGAGAGCTTTGTCCCAGGAAACAATATTTAAATTTAGATGTAAATGTGCATTCGCAAATCCCAAGCCTCCCAAACGATCAACTTGCATTGTCAGTGAAAGAAGCTTCATGCCTTGCCTCTCTTCACTATGATATGAAGACCAGCAAACGTATTGTGGTTTGCCGTCATCTTTTATGCTCATTAAATATCTCCATGTTACTAGATAACAGATGCCAAAGCCATGGTCCTCAGTGGCTGACAGTTCTCTACGAGGTGTAAGTTACTGTTATAATGTTATGTCTGTGTCGGCTTTGGGAGACTTTGTAGATTTATGGCTAGAAATGTTTTCAACATGTATTTTAATTAAATCTATTTACTTAGGAACTGTAACTGAAGTACAGAAAGAACGGAATGTACCCTGAAAAAATAGACTGAAAAAATAGATGTGTGATAGTGTATAATTGTGTATGTGTGTGTGTGTGTGTGTGTGTGTGTGTTTGTGTGTGTGAGTGCATGGGCATGTGTTTGTATTCTCTCACACAAGAAAAGGCGGCCACACAAAAAAGCCCTCGGGCTGTTAGCCATGCAGCACCAGCCCTGGAGACACTCATCACTAGTGACAGCGATGCCATGTTCAGATTTACCCGACACATCGCCTCTCAGCATTCCCATCAGAATGTTCATATTACATGTCCCTCATCCTCTGCTTTCTTTCTCTTTCCTCCCAGTCCACTGTGTTGTATCCCCTGTTTTTCTGCTACACATTTCCAGGTCTTGAAAGAGGTCTCCAGGGGACAGTAGTCTAGTAAAAACAAGAGCTTGACTGATTGAGCTGAGAGTATGTTTTTCTTTGGATTAAAGTGGAATCTGTGTTTAACACACGGAGACATATGCCATGCCCTCTGTGTTTTCCTCTTGTGTAGCTAAAGGTTAGGGAAACACTGAAACACAAGACACAAGGGGAGCTGGTGGGGAGTTTGGGGGGTCAAGTCTGCCATCACCAACAATAAAGTGGACCTGACAAGCGTGTAAGATTTAGTACCAGACATTTAGAGCGATCATTATTTTGCTTTGTCAGCAAGTACAACATTTCTCCCTCCACTTATTATGTCCTTCACCCTAGTGTTGGAGACCAGTCAAATTCAGTGCTACAGACTAGAATGAAAAAGGTTGAAATAAATATGAATTTCTTATATATATATAATTGTTATAGTCAATAATTTGTGATTTGCTTTGCACTATAGTTAGGCTACTGTTTGCCACATATAAATAATAGTAATTTATTACTAAATGGTGAAATGCTTTACACAATAATTCTCCATTTCAGCAGTTATTCATGTTTGTCAATCATGAGTCATTGGACATAAAGTTAATAACAAGAAACATCAAGCTGCCTTAAGTGACCAATAGATATCCAGTATGTACTGTAAGCTAAAACCATTGAGACCGGATGCTGAACAGTATGGAAGAGTATGGGCTATAGAACAGTATAGAGGAATGTGGGCTATAGGAATATGCATGGTAGGTGACAAAACCACACTTTTTTTTTTTCCTCAATGCTTTCCTAAATAGTGTCCGTGGACATTCCCACAGACTGCACAATGTTGTTTCTCTGGAAATACAAAATGGTCAAACAAAGACTTAAACGCTTCAAATGTAAAGTTATTTGATGTCAAAGTGACGCCGAAATGAACAGGTATTAATGGAATGCTAACTCCAAGTGGCTCCACGATTAGCCTCAGAGCCTTCGATACGGGGTACACTTTTTGAATGTTCACCTACCTCCTTGGATTTTCCATTATGTTGAATTTTATCAAAAACATAAAACAGTTGACCCAGGTTACAAACTTTGTCCATTGTTCACTAACTTTCTCGTAGATGATCTTCAGATCAACCCTCAGAGCCTGGAAAGTCGCCAAACAGAAAGTGAGGTCATGCCTCTGCCAAAATGATATGTTCATGGCAACAGTGCTTTAATTTTATGCAATTACCTCAAAGGTCTCAACTGAGTTTCTAGAAGTATTCTATTCAGATTTGTATTTAATCAGATCATGCAGGCTCACTTGTTTCTGTAATGAACTTGAGATTGAGCATATCCGATTCTCACATCCTGTGGATGAGAGGGCTGCATTAGAAAGGTCACTCTGCTGATGGCCTGATTGTAATTACAGAGGTGATGGCCAGACCTCAGTCTTTGTCTTAAAATATGTGCAGTCTTTAACATTTTAGCTGTCTCTTTCTTACATCTCTTTCAGTTTCCAGACAGACTTGCTTTTCCTGAAGTACACAGAAATGTTACAGTCGGCTGGCGCCTCTGTAATCCTGAAGGGCCTGCTTCACAGATATTCAAAAAAGTATGAAATTAACCGAGGGCCTTTCCAACTCAAGAGGATTTAAATAAATTAATTACTCTCTCCGCCTATGTCTGCAAATGAGTCAAATGAAGAGGAAAGGAATTGAGGTGAACTAATAACTGATGTTAGCAGGTCCCCTGTGCAAGGCCCTGATAATGAGGCCATTAGTTTTTTTTTTTGCGTAGTGCATCTTAATCCATCCCCAATGGCGTAGGCTATGTTAGGGATCCATATCACAGATTTATCTCCCCTCTGGAGATGCTGCGTCTTGCAAGGCGACACAAAGACTGTTTGGCTATGAGTCTTGATTCTTTGAAATGTTGAAGAGATGGTGACTCACATGTGGGCTCAATCAATAACAGCCGAAGTGGGAAATGTGCATTAGATGGCGTGTGTTTTATTGAGGCCTACTGAGAAAAGAGAGAGGAAACTCCAAGCATAATTTCTTAAAGAAAAAAATGCTAATCACACCACTGAGAATTTGCCACAGACTTCACAGAGATTTTTACAAGGTAGAGCGATCTGATATTCATACTGCCATCATCATTAGTGACCAAATTACCTCAGTGGTGCTTTTTCACCGAAAATATTGCATTATCAGTTCATGATTAATATTCATGTTGGACAACAGCAAAAAAACAGTGTTTCACACAGTTAGCCTCCCGTCCTTAGTTAAGAATTCATGCCTCATTTAAGTAAGACATTTCAGCAGGAGAATAATCCTGTACATGAAATGAGGTCCAAATTTACATTTCTTAAACTGAGCCCAAGTTGCATATTCAATTACCCAAAAAGCATGTTCAGTGTTAGGTGCATGCCACATAAAAATTCAGAGAGATTCCAATATCATTAGGAAGCATATGCACTTAGAAGTGTTGCCTTTGCACATCTTTTAAGATCTTCAGAACTGACTTTGGTTTCATATATCGACAGAAGTTGGTCCAAGGCTTTGAATTATGAGGAATCTTTTTGGTAAGTCTGTAAATTACTCAGAAAACATACAGCATGTAGCGTAGACTGCATTCCATTGCATTTAAAATGGAAGTGTTTCATTAAGCGTAGGGAGCTGTTTTGACACAGCCCCAAAAAGCTTGCTTATATAACAGAGTAACAGAGGCCAGTCCTACTGTGTGTCCTTGTTCAGAAATGGTGTGAAGGACCTGAAGCGTAAGTGCAGTCTACCTTTACATGTTCCATAGAAATAGTCTCTGAAGAGGCCGAGGAACTGCCCAAGGCCATAGCAACTACTGTAGCAGACTTGGAGAACATGTGTCTCAATGACTAAGTTCTGTTCTGTAAAACTGACCCATAGTTTCTATTATTCGTCTCAATCCAAATTCTATGGATGGCCATGAAGATGTGTTATTTATTAAGTGTGCTTGCTGAAAGGGTTAGACATGTACTAGACAAACAGTGGTCGGCAGCGTTAACTTGATTTCCATACGTATTAATATGAATAGGTGTTTCTGTAAACCTAGGGACAATAAACTAACCTGACTCTCGCCAGATGAATTTCGTTCCGCCTAGCTCCACTCATCCATCTGGGACCAATCCATTGGAGTGTTGCTTCAGAAGGCTGGGCCTAATCAAAAAATGCTTGCATGATTGAATAAGCCACTTATCCGTCATCTATTGACGTGCTACTTCAACCACTCACATCGAAGCCAACCTGTGACGCTGATAAGTCTCACAGTCGCTTCTACGCTATGTCACATCTATGAAACTCTCGCCCTGCGTCCTGATTGGCTGTACCAAAAAATCGGGTGCAGAAATCACTCTCAATGGAAGAGGTCCCAGATGGATGTGAGTGAAGCTAGGCGGAGCTAAGTGGAACGAAATTCATCTGGCGAGAGTCAGGCTAACAAAAAAACAGCTATCTCTGTTACAAAAACGAGCTGGTAATCGCTCATTGAAGAAGGAACTATGATAAAAAGATTGTTTTCCTAAAAGCATGGAGTTGGCGAAAGAATAAGCAGGAAATGTAACGTTAATGTTAAATACATCTGAACGCTAGGTGGCAACGTTGTATTACATTTCACTAAATACGGTGGAATTAGTGTGAGCTTCACAAGTAAGGAAGGTGCAAATAGTATGTAATTTATCATGGGAAATTATTGGAAATGTTATTTCTTGTTTATTCTAATTGCAAACCACACACATCCATTCGTAATCACTCGTACACTTTTAATACCTGGAAGACTCTCATTTCATTTATTTGATGTTGCCTAGCATCGCTGGGAACAGCCTACAGAGCAAAGATTCTAGAACAGAGCTTCAGAGAGACGCCAAGTACCTAAAATATCGGTTTCCATGTGTATGTGCTGGATGGTGTGCGTCCTTTATGAAAGTAAGTGTTTTATAGAGTTACAGACATAATGAGTCATGTTGTAGTGCAAAACACGTGACATTATTTATTTTTGCAGCCAATCACTGCTGTCGTTCTATTTTATTGATTTGATCTTAGTCATAGAAGCTAAATTCGAAGGCAGGCCACAGGTAAAATCCAACGAACCGCATTCACCCCGCATGTCAATAGTTGAATAGCCCTCTCCTAGAGCTTTTGAGATATTGCCACTGCTCCAACACTGAAAGGCACTGTTAGAATGCTTGGATCAGTTTTTTAAGCAGATTAAAAAAAATGTTTTTTAATCTGCTTCTGGCTTTTTTCGGTTTTGAGTGTTTGTATATACAGCATTAGACATACATGTACAGAATAGAGAAGATAGACAGTTATCCACGCTGGAGTTGACGCCTACACAAACATTTCATTCTGTGCAGTCAAGCTTAAAGACTATTCACATTGCCAGTAATTATCATACCCCTCTGTCCTGCAATCAATTATCTAGGGTGCCACCTGTTCCTGTCTTCTTCTGTTTGTCATAGTCATGTCTTTTCATAGCCCTGCTCATATGGCACTCAAATGTATGCCTGTGCTTCCCCCTAGAGTCTTTCTTAATAGTGTGGAAGCTGCTCCCTCTGGGTGGTCCAAGGTAGATAAATAGTCACAGCCACTGTCCTTTTGCTGAAAGCAGTTTGTCTCTTTTTTGCAAAGGACTTAAGGTTCCAGAATGAGGTTTCCTCCAATCTGATGTAGTTATTAAAAGAAAAAGTCACAGGCATGAGTTTTCGGCACAATCTGCTAATTTTTGCTTGCATGTTTTCTAAGTGGTGTGTCTGGGAATAACTTTATTCTTCACTGAGTATTTTGTATATTTGTGTTTGTCAATTGTGTCACCGAATTTCACCCTCTTTATGTTCATGAATACACACATACAAAAGGAGACCAGATGAAGTGGTAATGCACAAGGGTCACATTAGTGAACCCATATCTCCTTCCTGCCTGACTCTTTAGAAGAATGGCTCATTCATCAGAGCACTTCACAGCTGTCTTACTCAGTTGTCTCACACACAGACACACACACACACACACCTCCCTGCCCCTAATTCAAGTGAAAGCCTGTAGTCCGTCACAGTCCTGACGGATGTACCAGTAAGAAAAGTGAGCGCCTGTTGGCATGCCAACCGTCTGCGATGTCACAGGTGATGTAAATTTTCTGTGATGGATGAAAGAAACCTGTCTACCTATCATCACCCCTAACCAGAGAACTCTCTCTCTCTCTCTCTCTCTCTCTCTCTCTCTCTCACACACACACACACACACACACACACACACACTCTCCGTCTCTGCCCCTTATTTTCCTCTAAGCACTCTGCTGTCAGATTCTCCCTGCTGTTTGTGTCCCATAGATCTTCACTCGGAGAGGGACCAAGTGAAGTCTGGTGGGAATGACACCTCAAGGTTAAACTCCAACCAAAGCATGGAGAGAAGGACATATGGTCAGTCAAAGAAAGACAAAAAGAAAGAACAGAAAAACAAGAGATGATGGAGGTGTGCAGAAGAAGAACACAGATCAAGACCAAACGCAGAAAAAGAACCCAGACCAATAACCAACTAGATGTACCGCATAGCGGTACAAAATATGACCGCCGCTCAGTCCTGGACATCCGTTCCGCGAAAATAAATCACACTTCAATTTGTCTCCATATTTTACTCCATCCCCCACTCTTGAAACTTATGTGTATGCTTGTTTGGCATGCCTGAGTGTGTGTGTGCGGCTGCACAGAAAGTAGCCTACTGGTGCTGAAAAGGTGAATAGATTGTAGAATAGCCAAAGAAGATGTAGCATTGTTATAAAACCTTTAAAATCTCTAAACAATCACAAGTAGGGCAGTTCATCACAGTTCATCCATTGCAACTGGATTGATAAAAGGTCACTTACACCTGTAGGCTACATTGTATTTGGGAAAAGCAAAAGGTATCAGCATAATGTTATTTATTTATTTATTTATTTATTTATGTATTTATAAACAAAAACATCTCTGTCAGTTCCATGCCGTTTTCAACAGCTATCAAAAACAAAGGTCATTTTTGGATGGATGAATGTTTCTTCTTCTACATAAGATTTTAGTCATCTTTAGTTCATGTAATACTTTATTGTCAATGCACAAATTAAGTAACAGTAGTCTGAAACGTTATTGTTAATGCACAAATTAAGTAACAGTAGTGTCATGAGCATTCTCTCTCCCTGGTAACAACCTTTATTGATTCAATTCTCTGCCACTCTGCTCACTCTCTCTCTACTCTGCCTAACGAGCTCCACCTGGCTCCGCCCTGCTCTGCTCTTGTTACCTGGCCAGCTGCGCTGCATTTCCCACTCACCATCCTCACCTTGCCCCACTCTGCTCTAATTACTCTGCCAGCTGCACTGCATTTCTCCACTAACCTCTCCCAGTATATAAAGCCCTGTTTTTCAGCCAAGCCCTGTCAGATCGTCTTCAAACCCGGACCAGTAACCTGCCTGCCTGCCTGCCTGCCTGCCTGCCTGCCTGCCTGCCTGCCTGCCTGCCTGCCTGCCTGCCTGCCTGCCTGCCTGCCTGCCTGCCTGCCTACCTACCTACCTACCTGCCTGCCTGCTTACTCACTCTCTGACTCCTACCTGTGATCCGGATCCTTTCTTGACTGCCTCCCTGTTCTACTGCCCCGGTTATCCCGACCCGCCTTCCGGATCTTCTCGATTACTCTCCGATCTTCAGCCCCCCCGGTAACTCGAATCTGCCTTCTGTCTCTCCACGTTTAGTGCCTAGCCCTGGTCTGTACTACTGCCTGCTGTTCACCTTGCTGTGTGTGTGATTCCCCAGGCCTCCGACCACCAGACAAGCGAGCCCCGACGCGTCACCAACCTCAGCCCGAGACGCCGCTCGATCACTGGGGGACACACACACACTCAGCACCTTGGACTGGAACCCCCCGGAGACTTGGAAAACCCCAGAGCCCCGAGAACCCCTGGAACCCCTGACACCCCTGGCACTCCTAGCACCCCTGGAACCGGAACCTCCAAGACCTCACGTTTCTCTCACTCCTCTTCCCCCTGAACCCTTCAATAAAAAGACTCTGAATTTGAACTTGCGCTCTTGGGCCGTCTTCTGTCCCTGACAAGTAGTCTGAAACGAAATGCTGTTTTACATCTAACCAGTGGTGCAAATAACTGACATGTCCAAATGGGCCTTGATGAAATGCGTCGCTAGACTGTTCATACACATTTTAACGGGCCAAAGTTGAAGAGCTTTTGTCCGTTATTGTTCGTGCAAATATAGGCTGATTCATGTTCCCTTGCATTGTGTAACTGAGGTCCATGTCTAGTCTGGCTTTCATCAGACCAAGCTCAATCTTTTAAGAAATCAAAAATTAAATAGCGGGCAGATCAGGCTGGGTTTACCCAGCCTAGTCCATAGGCACCCGATATTGTTTCATTTTCCGATTGAGATATACTGTACACGCTCTGGCTATTCTAAATGCAAAAATGCATCAGGGAGTTATGACAAAACGGTAACTAACAAACTAGATCCTAATAGAAAGCTGTTAGCTTCCCTAAGCTACAGGTAGGATTATAAGGTAGGCCTATTTACAACATAAATTGTCAATAGGCTATGCTGGCTTACACAAATAAAATCTCCTTTGAAACCAATGGCTTACGCCTTACAGTATCAAAGCCGGACTTAAACTGTCATATCGCGGGCGAAAAGTTGTAATAACATTCACGCAGCTCCATGAGTCAAGGAAAGCGCCAATGAAGTAGCCACTTCTAAATGGGACCCACTACACAGTAGCTTAAGGTGTTTTGCTAAAGCAGCCATAATGAAGGTGTCATTGTTTGGATACTTCACACACACGCGTGCTTTTTAATTTCACAGACTACAACTACCAAGCTGGAATCAAAGCACATCGATTCCCCTCTCACACCCTGCACGCGACTTAAAACAAAAATAAACAGGCGCCTCAGTCTCACGCATGTATAGGCAAAAAACTGTATCAGACCGTGTAACGCTGGTAAATCTTCCATTGCACAGAATGATTTTGTAGCACGTGCAATAAATGACAGTCGAAAGATACAAACAGTGCTGCTATCAATTTGTTTATATAACCGCATTTATAGTTTTCTACAAATGCAATCAATCAAATGGGCCTCCATCACTCAACCAATGCCAACGGTAACATTACCTAGGTCCTTATTGATATTACAAGATTAACGTACCTGCAGTAAAAACCAAGCATGTCCGATAAACATCCTCAGATTTATTTCGGCTTCAAGAAGAAATGGGAATTACACTTCATGTGAACATCGTCCTATCTTTATTAGATGTTCGCTGCAGTAAATTACAGTCCTTGTAGGAAGCGTCCATTGTTTTTCCAACCCACTTTTAACTTCCAACAAAATTACGTCTCACTGCAACGATGCGCCATCTAGTGGACAAACGACTACTTATCACCAATACTGAAAATGCAGCCATGATGATGATGATGAATATTTATTTTGGCTTTCTTTTAATCCTACTGAATTTGTAATTATGTATCGGCCGTTCTAATACCGATAGTATGTGGGTGCCTGTGTGTGTGCATGTGTATATGTGTGCACCGCCATTTACAGGCCAATGAGTGAAAAGTCACTAAATGTACACATAACCTAATTTTTTTAGAGCCCCCCATGGATGAAATTCTACGAAACTTGGCATACCCCCAGAGAATGCCAGGTCAATCATACACATAAATAATTTGGTGCAGTTCTGAACATCTTAACTGAAGATAGGGGCGATTAAAGCAGAATAATATTGCATTTTCATTTTTTACCGGGGGGGGGTGCAAATCACAAATGAGTGATTATGAGCCAGGTTGATGTGGGCCCTTGAGACCAACATACCATAAAAGATTCTTCATCCTCAGTGCCACGGTTCAGGTAGTTATTTAGGAAAAACAGTTTTTTTTGCAGTTCGGGGGGGCCCAGCACGGGGTTTGGGTGATGGTCCCCGGGGACGAAATGAAATTTTTCCGTAAAAGTCTAGTGGGGCTACATACCCACCAAATTTCATGTACCATGGTGGTTCTGGGAGGTGTGAAAAATTCTTGAATTGTGTGCATGTGTGCGTGTACAAGTTTATGTTTATGTGTGTGAGTGTGTGTGTGTGTGTGTGTGTATGTGCGTGCTTGTGTGTTTGCCTGCGTATGTGTGTTTGTGCATGTGCATTCATGCATACATATGTCTACTGTGTGAGTATGTGTCATACGTATGATTACTGTAAATGTATGTGTATGCGTGTGTATCTGTTTATGCACATGTGTGCACATGGAATGGGTTAACATGACCCCTGGAGGCAAACATAAGGAAAAAACTGGTCATCCTAGGCCCTACAGTTCTCAAGATATTCACAGAGAACTGTGTCTACCCTACCCTCCTTTCGGGGGTCCAGTCCAGCTGGGGCTACAGATCAAAACGAAAAATGACGGTTCCATGCTATCCATGGGGGGTACATGCCCACCAAGTTTTGTGTACCCGGTCTTTCAGTGTCCCGAACCTTGTTGGTGTATGCGTCACTAAATGTACACATAAATTATTTTATTGTAAGGCCCCCATGAACGAAAGTACACAAAACTTGGGCATGCATTCGGAGGGTGTCATAATGATCCTACACTTTTAATTTCGTGCAGTTTTGACCTTGTCAGCCAGAGATATTGTGATGAAAACACCTAATTTTTGCTTTTAATTTTTAACTAGGTGGCGCTATACATGAAATAAGTGGTAATGGATGGGTTAACATGCCCCTTAAGACCAACATACATAAAAAAGGTGGACCTCCTAGGCCCTACGGTTCTCGAGATATTCACAGAAAACTGTCTCCGGCCACCTACAGGCCAGTTGGTGTATAGTAACATAAATTAATTTATTGTGTGGCCCCCATGAACGGAATTCCACAAAACTTGGCGTGCATACAGAGGGGTGTCATAATGATCCTACACTTCCAATTTCGTGCAGTTTTGACTATGTTAGGTCACAGATACCTTCAATTACAACACCTCATTTTTACTTTTTTGTGTTTAACTAGGTGGCACTATACGTGAAATGAGTGGTTATGGAATGGGTTGACATGGCCCCTTGAGATCAACATACAACAAAAAGATGGTCCTCCTAAACCCTACGGTTTTCGAGATATTCACAGAAAACTGTGTCTGCCCTACCCTCCTTTCGGGGGGTCCAGTCCAGCGGGGGGGCTACAAATCAAAACGAAAAACGATGGTTCCATGCTATCCATGTGGGGTTACATGCCCACCAAGTTTCGTGTACCCCGGTCTTTCAGTGTCCCGGGAATCATTGACGGAAATTTGGGCATGCGAAAAAGAAAAAAAATCTGACTAAACCTATATGACCGCCGCTTCGCTGCGCGGCGGTCATAATAACCCAGACCAATAACCAATAACCCAGACCAATAACCCAGACCAATAACCCAGACCAATTTGAAAGCTGCCACGAAGACTCACTATTCCTCATGAGAACTGTTGCTTTTTGTTTTTCATCGCCATGAGCTACTGTCCCTCCCTCACTCATTAACTAACATCAACAGTTGGCCAGAAGTGAAAGAGCTGAGAGTCTGTGATCTTTTCAGCTCCCGCCTGCACGCTGAAGAGCCTGGCTATCTGACGGTGGCATTTGCACGATGGTGAGGAGTGTTTCCTTGATGGAGCCTTCTCTGAGCTCAAGTGCTCGTGGAGTGGAGTATATATTTCATTGTTGGAAATCGAATAACGCGCCGAGAGTCATGGCGATACCCAGCCGTCTGCTATGATAAGCCCTCCTCTGCTTTTATTACCATTCTGCTGCCATCGCCTTGGGTCTGTTTCGAGATAAAACATGCAATCTGTCACTAAAAGATGGGAGTCTTCTACTCAGTCAAAGCCTGAGATCACACAGATAGACTCCATGAGCACTATGAACAGAGAGAAAGAGAACATAAAAACAACAACATAAAAACAATAGAAAAGAATATGAATATTTTGTGGTTTGTTTTCGAGACAGAAGGCCAGTGGGACTTCAGTGCCTATTGTAACTGTGAGAATGGGCTCATCAAACGCATGCAGTAGACTGCACAAAAAGAGGAAACGAGAGGGGAGGCAAACCGAGCGGCATAGGTATGGAGGGTCATTATTATTCTTTTTGGGCCCGCTTCGAGGAAGCGGCTGACTGAGTGCCTGCGGTAATTGGCGTGAGCCAGCGTGCAGAGGAGACGCTCCACTGGGCTAATAGGTAGCCGGTGGTGCCACCAAGACACCTGCCCCCCCACCCACCCCAGCCTCACACCTCACACCTCCCTGTTTCCTCCTAGCTCATCCCTCTGTTTGTGTTCCACTCCTTTTTCTTCTCGCCCTCTCTCTCTCTATCTCTCTATTTTTCTCACTCTTCCCATCCCTTTGAACGCTCCTCTGAGCAGACGAGGAAGGTGTGGTGTCGACGTGACTTCCTGCCAAGGGCCTTTTGCTTGCTGATCCTTCCTTCTCATCCCCTGGTCATATCTGAATTCCCCTGCTGTGAATCGGCCTGCAGGGGAGACTTTTTGTTGGTTTTTGGATCAAGAGGATGCACAAAGCCATCCCTGCATTGTGCTGCACAGATAGCAGTCTGCAATCTCTGACCATTTTCTTTTTTTGTTTTTATGGGGCTAGAGTACTGGGGCATTGAGAGGCACAGAACATTGTCAAGGGAGGAGTTAAGATGGGAGGGGGGTGACTTGGCGCAGTGTTGGCAACGTGAAGAAAACACTCTGAAAACACAACCCTACAAAGAGCAGCATCAGTAAAGTCTCACCATATTACTCTTTTAACGGACACCCACACGCCGTCATGATTTCATGCCTCGTCTGAAGGGTACAACGCATTTACTGTATGACCATGCACTTTTAATCCACCCTGTCTTCAATCTCCGCTTTCCCCTCTTTCCTCAGTTTTCCTCTCTGTTCCTGTGTTTACCTCTTTCTCTTTCCCTCTCTCTCTTTTCCCCTCCTCCTCGTCCTCCTCCTCCTTCCCCCTGTGTCTTTTTTCTCTCTCTCCCGTCTACCCGGTGTTTTCGACAGGTACCTGCCGACTCCTGCGGCCTGCATGCTTGAGAGATGCCGAGGCCTGGCTCTCTTGGAAGCCCAAATCTGAATACATGGCGAAGGCCTCCTTCTCTTTATCTACAAGATGTGAGCGCCACCGATAAGGGCCCCATGCCCAGCTGCAGAGCCGTGATAAGCTCCGCAAAATCAGAATCTTCTACTTTAATTAGAGCTCGCAGGTTTCTGTGGTGTACAGAAATGATGAACACACACACATACACATACGCAGATGGTTTGTGGACACACTGCCAATATAAATGCACTGGAGACATGTTACATATTAATATGTAATATGAGTGAATAATTATTTTCCGGGTTACAGGTTTTTTAGACTGGTTAAATCCGGCACTTTTGATCCACAGACGGACAGAAGTCTGACAGTCTAACATGGGTCCAATCAGCCCGTCTGGCTTTCTGACTCACTCCTATATCACAGTCCGCCTGTCCTTATCAGTATGCTTCACTTACAGCATCAGAAGCTGAGATGTACTGTCTGTCTGTCTGTCTGTTGCCCAGTACATGTCAATCAAGTTCAGAACAAAATACATTTACTTAGAGTGAGAATCTCTAATTTTGGACTAAAACTTAAATTATCGATGACATTGATGGTGTCTCATGATGTCAATATCCTAATTTATTTTGCTGAATGTCTAATGCAAATTTCCGTTCAAGACACCCACTCATGCACTACTAAGGCACTACAAAGTGTACAGTACTATCCTGCTGTGATGAGTCAACCTCAGAATGTAGCCTTAGGATCTGAGGAACCTTCCCTTAACAACAGACATACCAGGGAAACACCATTTCAAGCATACAGCATACATCTATGTTTAACATTATATCATTGTGCCATGCCTATTGAAAATATAATTGATTCTGCTGCCTGAGGTTGTTCAATCTGAAAATAGAAATCCAGATGTAGAAGTGAATTGCTCAAATATGTATTAAAACAAAAAATCTATTTCAATTTATTTCAACATAAAGAGGAGAAAAATAGTGTTTCCTGATAAGAGCAAGCAGGAATTTTTGCTCATCTCCCAGGTACACGTATTCAACTTCTTAAGATTTCGAGGTTGAGAAATGCTCAGGGGACTAATATATTAGCCTGCTAGATCCATAGGCAAATGTTTATTTCCGGGTGGGAGGGCACAGTTTGAGGTTTAAAACCATTGGAGTTCCTTTGAACCGCTTTGAACCAATCACTAATAACCGGCGTTTCGTCATACAGAGAAGTTTCTCTGCAGCACGCCCATAACAAGCACGGGTGCATCTTATCAGCAAACAATCACATGTTTCATCTGCGTAACTCTCGCCAAAATGCATCATATAGTGTTTTGTGAATGTACCCAAGTCAAACTTTCATGTAAATGCATAAGTACGTCCAAAGCGCCACTTTTAAGCTTGTATGCGTTGTCGTTTTCGGGTGAAATTACCTTTAGAATGGGATTCCTATAGGGCCACTACTTTTTTTGATACAATCGCGTCAAAATCTCTAATTTTCAAACACTATGAAGGCTCGACACAACATGGAACTTTGATCGAAGTATCATCAGTGTCTCTACACATGAACTCGAGCATTGAGAACAATGTTGGTGTACACAGAGTTTACTAAAAGAGAGGTTTTGAACAACTCACTTGTTTTTTCTGCTCGCTGCCATCTTGCAACGAGTGAGTTGTCCAAAACCTTTCTTTTCTTTCAGGCCTCTGAAGAGATTAAAGTGCTCCTGCAGCATTGCTGCCCACCACAAGATGAGCTCACAGTGCTGCCACCACAGTCACTGCCATATTGTCGATGCCAACAGGAGACAATGTGAGGCACCACAGGCACTGCCATATCGTCCATGCCAATCGAAGACAATGTGAGGCACCACAGGCACTGCCATATCGTCCATGCCAATCGAAGACAATGTGAGGCATTGAAATGAGATGAATTTGATATATTTTCTGTGTTTTTTTTTTTTTTTTTTTCAATGTTTGACTGAGGTACCTGCTGACTCTTGCGGCCTGTCTGAGAGATGCCGAGGTCTGGCTTGGTATATTTTTTATGAGACCTTATTTTTTTGTTATTTTATTTATTATATTTTCTAAGGCTTATATTTGCCAAGGTCTGGTCTGTATGAGGGAGACAGAGAGGAACACGGCTCTGGCACCTAAACAGAGCAAAGCCACACAAACTAGACTCTGAGGAGCAACAAAACAGCACCATTTCTCACTTCATTATCTAAAAACAAAGTCAACACATACATCTAATTTATTATCATGTGGTCATATATTTATGCATTGAAGAACACACACACACACACACACAGAATCTTAACTTTAAAAGTTACTTCTTCATTGAGTTCAAGATCATTGGAAAGTAATACAAATACCTGTGTGTGTGTGTGTGTGTGTGTGTGTGTGTGTGAGCGTGCGTGCGTGTGTGTTGAACTAAGAGGAATAAATTAGGAGGGGAAGAAGCCTCGTTTCATTTAAAGCCGTGCTTTCTCTTCTCTGGCAGCGGTGCATGTGTGAACTGCGGTCGCGCTCATCAAACGACTTGTGCGCCGTCTCCCTGGGATGCATAATTATTGTGTACACTGAGCGGGTCTTGAATGTGCTATTTGAAAGGGAATTATAAAGGAGGAAGCCTGTGTGGTGGGATTTGAACTTCAAGTGTAATTTGAAGAAATTGTAATCATGAAGCCATTCTGTTGTGTGGCCCTCTGAAAGACACCGCTGGGTGCAGAGGAACTGAATGGAGTTGAGCTCCTAACTTGATCAGGAAGGTTACATTTATTTTATTGAGTCTATCAGAGGCTATAGCAGCATACTGTACATCTCTCCCACTGCCGGCCTAGTATGGGTTGTGATCAGTGGTGGTTGCTGCTCTTTGGAATAGGGGAAGCTCTGATAAAAATGGTCAGTTCTTATAGGTGGTCAGGTGCTATATTGTTATTTGAGGGCAAAAGTTATCCAAAAACCCAAATTAGACCAAACAGTATAGAGTTCTGAGACATGGCAGCTGGCCAGGCTATACCAGTTAATTTTGGGGGGAGTTTAAATAGGCTTTTTGGTAGCCTACTAGAGTTATTTCTCTGTCACTATTCTGTACGTTCATCTGCCTTACTGTTTTATTTTGAATCTCCCCTGGTGGGGAAGACTATCAACTTGTGAACATCTATAGCGGTAGTTTTCATCATACTGACCATGATATTGTATTGTCTGTGTAATTATTGAGCTCTCAACTCCATGCATGTCCATGTGGTCCGTGTGGGCAGATAGGAATGTGTTTGGTCAGTCTTTCTTTGTCTCTTTTGATGAGGCTGTTTGGTCAGTCTTTCTTTGTCTCTTTTGATCAGGCTGTTTCCCTCTTTTTCCTTCTCCAGCTTCCTCCACTCTCTCACTTTTGACCAGATGGACTGAGCTCAACTCATCATATCCTCCAATGAGTCATGCTGACTAATGTGACGTGTGTGACGACAATATTTTGCTCAGAAAAAGCCCCCCCCCTTTTTTGTTTTAGCCCTGGGGTGTTATTGAGAAGGCTAGTCCATTTCCGCTCAAATCCCCCACCAGGATGACTTGGTCCCCATGGGTAAGGGGTACCAGTCCCTCAGACTCAGAGTAGAGCCATCAATGGGCCTGCTGTGCAGAAAGGCACATTCATATCAACCCCTAATGGGCTAAAAGGGGCTGAAAAGAAAGTCCAAAAGCATGGAAAGGCGTCGGCATTGAGGCATAATTACTGGGCAGGAAGTGAGAAACAGCATGAGAGGCATTCAAGGTGATTCGCTTGTGGTTCTTGAGCAGTGTGGTGATTATTGTGTGGTTCTTGACCACTTCCTGCCTTAAAATGACTCTGATGTAATTGTCCATCAGAATTTAGTGTACTGATTAGATGTGTTATGGATGACACAAAGGTACACTAATAAAGGGTAATTACATAACCCTGTCATACCATTTGGTTGCAAGTTATGCTAAAGCAAAGTTTATCAATTTAAATCAGCAACATTACTTGACTAGGTTAAGTTGAGTCAATACAAAATGTTCTACAATGTAAAGGACTATCAGAATGGTTGTAGAATAGTTTTAATATTCTCTGTAATAAAAATATTGTCATGTTTCTCTATCATATGTGAGTCGGGAATTCAGATAAGAAATTGAACTCGCACTCAACAAGACTACACACTGGTACAGTTTCTAGCATAGACCCTTCTGTCAGCAGGAAGACAGTAAGTTCAGTAGCAGTCCTCTCAGGTCTCTCCACAGAGAAGGCTTACAATACCTGCTCCTGATTGTTGCTGGTTTTCCGACAGATGCAGCATTCCTATGACTTATTTATTTGTTTGTTTGCTTAGCTAGCGAGGGCGCTCATGACGGTTGTTGCTCTCTCATCTGTTCAGGGGGGTGTAGGGCTCGTTTATGAGCATAGCACTGCTGGATGTGGATGCAAATAGCCTGACAAGTCCTCTAGGTGGGTAATGGGGAACAGCATCCCGGTAATGACGCTGGTTATGAGACATTAGAACACAAATACTCAGTATAGAACACATCATTTCAGAGAGAGAAAGAGAGAGAGAGAAACAGAATGATTTCTTCCACTGTTTGTTTGTTTGTGTGTGTGTGTGTGTGTGTGTGTGTGTGTGTGTGTGTGTGTGAGAGAGAGAGGAAGACAGAGAGAGAGAGAAAGAGAGAGAGAGTGTGTGTGTGTGAGAGAGAGAGAGAGAGAGGCAGCAAATGTCTCCCACAGCATGTAACAGTCAGTTCAATTAATCTGCCATCTCAATGTAGGAAAATGCAGATCACTTCAGCAATATGGCATGAGTGTGGGATTGGCCAGTCGTTTTGACATAATCACAATAACACTGAATTTCAGATTCCCCACAGTAGGACCCAAAGGTGAAGTGAAAGGGTCTCAGAGCAACACTGCCATGAGGGAGCACACTGAATAAGGCATTGGGAAACAGTGGAGAGAGTGAATGAAGGCATTAAGGCATTAGGAAAACAGTGGAGAGAGTTCATTACCATTTGGAATAAACTGACTTCTGACAGAAAAAAAAACAGACCACACATCACCCGCCATGTCATCGTTTCAAAGCTGATCTGAAGCTGGGTCCAATTAAACAAGCTGACAGGCTAAAGTGGGCGAGGCCATGCTAACTCAATTTGGATTGAGTCTGACTGCGGCATTGATTAGTAAATTACTGTTTGGAGAATGTGTGTTGCCTCTCTTACCTTTAAAATCTGTAATTGAGCATAATGTTATTTATTTATTTATTTTTTTATGTATTTATAGAAACATCTCTGTCAGTTCCATGCCGTTTCAACAGACATATAGGATGGATGGATTTTTGTGAATGTTTCCGTGGCATTTTAAGTAACAGTAGTCTTATTGTTAATGCACAAATTAAGTAACAGTAAAACAGAGAAATGCTGTTTTACATCTAACCAGTTGCCTCTCTTACAGTCAATGAACCACTTGAAAAGGTTGGCCTCTCTTGTCGTCCTATCCTTATTAGATGTTAAGTTTTTCATTACTCAAATCTGAAATGGACTTGGGAAAAAAGTCATTAGATTTTCATTTTTTTACCGAGAGAACATAGTAATATCTGACGTAGAGCACGCTTTCCATGACATATAGCCGTGGCATTTAGCAAGGCTAGCCTTATTCTGCACAGTAAATCATCTCAAAATCTCCATTTCAATAGCAGAGGAGGCAGGAATCCCTTACTCTGTGTGTGTGTGTGTGTGTATGTGTGTGGGCCCACTGGTGTCAGCAAGTTGTTCCACTGACTTCATTTATGTGGTAGCTCGCTTGAACACAATCAATGAACCACTTGTCTACACACAACTTTTTATCCCCATTTTTGAAAAGGCAAAAGGTTGGCCTCTCTGTGAAAGTTTTCTTCATTACTCAAATCTGAAATGACTTGGGGAAAAAGTCATTAGGGAGAACATGAAAAGTGTAAGCCAGCTGCCCCATCCTCCCCACCACCCCTCTTCCCTGACCCGCCCTACATTTATAATGCCACGGCCACGATCCCGCCAAAAGGACACATGCATCACTGCCAGTCTGCAGACATATCAGCGGTAATGACCGTAATGTGAAACCTGTGAGAGTGTTATTTTTCTTACAGCGTCCGTGGCCCTCCAGTGAGAAGTGCAGTAAACACAGCCACTACAGAGAATAATCTGACCTCTGAGGGGAAAAATTGATTCCTTTTTTCTCTCTCTGTCTCTCTCTCTCTCTGTCTCTCTCTCTCTCACTCTCTCTCTCACACACACACACACTTTGCTGGAGTGTATCATGGTGAAACCTGTAGACCACTAGGGAACCAAGGGGGAGAGAAAAAAAAAACAAAAAAACTGCATTTTCATTCAAGCTTGCAGAATGGAATGTCGTCTGGTGTGGCTGGCTCTCCTTGGCTTCAGCAAATACCTCAACACACTTCTCAAGGGATTATCGAAGGTGACCTGCTGAGACTAGCTGAAAATATCTTAAGATTTACATTTTCACCTCCCAAAGTGTATTTTATTGCTTGCAGTAAACATCAATTTGCATTACATCAAATGGATTGGATTTTTCTCTTAGTGCCTGTCGTCTTCTGCTGGAGGGCCAATGTGAGCACAATAGCAGTAGGGACGAACCCTCCGGAAATCTAATGTCAGGGAGAATACGTTTGATATTCTAGCCTACTACCTACTCTCCATCGGATACATTCGATTCACAGGCTCCTCGCGTAGCATGTTCCTATAAAATGCTTTTACATCCCCCAGTGCCATTCATTTCTAACTCAGGTCAGAGTTAGAAGCATGACTGTACATCTGACCACCACTGGGTCCCATACCTTAACACAACATAATGTATTGCTTTTACCAGCTTCAAACTTATTCTGATGCCACACTGACTTAGAAGGAGTCTCTGACTTATTATGGAGTCTCTGACATTGCCAGTATGTGCACAGAATGCCTGGTGTTGCGCTGCGTAACATCGTCGCAGGTAAGAACAGAACTGTCTGTCAATTTAAGATGAATTGGATACCTGTCTTCTGTCCAACATCACTATCTTCTTCAGCCCTACCTAAGATATGTGCAGATGAGGAACTAAGGAGGTCTCTCCTTTCGTAAGCTGCCTATTCTGCTGAAATACTCCTGTCATCTGGACGGGATGAAGAGACACTTACTTGGGGTTGGGCAGGGGTTTGAGATAATAATCTATTCATGGAAAGTCAATGGACTGTAGGTGGAGTACAGATCAGGCAGTGTGTGTGTGTGTGTGTGTGTGTGTGTGTGTGTGTGTGTGTGTGTGTGTGTGTGTGTGTGTCTGTGTGTGTGTGTGTGTGTGTGTGTGTGTGTGTGTGTGTGTGTGTGTGTGTGTGTGTCTGTGTGTGTGTGTGTGTGTGTGTGTGTGTGTGTGTGTGTGTGTGTGTGTGTGTGTGTGTGTGTGTGTGTGTGTGTGTGTGTGTGTGTGTGTGTGTGTGTGTGTGTGTGTGTGTGTGTGTGTGTGTGTGTGTGTGTGTGTGTGTGTGTGTGTGTGTGTGTGTGTGTGTGTGTGTGTGTGTGTGTGTGTGTGTGTGTGTGTGTGTATGTGTGTCTTTTCCTGCACCATTCCCTACTCTACACAGTTGGCACTACATGGCAATATTAAAGCAATTGTGTGTGTGTGTTTGTGCGTGTGTGTGTGTGTGTGTGTGTGTGTGTCTACCTGTGAACACAGACACAACAAAACAAAGATATGAATACAGTAATCAAGGTCATACTTAATTACACTTACACACAGTGCCTGGCAGAGAGAGAGTTAGAGAGAGAGAGAGAGAGAGAGATACTAAAAAAGTAATCCATTCCCGTGGTGTTCCCTGCCTTACTGTTGTCTGCTAGGGTGGATTCCAGGGGCCTCGAGCAGAGGTGATTATCATCCCATTAATCACACATCTTCGCTCCCTGGCGGGACAGCCTGCCCAGAAGAGGTCAGAAGGGGCCGTTAAAGTAACTAAAAGAGTGGGAAGGGAGAAGGAAAGAAATCTACACATCTGCACTTCATCATACTGGAGGCTCTACCTATCCGCACTTCATCATACTGGAGGCTCTACCTATCCGCACTCTCTACCTATCCGCACTTCATCATACTGGAGGCTCTACCTATCCGCACTTCATCATACTCTACCTATCCGCACTCTCTACCTATCCGCACTTCATCATACTGGAGGCTCTACCTATCCGCACTTCATCATACTGGAGGCTCTACCTATCCGCACTTCATCATACTGGAGGCTCTCTCTATTCATGGAGTTCACAGCTCACTGTGCTGCCAGCTCATAGTACATTCATTTAAAAGTCTAATATTTGGTGCTGATAGTTGAGCTGAGTCGTACACAGGTTTCTGACTTGCCGTCTGACACTGTCGTATTTACAGGTTGCACTTCACTTAATGCTGAGGCTCGTTCAAGCAAACGGAATAACTATGTGCTGTGGCAGGGTAAGGAAAAAAATATCTACTGCATTTTCTCACATTTTAGTCAGTCAGTTGAACACAGCAATTCCACTTGATTCAACAGAAACCAATCTCCAGATATTAACAGTACTTTTAACCTCCTTTAGAAAGTAACCACATGAGACAGATGTAGGTGCCATCATCACATCAACACAGGTACAGAGGAACAGTGATGATCTAGAATAAACCATCTTAAAGATAAGACATACAGTATTGCACTTCGATACACACAACGCCGGGAAACATTACTCTTATTATTAGAAAACATTTGTTTGTATGTAGAATGTAGAAACAAGGCTGGAACTGCAAGTGCACCTGGAAGCACAGTAGAGAGGGACAGAATGGGGACTGCTTTCCCAAAGGAGATGGATCTTAAGGATTATGAGTGTTTTTGTTATGTTTTTTCCCCACATAACATACTCATAGCATAAACGTGCACACACTGCTCGTAGGTACTATTTAAGGGGCGCTGTCCATGTAAACAGTGCTGAAATATTTGTGAATTTGGCAAGATCAGGTGAAGAAGACCTACACGTTAATTGACTTGAAGATAAGGAAAACAACTTTAGTATATCACTTTCTTAAAGTATCCCCTTGTAGGCCAGTGACCAACACAGACATAAATAATGCTAATGATCTAAACATAATCACATTTCATTCACTGTAATTAAATTTAATATAGAACCGAAATGTAACATTGATAAACACTGGTGACCTTCGTGAAAATTTCTTTTTTAGAAGCTCTTTTGTTGTCTACGACTACTAAAGTAAATCTGTGAGTATTTTCCCTACATTTTGAGGTTAATGTTTTTAACGAATGCTATGAAATTCCCCGCCAAGGACCTTTTCTGTCCTTATAAAGATGTTCGGTTACACTTTACTTGACAGTATCGTCATAAGAGTGACATGACACTGTCATGAACGAGTCATAATCTTTATGACATAACATTCCTGTTATTAAGTGACATTCAGTTTTTGTCATAACAATTTAGGGTTAGGATTAGGGTTAGAGTTAGGATAAGGGTTAGAGGTTAGGATTAGGGTTTGGGTTCATGTGTCATGACAGTGTCATGTCACTCTTATGTCGATACTGTCAAGTAAAGTGTTACCAGATGTTCTGTACTTTGTGTGCGTGTGTGTGTGTGTGTGTGTGGATATGAGTGTGTTATCCACCGGTTCATGTGCCAACCAGGCTTCATTGTC
>NC_063204.1:8337509-8362509 GCF_017589495.1 Alosa alosa
CATATGTACATGTAAGTATTTAACTGGTACACTTAATAGGTTTATTCCATTGTATCAAAGAGTAACAAGGTTGTAGCAGCACAGCTGTTACATGTACACTGAAGACAATGAGGCCTTGACTGGAGCTAAGAATGCTTTGTATATCAAATCTATCATGACCAGATTTACCCCATCCAGCAGGTCTCAGGTCAGCTCTTTGCCTCTGATGAAAATGTAGGCAAATTGGCAAAGTTTTGTAAAAGCACTCAGTATTACAATGTAACAACTATATGTAGGTACCCACAAATACATAATGCAAGTACAATGATAGTATCTGACAGTACATGTTGTTACACAGGTTGCACCACTGTACCTAATTAGGTAGGTACACTGTAACAGTGACAAATTAAAATAAAGTGTTACCACAAAAACATATACTGTTTTTAAAATATGTGAGAGAGAGAGAGAGATGCAACTACATTGACCTGTGGCCAATCAGTAGGCCTTTTTTGTATAAAAACAAAGCATGAAATACTTTGTTTGCTGTTGTTGATCATCTCTGAGAGAGTGTGGCAAATTATTTTCTAGAGACAAGGATGCATTTAGAAATGAATATGGTTACATAAAAACAGGCATACTGAAATGATATACCGGTATATAAAAATACAAATAAAAACATGATTTTAACAAGACTTAATTGAGTCTGGATCTTGTGGCAGCTTGAGTAATTTATCTGATATGGACTCTGGTGTTGTTTAGTGTAACAGACTTGGAGCACATAACTGCTCTGCACTCAATGTGAGAACTTTATTTTGATACTTGTGTAATTATCACTTGTCATGAAGAGCTGGAAGCATGATGATGTGTATAATTTAGACTGAACTGACTTGTCTTAACCCCTCCCAGCCCCCTCATTTGACAAAAACCAAAACGGTTTCTAAAAAACAAAGTTTCACTAAATTCTATCGGAAACTGTCACTAGTGTCATTATCTTGACAATTACTGAATTGATGCAAACCTTTGTAATTATGTTCAAATAATACCCAAGTTTCTGCCAACTCAATGGAACACATTCATGCAATTTTAAGGCACTGCACACTTCAATGAATAAGCAGAGAAGACAAGGAACTGTAGCAAATATGACTGTCAGACATACTATTCACCAAAGTTTAAAATGTATTTGTAGCAGGTAGACCTTCTCTGCCTGCTATTTCCCCATAGCACCTGGAAGTGCTAATGAAGGGGGCGGGGCATAGGCATTTGAGCAATCTGGCGCCAGTGGAGTGCTACTTAAAAGGGGCAGTAGCCAGTAGCAATGTAGACTCCACTGGTGTAGCCCCTGCCTGCTACCGTCGGGTATGCTGTCTCCCCATAGACATTTGTGGTTTTATGTTATGTATATTGTGGTGTGTTCTTTGTTTAATCTTCTGTGTTCTGTTCTTTTAGGCAGCAGTCATGCTGATGGGGAACATGGGTCGTGCTGCTGTCTTGTCTTGTCTTGGTTTTGCTTTGGTTATTTTATGTTTGGTTTTTGTGTTGCCTGTCTTGTCCTTCTGTTTGTAACTTTCATCTTTATTTAGTAGGGAGGTGGCTCTGAGGGGGGTCTAGTTTAAGCACGTGTGATGTTTTTGGTGTATTCCTTGTAGCTTTACTGTGTACCTTTGCTGTGTAATAGGTGAACCTTTCTTTATGCTTGCATGGTATTGGTCTGAATTTCCATAGTTGCCACCCTCAGATCTCCACTTCCCTACCTTTGTCTCAATAAATATTGTTTTCCTGTAATTCATGTCCACTGTGTAGTTACGAACCTCAAAGCAGTACAATCTCTTAAAGATTCCCTGATGCACTAGGCCTCAGGGTGGCGTAGTCAGGCTACTGTGATTGGCCCTTTGGCCCTTCCTAGGTACCACCCTGTTACATATTCAAATTGAACGAACGGATATTTATGGATGTATGTGATGGCTGAACAGCTTTCTTGATTCACCAACACTTTCATCATTGGTCAATTGGTCAAAATTCACACAAAAAAACACTTTCATCAAAAACTGATTTATCAGATTATGACTATTGGCTCATTTGGTCAAAAACTGATTGGTCAGATTATGACTACTTGCTCATTGGTCAGATTATGAGAGCCTGAAAGGTGTGAGCCATGAACTCATTTAGAAAGTTTGCATGTCTATGCTTGTATATGGAGATGTACAACATGATATATATGGGTCACCAGAAATCTGTTGACGGCAAGAAACTAGCACAGTGTGCTAACTGTGAATGGCCTCGTTCTCACACCCTCCAAGGTTGCTACCCAAGTAAATAAAGAAGTAAATAAGTATTTTATTTATATAGCGCATTTTTCATGCACATAGTGCCACACAAAGCGCTCCACGGATATGTACGGATGTATGTGATGGTTGAACAGCTTTCTTGATTCATCAACACTTTCATGTGAAGAAGTGAACACACATTGCCTCTGCACTCAAGTAGCTTTCTGTCTCAGGAGTGCAGCTATGGCAGGAGACATTTCACATACAACACCTTGAATTTCCCCTGGGGATCAATAAAGTATCTATCTATCTATCTATCTATCTATCTATCTATCTATCTAACACAGAATAAGGCCAGACATGAACAAACAGAAGATTTGGCAGTTGTTTTATTAAGTAGAGCAAGGCACTGACAACACCGCAGTCATAGGATCAATATCCTGGGAGCATGCATGACACAAATACATTTTATTTCCTGTATTTTATCAACATTAAGGTTTCTTTTTTCACATTTTCTCTTATCAATTCAATTCAATTCAATTCAAGGAGGGAACATGGAATAAGACACAAAAAAAATAGGTGTCTATGTGTAGACATAGACATAGGTTTACACTATATCACAGTATAACAATAACAACACAGAAACATAATAATATATATATACATAGTACATATATATACATGCACATACACATACATATACACACACATATACATACAAATATATGTACATACATGTACAGATGAGCATACTTTTAGAACAGGACAATATGTATATTCTCTATAAGGATACAAGGATACAGTACAAGGAAGTTTATTGTCACATGCATATAGTTACTGGATGTAAGAAATGCAGTGAAATTATGTCTGGTGCCAGCCTAAGTATAAGAATATAAATACAAATAAATGAAACAAAATAAAATTAAGTTATGCTAGAGTCTCTCAGCTTATGACAGTGTGAAATGTATCTTGCTGCTAGATAGATAGATAGATAGATAGATAGATAGATAGATAGATAGATAGAAGATTGTGGTCACTTAGCCTGTGCTTGGTCAGGATTTGCCTCTGCAGAGTGCATGCTTTGTATCTCTGACAGAGGAGAGATACTCTGCCAATTTATATTCTCGATTTACGGTCAGATAGTAATTCATTCTGCTTTGACTGGTAGTTTGATTTCTCAAATGTTCCAAATAGTGTTCTTTTGCTTGTTTGATGACATTTTTGACACTAATTGCTGATTTGGAAGCAGTACTGGTCTGAGCATGTTGTATATTAGTGTTTGTTATGGAATTAGTGAGCTTCAGTACCAGTTGACATCTCTTTTCTATTTAAATAAACTGCATTTTCCAACAGAACATTACCAGTACTAGAATGACACAGTATAATATTCTCTTTGCTCAATTTAATATGATTTTTTTCTTGAAAATTCCCTTGGTGTATAAAGCAAAATTACAGGGGTAAGGCAGAACAAATCTGGGAAGTGGGGAGAACAGCCCACCCTCTGCCCTGAGATTATTGGGCCAGTGGACAGGTGAAATTGCTGAACCAAGCCTCATGCCCTGCTATGTAGCGTAACTGGACACGATGACCGTGATCCAAGTGTTTCTGTGCATGTTTTCATAAAATTGAGAAATAGACTAGAGAAAGAAAGCAGCTATTTCACCTTACCCACTCACCACGACACCTCACCCACTCACTTCCCCCCGCTTACCTGAGAAGAGAGACCTGCAACTCCGGTGCGTGTCCAAAAATATTAAAATATTGCTTTTATCATTTATCCAGCCTTTGATAAAAAAAAATACACGCAGGGCTGAAGCCTGCAAATCCCTTTGAAACAGGCTGGGTCGGGATCTAGCGGTGTGAAAATGTGACAGTCTTTAGCACATTAGCATTGTGATTGAAACCTGGGGAGAATAGGGTAACTGTGCCAGTGTTGGAGGGTAATAGGAGCCGCTCCCTAAGAAGATTTCAGCCCTGAAAGCGATACTAGGACTCCAGAAAAGAGGAGAGAAAAGACAGAAATGAAATCCCTAGAGCATAATGCTCAGATCTGCTTAACTTATGATCTTGGAGGTAATGCAATTTAAGTCTTGGTGGGGGTAAAGAAAGAGGAAAGAAGTCAGCTTAATCTCATCAGACTGTCCAGCAAAAAGTCAAGCAGAGCTCCAGTCTCTCTCTCGTGTTCTCTCTCTCTCTCTTTCTCCATATGTGTGTGTGTGTGTGTGTGTGTGTGTGTGTGTGTGTGTGTGTGTGTGTGTGTGTGTGTGTCACAGTGTATTTGCATGCCTCTGTGTGTTTAAGTGCTTAAGTGTGTCTGTTAGTCAGCTAGGCTACATCCAGCTCTGAACTTCCAACTTCAATGTCTCCCCATAGAACATAATAGGTAGAATATGATATTTTTAATCAGTTTGATTTAGAGTTTGATTCAGTTGAGCTGTCTGTAAATTGCATTCTGTGGCCTATTTAAAGGACAGATTTTTTGAATTTGCTGATAATGTATAGCCTACTGAATATTAGGTATTTGCATTGTTTAGATTTAGATTGTTTACATTTAACTGTTTCTTGGGAACATTCTATGATGACATCATGAGGGATTTTCCCATCACTTAGCAATTTAGAATATTTGCCTTAGAATGTTGGTCAAAGTAGAATTTTGGCAAAACATATCCACTTCTTTACTGAACAAGCTGAAGGCAAGTCACCTGTGATTAACCTCTGCGATTTCAAAGCGATTTTATACCTTTTCAATGGATTTCTACCCACGGACAATTCACCAGAGTGGATCCTGGATAAGGCCTACATATCTGCCTCTTCCTCAGAGAATCCTGCCCAGTGTCAACACTGGCGAAGCCCTCATATACTCTGCACAGCCCTCGACTGCCACATCTGTGCCAACCTACCAATATGTGCAGAATGCACAGTCTTCTGCAGGTAAAGATGTCCTCTTTGTGCCCAATGGAATATTCTCTAGCTTTTATCGCCACTAAGATTAGGTCTAATATGTCTTTTATTATTCCAGGTCGGCATTGGAGGGAGACTGGAAACTTCTGCGCTCATCCTCAGGATATGAGCAGTGTTCTGGTCAACCTGCCCATCCCAGTCCCTCAAATGGAACAGGAGACCTCCACATTCACGGGCAACTTCCCCCTCCAGCCCGCCAGTGTCAGGAGCAGCCAGGTGGCTCTTACTAGACCCCCTGCTGTGGCTCCAGTGAGGGTAGAGGAGAGCCTGACGTTTGTGGGCAACTTCACTCATGCTCCAGACGTGACCCAGGACCAGTTGATTGCATTGCTGGGTTCAGCCCGAGGGTCTGGGTGTGCAGCCAGCCATGGTGTGTCATCCACCCAGAGAATACTCAATCCCACTCTGCCTCGTAGCAGTTATAGCGGGAACGTGAAACATGCTCACCCATCCACATGTAAGAACATCATCAGATTAACTCTGTTTATTTTACTGTAAATGACTAACAATTAGAGTAACTAGTACTGTATAATATATTAACTAATATGTTTGTCTCTTTTCAGTCGGGAATGTGAAGATGCCAGCGCAAGAGCTGCAGTCTGCCACTACAGGTCATCATGACACAGCCGCTGGGGCCTGTGGTGACACTCATTCCGGGAGCTCTGCAGTCCACTACACCACCAGGGAGGCGTACGTGAAGATGCTGGAGTACCACCGGCACATGGCCTCCTACTACAAGCAGCTCAAGCTGAAGGCTGAGCACTCCTCACAGCTGGAGGGCTCCGTTTGCCCTCAGCTCCAGAGGAAGAGAGGAGGCGTGTCTGGTGGGAGCTGGGAGGAGCCTCCGCAGAAGAGATGTTGGGACGATGGAACAGGGGGCATCATTCTTCCTGACGATGCCATCGAGAAACTTGATGCCATTCCAGGCATCTGGGATCTGGCTATAGAAATGGGCTTCCTGACTGTCCTTGAGGAAGATAAATGAATATTTAGCCCAATAAAATTTATATAGTCGTCTATTTTTTATTATTTTTATACCTAATATAATAAATTATTTTCTAAATTAAAAAATACTTTCATTGTGCCTTTATTTTTTTATCCACTGGTTAAGCAGAAACAATAACACTATGAAGTAATTCCCTTAACATCACATCACACTAGCCTACTGATGGGTCCAACCAGATATTATAGTCAGAGAAAAATAGTGAATTCTTAGTGAATACTAAGGCGGTGAAGTGAAACCTAACAGCAGCAGCCACAGTCAAGTGCCCCGCCCCATGAAATGTCAAGGGTTAGTGTCCTGTTGGGGACAAAACTGTATTGTGCTGAGATGGAATAACCACAGTGCCACAGATATTGTTTATATTATACAAACACACACACACACATTCACATACACACACTCACCATGCCACATCTCTCTCCCTTAACCTCTCTCTCTCTCTCTCTCTCTCTCTCTCTCTCTCTCTCTCTCTCACACACACACACACACACACACACACACACACACACACACACACACACACACACACACACACACATCCCTTCATCACCCTGGCTCAGAGTTCTCTTCCTTAAAATATACCATCATCAGAAACTAAATAAGAGAGCTCATGCATCAGACACAAACTTCTCAGTACGTGATTCACACTAAATCTCCATCTCCAATATAACCAATTTATGAGATTCAAACATGCATTTGGCTTCTTGCAGCATCGTCCAGGGGTTATGCTGTTCCTCGCTCATTCTAGGTGATTCCATATAAATTCCACATAAATCCCAATAAATTGTAAAATATTTGGACAGGACAGGATGAGCTACGGATTGAAATTACACACCCTCTCTGTCAGAATATTTGACTCGGTAACACGGAGGAGAAAAGTGTGCCATCGCACAAATGAGTCTTCCCATCCGATATGCAATTAACCTATATTGTTGGGAACAGGATTTTTTTTTCTTCTCAGCCTTGCCTTTAAAGGATGGCTAAAATTAGGGCTGGGATGTATTGGAATCAATGGCAGGGCTTTCTGCAACACTGGCTCCATTATAAGAGCCTTTTTGGAGATCGATTACCTTGAGAGGGTCTCTCGGCTGTTGAGATTACAGTCCCACAATTCCCTCTTCACTTTCTCTTAATCTTTTTTTTTTCACATTCTTAAAACCTTTACATGAAAATAGAAATGCATTTCTCAAACTTTCCATTGAGGACTCCAATTTCCTCTACTGTATAACCTTTATTAGATCTCTATTATGTGCATCAATACATTTCTCGATGAAATGTATTGATGCACATAATATATACCTATATGTATGTTTGTATATGCATGTATATAATACATACTATATATATATATATATATATATATATAATACATAATATATAGAAAGAGGAAGAAGAGTGGAATGGCAGGAGGGGCTACAGAGATCCCAGGGCCTTTTGTACACTCCTCACTAAGAACATCTCCAATGTCCAAAATTGACGTGGAATTGGGTTAGCAAGGGTATGGTTTTCAGTCAACGTCCCTACAGATATAAGATCTGAGTGGCAAACCAGTTTAGTGTCTACAAAAGAAGAAGAGATAAAGGAAGAGAGAGAGAAAGAGAGAGAGAGAGAGAGAGAGAGAGAGAGAGAGAGAGATATGATGGATGTCTTACATCTTGAACGGCCAGCTGCAGGGCTCCTTGAAGCTCATTGTGTGAATGTCTGAGTAAGGCAGACATCTGGTTGTGTGGATCTGAGTGCTTAGTGTGCTGCCTGAGTATGAGGGATTAGTGTACTTCATGCGTATGTGATCCAATGACTTCCAAACAGCCATGCTCTCAGGGTCAACAGAGCTATGGCAGAGGGATGTGGCTTAGACCAGAATAAACTCACACTAATGCCACTAATATATCACACACACACACACACACAGACACAGGGGTGTAGTGGTAAAATAAGAGGTGGGTAAATTATGAATTCTGTGATCACGGTAAGGTGGACTCCGCATGCTGTATCAGATTTTTAAAAAGGCATTCATAACATGTTTGTGATGGTGGAGGTTATTGTCCAATGTTTATATCAATACCAGTATTAAATGATTCCTAGATGCTGACGAGTGTAAATATTGTGTATGTGGATAATACAGTGTGATTTTTAATGTTAAAAGTTGCAATTTGTGAGTAAACTCTTTTGAGAGGTGGATAAACTCTAATAAGAGGTGGATAAACTATTTTTGAAATTTCAGAGGTGGGTAAACTGCGTTTACGTGCATTTAGCATCCACTACATCCCTGCTCCACACTATTATAACAAGAGAAAGGGGACAGGGAGTGGCATTCTTTTATGGAAATTAACACAGAAATACTCTCCCTCTCTCTCACACACACACACATACACACACACAAAGAGATGCACATTTACACACACATCCAAGCACACATCCCAAGAGGGATGTGGACTGCTTCGCTCTGAATCCCGCTTGGTCTCCAAAAGGCCCAGGCTCAGGCCATTTGCCCAGTTAGCGTGCCCTATCACTGGGCACTGAATCCTCCCCTGCTCCTTACCCGTTCATGGCCTCCAGGCAGGCCCAGGTCCTCCTGCTTCATTAGCTCGTAGCGCTAGGGCTGCGCTATGCGCTAGCGCTTAGCACAGCGGCAGATTTAAGGGAGGTCCATCCTCTGTTGCTGCTGCCATAAAATATACATGCAACACAACACCGCTGGCTCCTGCACAATGAGCAGGCTGGCTAATGTGCTGTGATCTGATGCAATGGCACCCCCACACTGACAACACTTTGATGTTTTGGGGATTTCATCATGACAGTTACACTGAATTGGCCTTAATCTGAGTCTGACTGCATTTCATCAATGGGGAAATAGTTTGCACTGTCAGGCTTCACGCACACTGGCCCTATCACACACACACACACACACACACACACGAATCCATCTGATCTCTGTCACCTCATTCATCTGGTTATATTTGAGTGTGTGAGTGTGTCTAGAGGGGTGTGTATGTGTGTGTGTGTTTGGTCTGGGGCTGGGGGCATTTTATATTTCAGGCGATTTGAGGGATATGGTAAATTACTCCCATTCATAACATCCCCTCATAATAACCTTGCCCAGTGATGGTCCAGTAGATTTGGCTAGGGGAGAAAGGAGAAAAAAACCTTATTCATTTAAATGGTTCTATTATCCATGGACATTGTGTAACAGTACTGACATCCAGGTCCAGACTCCTTTTCAGATCTCATACACACACATATTGCAGAGGGAAGAGCCATACAAGTGAAGGTTGAGATATATGGAAGGCAGGGAAGACAGAAAGAAGTTACACAATAACTAGCCATACATACAGGAATAAATACATATGCATTGTGTGTGTGTGTGTGTGTGTTTGTGTGTGCATTGTCTGCGTTCATATCTGCCTTGCATAACCACCCTCTCTTCTGTCTCTGAACAGGAGGCTGTGTTTCAGGGATTGTGGGGTTCATCCATCTTTCTGGGGCCAGTACACCAGTCTCATAGCCTCGTGAGATCATCCTGATCTCGCGAGCTCCATTTTTCCACTCGCAGATCAGTCTGGCTTCTTGCGATGGAGAAAATGTGGAGCCGTTCGCCAATCGAACAGCCAATCAGCGTTGGTTTTGAGGCAGGTTTAGGTTAAGGGTAGCCTAGCTTGTGGTTTTTGTCGATGCTCTGTTAGTACGTCATACGCTTCGTTGATCTGATTGGTTGATTTGGCCTGTCTATCACCAACATAGGTGGTGATAGACAGATGGTTTATCCAATTAGCTAACCAGTATTTTCGCCCCTTCCCAAAGGTTCTCCAACAGCAAGTTCCCAAATGGATATGCTGAGCAAATGCGAAGCAATCCATCTGGCGGAGTCAGGGTACCAGTCTCAAGAGGCCTGCTCTAAAGCTCTCACACAGCATCCACTTGGCAACAAAAGGATCACGGCCACAGCTTTGGCTCCCCACACGGCCCTGATGGGATCAGAAGGACATTCACAGGGAGGAGAGGGGGAAAGTGTGTGTGGTTGAGATCTGAAGAGTAATGGAGTTTAGATGGATGCTGGGGGGTAGACAGAGGATGGTGTGTGTCTCTTTACTTTTTTGCTGACTGTTTCTCTAAATGCCACTATAGTCGATGTCTGATTGATCTTTCCTCAACTCAGTGAGCGTGGTGGGGGGGAAGGAGAACGATGACAAAGCTATCAACTCTGACAGTGAACATGTCCCACCTCATGCAAATCATCAAAGAAAAAAAAAAGAAGCAAACTTTATTGTCATTCAGACCATGCAACATGAATGCACACCAGAATGAATGAATTGAATGAATGAATTCCTACAAGCTCAAGCTCAGTGTCAAAGCACAAACATACTGTATAAGACAAGTGTACATAAGACAACAGTAGAAAGACACAATAGACAGATCCGACTGACAAAAATATGTAGGCCTATTAGACAAACTATGATAGGAAAATTGCACATTGTTTTCAATGGTTGCATTATTGTAAATGACGCTGTGACAGCACCAGGAGGCTCCTTCAATGGCAGGTAGCTTCACCTGCGATATGTCCAGCAGAGGTGCAGATCTTTCCTCCTGGTTCTGTCACATTTCATAACGTTGCTCAAAGGCACACAGTCACACAGTGTGAACTATCTGTGTTACGGTATGTTATTCCTTATTACATTGTGTTATTGTGTTATTACATCGTTTACTCATTTTTGGCATCATAGTTTGCTAGATTCACTGATGACTGACATTGCGCTATTCTCTTTTCTGATGTAAGTTGCCCACTAATTCCCCTTTGGGGTATATCTCATCTACATACATTCCCCATCTCCTCTCCCCTCTCATATTTATGATCGATGCCATGACACTTCATGCTGTTTTCACAGGTTTTATGACAGCTTGCTGAAATTGGTCCAATAACTGCTCCTGACTCACATGGCTGTGTATCAAGACCCACCCCACACTCTCAAGACCCACCACACACTCAAAGATACTTCTTTGAGTATGAAGACATTTTAGTTTGAATTGCAATGGAAATATTGATGGAAGTACTAGTAGGGACATATATTTTTAAAATGGCACAGCGCTATAGGGAGATCCTGAAACTACAATAAAGTGATAAAGGTGGCTGGAACAACTTCTTATCATGTGGTTTCAAAAACATTTGATGGCAGTGCAGTCATGAAACTGTCAGTCTTCACTGGGGAGAGAATTCTTGGTATTTCCAAACTCACCCATATGGTGATGAGATGAGAGTTTGCTCACCTTATGAGCTCTACTGCCTTCTATGAGACTGGCAGCTGCTGTGATGTCACCACTGGCTGTTTGCTGATGCCAATGGAGGCTGTTCTTGCCTTATATTTTTGCCTTATTATTTCTCCCATCTGTTTGATGATGTCATACAGTGAGACTGTTCAGAACATGATGCAAACCAGGCACAATATATATATATATATATATATATATATATATATATATATATATAATAGTGGTGTCAACAATAATCGATTCGGCGATGCATTGCAATCTTGGGGCATGCGATTCAGCATCGATCGACAACGCGTCTTATGTCGATTATGTCACTGTTTATTTTCTGGCCTTGAGTGGACAATAAAGTTGTGAAGTTTCAATTACTTCTGGGGGCATTTCCGGAGCAACGTTGTAAAGACATGTGCAGCCTGTAGCTACATGCTAAGCGGCAGCACTAGCTAGCATAACAACAACACTAAAAAATCAAGATGACGGAGGGAGATGACCGCGATAGACGGGTAATTAAAAAAGCACCCAAAGCTTGGAAAGTGGACATCTGGGCACATTTCGGATTCTACGAAGTAAATGGGAAACTAGACAAGACGTACGCGGTGTGTAAAACCTGCGGTGAACGGTTCGCGAGAAAAGTAAATAATATAATTTAATTTAATCATAAATTCTACTGAAGGTTCTGTGCCCATCTCCCTACCCATTCATCTCGGTGGAATACTTTACGAACCCTTCATTCAACACATGACAACCCATATATCAGAATAAACAGCTGACCTTACCGAACAGAAAGGTGTAAAGCAGTCCCCTGTACAGTTAGCCGTTCCAGAGTAATCCAGTTTTGAATTTGCAGCAATTTTCGACATGCATGGATGTCTCCAAATTTGAGCTTTAAGTTTTACAATGAATTTAAATTATTAAACTTATTAAAATGCCATATCCAATACCCTGTACCATTCAATTTTTATTTTATTTAATGATATTTATGTCAAAGATACAGGAGAGTGATAATACACACATAGCAGCCAATAAAATCTGTTGTTTAATATCTGACTGCTTGTATTGCCTTATGACCTCAAAATTTGCCTTATTGTGTGCAGTAGAATTTTGATGCATCACAATGCATCGTAGAATCGAATTGAATCGAATCGTAATCGTAATCAAATCAAATTGTGAGGGCAGTGCCAATGCACACCCCTAATATATAACATATACCATACTGTGGCATGATGTATGCTTATGATAATTGTAGATGTGTAGAACAGACAGCATCCAGTATACTCCTCATAAGTCGTATTGCATAATGAGTATGTTTCTGAGAAGCAACTGGCAACAAATATGTAAGTGAGGTTAGGCTGTGCACCAGTGGTTGTGTGTCATGCATGCTCCTGCATGACTATACTTGTTTTATGTTGTTTTTCATTGATCAGGGGCCGTATTCACAAAGCCTTTAATCTTACCACTAGGAGTACTTCTAAATCGCACTAAAATATTTTAGCTAGGAGTTTTCTCTTCACAAAGCCTTTCAGGCCTACTCCTTAGTAAGGAAAAATGACAACTTCTAAACTAAGAGTGAGTCTTCGTTGCTATGGATGACGTCATTACTCATGCACAAGCTTGACTGAAGTGACCACCTTGATTGTAACGCGGGAGTGATTCCAAACACCTCCCTTACGATGATGAGTGACAGGTGACAGGTCTGAGAATGCGTGCGCTACACAAGTAGTGCTAAGGACGGAAGATGATGAATAACTGAATAAAAAGGCTTAGCCTAAATGAATAAAGAGTAAGGCAAAACAAATAGCCTAGTAGCCTAATGAAACATAGGCCTACGGATTGATGCAGTATCTTTGCAACATTATTAAACTAATCTGTCACCATGGGCTCATGCCTATGTTTGCAAAGAGGAGACCATTTTAATTTGATTCACAATGAAACGTTACATTTAATTTACATGTTAACAATGAGTAGTTGAATAAGAAAGACATTTAAATGTAGCAGACATTATTATGGTGCATGTCTTGTCATCAGTGTAATCATTTCAATAACATGCTTGTCCTTCTATTGACATGGGCATCTCTGACAATGTGCTGTTCGTAGCATCTGCTAAAACCACAGAATCTTCTAGACATCTTCTCTGTAAAATGCTGTAAATGATGAGGACCAAAACAACTTCCTGGACGATTCTGGTTACTGAGCAGACTGAGCAAAACCCAGCCCCGCCTGCTACCACTGACTCCCCCGATGTCTGCGCCCACCGGATGATCTGCGACGGCTTATCTCCCCCGCGCTGAGTCCCACTCTGTGGGTGAATCCTCCACGACCCTCCGCCACGGGTGGACCTGCTGGAGCTGATATTCCTGCCTCTGAATGGGCGGTGAGTGGGTGAGTGTGAGGGAGTGAGCGTGGCGATGCCAACCCCAGTGGGTGAGAGATGACTGTAGGGCAGACCTGCTGTTACTAAGCTCAGTCGCAGACTAAATGAACCCTCCATGTCCACAGAGCAGACTGAGGCACAGTCTCTGCCAAAGAAAAATCTGTGGCAAAATACGAGCTCCTTGCAATAGAGAGAGAGAGAGAGAGAGAGAGAGAAATAAAACCATTCACAAGTTACAATTAGTTTGTTCAGGATGTTATGACAGTTCAATATGGTTAAAAAGTAGTAATACTTAATTGGTGTATAAATGGTTAATGATGTCAAATGCTTAATGCCTGAGCATTTTCATAATGGCTAATGCAGCTAAGAAATACATGGTAAAGGTTGGGAGAGGTTAAGCGTCTAATATTAACATGTGGTTTTGACAGAGGTAGCTCAAATATGGATGGCAGGTCCCAGCTCAGAGGTCTCCCGGGTTAAAAGACGATGGAGGGGCTTTTAGCCCTGTTGAAGATTTTCAGAATCTGACAGTCAAAATTGAGGAGTGTATAGTATTGGCCTGCTTGAGAATGAGTGGACAATTGAGAAATGATGTTATTGACACTTCTGGTAAATTGCTATTTGATATTGCTATTTGCAATTTTGTAGAATCTTTTTACTTTGTTTTTTCAAGATATTACAAGTTGGCACAAATAAAAGCTGAGGGGTGTAACTTGTAACATTCTAGAACTGATTCATTTGTTCATGGGGATTCTTTGTCTGCTTAGTTTGGGAGATCCTTATAATTTCCTTGCTTTGATTATGCTGTTTAGGTGTATTTTCCAGTATAAAAGGTCTCTTTCTATCAGTAGAATCCTAGCAGCAGTACTTTGTCCTTATAGCTGCCACTCAGAGACTGATCTCAGCTCATGCCATCTCAAGCCTGATTTATAATGGCTAACCTGTCACTCCACTGCTACCACCACTTCCCAACACGTTCAACTCCACACCCATGATTTTCTCCAGCTGATTTAAAACTGTTTCAACACCTGCTGTGGTTTGGACCCCACTGGGCAACTTAAAGTCACTCAGACACTCCTAGGACACACAAACAACACACACACACACACACACACACACACATACACTTTTGGGATCAGAGCAATTTGTTCACGAGAACAGGTGGCATGCTGCCTTAATTCCCAGTGCTCACAGCATTGTGGCTGGCAAGTTGTGCTTTATGTCCCGTGGTGCAATACAGGCTCTTATTGCCCTTTGCACTTCCACACCCACCCACACACACACACACACACACACACACACATTTGGACAGGTGTGTTATGCTTGGCCGATTAGGTAGGTTTTTTTTTTTTAATCTCTATGCTCTCGGGTCTGATAGAGAAACAGAGTTTAGAAACAGTGATGGATGCGCTAGACAGGGAGATTTATTTTTTCACTTGCTTATCATCAAAAAACTTCACACTTTATTGTTGTCTCCACAACTACAGTAGGGGAGAGTGGGGTAAGTTGAGCCATTTTTTTTACATGATTCATTATTCTGACTTGTGAAAGAGGTTTTGTTTTGTAATCTTCACACCAAACAAAATGTTAAAGTGTTCTACTACTTCTGTAATCAACAAATCTTAGATATCTTATACGGTTAAAGAGATATGCTCTCTACAAAAAAGTTGTTCTTGTGATTTAACTTATCCCATGTGTGGTGTAAGTTGAGCCAACGCAAAGATTTCATAACATTTTTATTTTCTTCAATCAATAATTAAATTTCTACAAACAGTAACAAACACCAACATTTTACTGTGAATTTGTCAAATAGATTCAACTGAAAATTTGCCAAGACATATTTAGGCCTATAACCAGGCTTGGACTGGTAATCTGTACAACCGCAGTGCGGTAAATGCAGTTGCATCCATTTGGATTGGGGGGTGACAGGTCAATCATTTTGGCCTCTTCATGACAGGTTCAGTGTGTGTTACGATCGCGCCCCCCTGCCCCACCCCTCAAGTGGATTTGTCCAAGCAGCCGCTTGGTTTGTGGGGAAATATAGCTAGCCTACGAGTCCATGCATGGTAGCCTAGGCTATATAAGTGCAGATATCTCAACCTGCAAAGTCATTTCAGGGAGGTATCACAAAGCCCCAAAAAAAAAAAAAAAAAAATATATATATATATATATATATATATATATATATATATATATATATATATATATAATAATAATAAATAAAATAAATAAATACTAAAAAGTCACACACCAAATAAGTAATTGTGAAAATAAAATATGTAGATTTTGCAGTTTGGTCTTTTCATGTAGCCTTGTCAACTAGCCATGGATGGATAGATCTAGTATAGGCCTGAATAATGCACATGAATTTACACTAGTTTTGCAATCATTTAACCCACCATGGGCAATGCTAACACTGTTACAAACAGTGCAGCATGCAAGACTAGGCCTATCATTATGTTTTACTCTTATAAACAAGGGTACACTTTAAAATGGGTCTTAACATTTTCCTTTTTTGGGGGGCATGCACTGACTCCTGTTCCTAGATACACTGAACTGATTTAGTTCGGGAGAAAAGAGATGAAAAGCCCGCCTACACTGAAAACTGATTGGTTGATTTAGCGAAACAGGCCAATCAGGATGCTCTCTGTCTTGGATGCGCTCAGACACACACACACCACCCCTCTCTCCCCTGTCTCCCCTCCCGCGCTACACTCAGATGCACACGCGATTTTAGGTCTCCCTCTCGCGTGTGCGCTCTTGATCGCTCGCTCTAGATTCCGGGAGATTTTATCTAATTTGCGGACGTCAGGGAGCCGCTATCAATATGCGGGAGACTCCCAGAACTTCCGGGAGACTTGGGATGTCTGTAAGTGCCCTCCGCTGGCTGGTGTTCACATCATCACAGTTTAACCGTAAACAGCAATCAGAGGTGTCTAGTTTTATTCCATAAATATATTGTTTTTATAGACGTTAGTTGCACGCGCTACGAAGAGCTTCCATTTACTGCACCATGTAGGCTACTGTAGTGCAGTTTGTCTGTCAACATAAAAAAAAACTCCGGGTAGCCTACAATTTTCGCACAACTTGGTGGAAAAGTGTAGCACAGGTTAAAGAAAACCTATTCATGTTTGGACTCAAAAGGAACTTCAAAATATTTCCCATATAGTAGCCTTTTAGCTCACAACGACAAAAGTGAAACTTGGAAAGTGGAAGTCTCTCCACCGAGTGTTACAGATGCACAATCAATTGTGAGTCGATGCAGGTAAAAAGTATCAACTGGTAGGTTAGTAACGAAGGTAGCTGCTAGCCTAATTTTGCCAAATGTGATGACGGCACACAAACTCAGGCAAAAACGTTTAGTATACACTTGTGGTGATAGCCAACAGTTAATGTGAATCGCTGGCTATAACCAAGTAAAGGAGAAGATTTGCACCAAATAGGCCTAAAGGCTGTGGTTGTGTTTCTACAACATGTTGGCACAAATCAGTCAAGCAGTGACATGTGGTTTATTGCATGGGGTAACATGATGTGAGACAGACAGAAGATGAGCCTGTCTTCCTATCCCTGAATCCTGTCCCTCTCAAATCACTTTAAAATGGTGTGATTAGCAACCAGAATTTAAAAAAACAAAAAATCCCGGAGAGAACCCCCTGGACCCCCGTGTTATTGTGATTATAATAACCTATGTCCAAATCTAAATGTTTGGATTCAGTTTATGAAGTGTTGCTACAGCATGATACTGTGTGTTTGTTATTTATGGGGGGGAATCAGGGGTTTGGTATCGGTGTGCTTGTGTGTGTGTGTGTGTGTGTCGGGGGGACGGGGGGTGGTTGTCGTCGGTCCAGTAGTGGGCCGGTCCAGGAGAAAATTGCAAGGGCCGAATTTTGTTCCCAGTCCGACCCTGCCTATAACATTTTTGGTCGCCTGTTTACCTTTGAATTCCCCCATTTAATTATTTTAAATAAGTCTGATTAATTTGCTGCCTAATCTTTTTAGCTCTTAGTAACACTGAGGAACCATAAAGAATTTCCAAAAATAATTCTGTGGAAATGCATGGATTCCAGTTGCTGCTACTGAAAGCATGCATTTCCACAGAATTATTTTTGGAATCTGATCCCTTGTCATACCTGTTCATTCGTACTTGGCACTCGACTTATCGTAACTAAATTCAATATGGCGGCGAACGGTAAACTTACTCAAGGTACTGTCTGTATAAATCGTCTTGTAAATAAACTACCAGTGCTTTTTCAAAGTTCTCAATATCTCGTTTTAAATGTCAAGGCCCTCGGAAGTCTACCAATGAAGTATGGAGCTACTTTGAGCCTTGTAAATGGTATAAAACAGTTATTTATTTGCATGGCTAGGCCGATGCCCAAGGAAACCCCATCGAAAAACTGTTGGTAGCATCGGCTAACTAGCGCCAGATTTCTGAGTGCAGGGGACAAGCCGAGACGAGCTATGAGACATACTGTACGTTCACACTCGGTATCATGTTTCAACACACTTTAGGTCAATATCCAACTGAAATTCTCCTTTAATTTATCCAGCAAACTATTTAAAAATCACAAACTCTTGATGGTAATCTAGCCAGGTTAATTTCCCTCTCTTCTCAAACTGATTATTCAAACATCATGTTTATTGAAGATGTGGGCTAGGCAAAAATGCCTGAATGTGGTTGATGTCTGTATAGAGGCACGCATGCTTCCTGATCTTGGCTTCAAGCTCATCCTGCTTGTCGAACGCATCTGGAAAAAAAAAGTCCTGTGCACGACCTGCCTGCGCGAGGCTGAAATTTCTCGTGCGACAGAGGAAATTATGCAATTTTGACGTCACATTGTCGCGTTATCGGTCGGGAGTGGCTAGTATGTAGGACGCTTAACTCTGGACATGAAGAAAATCCACTTAGACAGCAAAAATTCATATTTTTAAAGAATGATCCCCTCTTCCTTAAAATGCTGTCACATGATACAATTTGTTTACAGTTTTTTTGGAAAAACGGGGTTGCTTATCTCACCCCTATGAGTTTTCCATCAAAAGTGAAACACACAAATGCCTTTGTCCTTTCAATATTTTACAGGGTGGGCCGGTGACCAAGTCTCTCGTCTGAATGAATTAGGCAGCACATCAGAGTAAAGTACTGTGGAACATTTCCCAACAAAAGTGATGCATTCTCTGTTCAGACATGCAATTTCACCTGTGACATGACCTTCTGCATCTTACATTGAGCAAGCCAGGTCTCTGGAGAGAAAGCAACTGAGTGATACTGACAAAGATAGAGAAGCTTAGGGCTCACAGGGGACTGGGCTTGATTGGCTATTACTGTTACCTAAATCTTTTATATTGTCATCGGCACTTGTCTAAATGGTTGTATGTAATTTGGGGGAAATTGCAATCTCTGATTGTTTTGTGATGGGGCTGAGGGCTCTACCCTCAGAAATAACATGTCAGTTTTCAGTCTTATGTTATTAAGGTTGTGTGGCAAAGTGCACTACAAGAGAAAGTGCTTTAGACTACACTAGCAAAGCCTCCAGCACTTCCATCCATTATTAAGCGCAGGGGTAATATTGGCTTTGTTCCTTAAAAATATATGTTATCTCAACATACACTTTCCATAGCCCTTATTTTATGCAACGTCTTCTGTTAGAGAGAAAGCCTCTGGCCAGGAAGGTCACATGAAGCATTGTCTGCACCGTAACTGTTCCATACTTGGTTATTTGGGTTAGTTAAGGAATGGATTCTCTGTTTCTGTGTCATCAATAAGAAAATATATCAATATTCCTGTTTTTCTGCATTGGCCTTTAAGCCATGTATTTTGTTTCCTTATACAGTATATTCTTTTTCTCGAATATTCTTCTTCAAAAAGTTCACATTCACCACTTGAACTATTATTTCTGACTGTTTACGTGGATCTCTCTCTCTTTGTGTTTGATCCATTTCTGTCTTGTCATCCATTTAACAACTTTTGTTATTTACTTTTTAATGTTTTCTTCTACAGTGCAGTAATTATCCGACTGAGGCTTTAAAATAAGGGCAAACTCCAGTTTTCATCAGAATTTTGTATTTTTCTCATGTCAACTAACTAAATGTCAGCCATGAGAGTTTAAAGAAGAGAACAAAAAAAAAAGATTTCATCAGACAGTATTTTGGAGACTATAGGTTGATACTAATATATCTCCAGAGGGCCACTGGTGTGTTTTTAAGTTGGGTGGGAGTTAGAACAAAAGTTATGAAATGCTACGGAGGCTGCATAATTATCCGGTAAAACTTCAGTACTGACAGGGAAAGCTGCATTTCAAGCAGGATTTGTGTAACAGGCAGCTAAAGAGCTGGATTGCACAACTGCAGAAAACACTTCCCAAAGAAATATCACCAGATACAATACGACTAACAGTGGAAATGATATTCCTGGAGCACTAACGGTGGAGACGGCCTCTCTCTCTGTAGCATTCCTCTAATCATATATGTTGAATGCCGCAAAAGAGCCAAGAGATTCTGAGAGAGACACCGCTGGGACTTTACTTATTCACCTTCGTCTGCCTCTCGTTTATCTGAGTGAAATTAATTTACCAAAAAGTCTTCACCCTAGGAACAGGCACATCCCAGCGTGGCTCATTGCATTTGAAATGGCTCACAGGTTTGCATTATATTAATTATATTAAATAAGTCAACTTGAAGACAGCACATCTACAGGGGGGGAGAAGAGGCATAATGCAGAGGCTGCACTGTGAGAATGTGTTGGTCAGTTTCTTGATTGAAATCGCCCCATTGTAATGCATTTCCATAACACAGTGCTACATCACCGTTGCATGAAGAATTCCTCTAGTTTTGCCAGTTCAGTCAGCTCATGGCTTGAAAAGAATGAACAAAATGAGGCCTATAGAACTTATAGCTAGTCTTCAGTGTTAGTTGAAGTAATAAGGGTCTCATGGCTTAATATCCAATGAATGACTCCAGTTTCTGCGTAACAAACTTACCCATGGAAAAAAAAAAACGTTATATCTTTTGTTAATCATTTTGTTTGAAACTGTAAATCATATCAATTGCTGATAGCAACTGTACGTTAAAAACCATACCATCTCTGGTGTGCGTGTGCTTTTGCTTAACTCTCCCACAGCAGCAAGTGAGTAGCGATTAGGAGAGGTGGACCCCATGAATGACTCATTAGGAACTGGGAGGGACAGTTCTCAGTACTCTCAGTGTCTCTTAGTGGGAGGTGTGCAGAGGCCAAACCCTGGCACTCTGACAGTACCATCTCTGTGTGTGTGTGTGTGTGTGTGTGTGTGTGTGTGTGTTTTGTGTGTGTGTTGTGTGTGTGTGTGTCTGCTTGGAGTACACACCAGAGGGCTCTGACTGCACTGAGACAAGGATCAAAGAACAGACCTCAAACACACACACACACACACACTCTCACTGTGTAATTCCACTTCCTTTGTCTGTCCTCCCCACAGATGCAACCTTCTCTGCCATTCCGTCTGTAGAACACAAACAGAGAATTGAGAGGAACACTGTGCTTCCAACCTATTACATCTCTCTCTCTCTCTCTCTCTCTCTCTCTCTCTCTCTCTCTCTCTCTCTCTCTCTCTCTTCTCATCCTGACCCTCTGTCTCTCCTTTCATGTTCCTCAATCATTTCTCGACCCCTGAATAGACAACTTCAAAAAGTTCCGGACACCTTCCAACTGATCTCTGACCAGAATTGCACCTCTTTCTTTTATTCACTCTCAGCAACATGTGAAACACACACACACATACTCACACTACAATCAAACACACACACACACACACACATACTCACACTACAATCAAACACACACACACACACACACACACACACACACACACACACACACACACACACACACACACATACTCACACTACAATCAAACACACACACACACACACACACAAACACACACACACACACACACACACACACACATACATCACACTACAATCAAACACACACACACACACACACACACACACAAACACACACACACACACACACACACACACATACTCACACTACAATCAAACACACACACACACACACATACACACTACAAACACACAAAAAGTATAACAACAAAACCACTTAAACAGACAATCAATGCAATTAACAAGCTAATAATTCCTCTCAGTTCTACTGAATGAGCAGCATCAGCACAATGAGAGTAAATAATCCTCAGATTTGTTCTCTTAACTCCACGGCACAGCTGATTATGTGCTGTGAAAACAGAGAGCTTAAATAAATTGCCGGCCAAGCAGGTGGCCAAATTGACATAATGAATCCCTGATCTAATTTGCTAAAATTAAAGTCTAATTATGCCACTGCAATTTCAGATCCTATTGTCATTATTCTGACTCGATGTGGTATGGTTATTTTTCAGAAACTGTAAACAACATAAATGCCTGTGCCCCTATGTTGTTCAAACTCATGATTAGCTGGCTATGATTCTGATGCACGAGTCTTCAAACAGAAGGCGTCCAGATGGTGGGCTCAGAAGAGGGCCGAGTGCAAACGGGCTCTGCAGTGCGCTGCTGCTGCTGCTGCTGCTAAGATGATCCCTCCTCCCCATCTCCTCAACACCATCAGACCAGACAGACAGAGAGAGAGAGAGAGAGAGGGAGAGAGAGAGAGAGAAAGAGAAGAAGAGTGGAAGAGAGAAAGGGACATGTCTTCATCATTATTGGAGCCTCTGTTTGAGAACCTACGGCGATGATGGTGATGTGTATGTCGGTGTGTGTATGTTTGTGTGAGCCTATGAGGATGATGACCCCCCCTCCCCATCCCCTCAGCACCCTCAGACCAGACAGAGAGAGAAAGAGAGACAACAAGAGTGAGAGGCCGAGTGATATTTATTCTAGCATCACTTGAGCCTTCCTGTTTCCATCACTGGAGTTGTTTGGGGACAGTGTGTGACTGATTTTGTTTGTGTATGTCTGCCTGACAAGAACGAGGGCAGCGTAAACTTGCTAAGGGGTGATTGATGCTGATCTCCTTATGTGTTTTGCTAAGCTGATGTCCTGGCATACACACCCTGCATCTTACTCACAAGCTGTCACCAAGCATGTCAATAAAAAAAATAAAAACACTCTCCCTATCTTTTCTTGGCACACAAACTAGCTTCAATCCACAAGCCTTTGCCTGATTAAAGTCTATTACTGAGTGCATTTCTGAAATAGGAGATTTAATGACTCTCCTTTTGATTTATGCAAGTTCATATTAGTGGGATGCTTTTCACATTTTTTATTATCAGGGGACTTTGGGCATCTATGTAAGAGGGAGGAGATGCACTTAGCCAGCTTGCAAATAAAGCTTCTGCACAACTTCCTCACCTCTGGCAGGAAAAGGACTAAAACACAATTAGTGGTGTGGTGCTATAATGGCTATAATAATATAATCCAGTTTACAGCTGAGATGGCCGGGACATTAAATGGCACGAGATCTCGTTCTGACATACGGTCGACTCTCTGGTACTCTCAGGTGCCTGTTTACCTCCACCTTTATTTATTTGTTTACGTCCACGGCCAGATGTTGTATTATGGCACATCCAGAAGGAAGTGGAAATGTTTCCCCTGCCGCAGTGCTGAGAGCAATAATAGAAGCCTCTTCTGGTTGACATTAGCTTGAAGGTCTTAGAAGGGGAAAGAGACCCCCAACTGGGATTGTTCTCCTCTTAACTTCTCTTAACACAGTGTGTGCAGCAGACACTTAAGACTTTACACCACATGAGAAATGTGGGATTGCTAGTTACATGTACTCGCCTACTAATTATAGATCAGACTGTGTCCATCTTCTCACCTTGTCCCCAGGGTCCATTTAATTTGATGTATTGTCCCCATCAGCCTTAATCAGCTCACTTCAACATCTCAGACTGTATGACTGTATGAACAGAGAAGTCTGCATGTTTGCATGCTCTACCTGTGTGAGAATTACAGTATTCTATTCATTATGGTATCCTTCATTTTGTAACAAACAAGTTATGTTACTTTGTAAATCCAGATTATGCCACATGTGTGTACATATTGTGTTTGTATGTGCCCCCTAGAGGGCATTGATGCCCCTCCTACCAATTCAAATGTCAGTCATGTAAAAGTTACTGAATAACTGTAACGTCCATTTCTGCGCTACTCACAATATCTCTAATATATTGACTACTTGTATCCATAGCAGCACACAGTGATTGCTTATTTAAAATATAGATTAGCCTAGATATACATTATTTCATTGCAGAGATGTGCGCATGGTAGGCCTAGCACGCATTCTCTCCCTGCGCCGCTCTCATTCAAACAGGTTGGCTTCAGCCCGCACCTCCCCTACGCAAAACAAAACAGTGGCTTGTGCAAGGATTGTTCATGCAGACTACAACTGGCTTTGTTCAAAATTGATGCATTCAAGTTAACTTTGCAAAGTTAGTATAGCCTATCATCACAACGTTGTCAATTGCATTATCAATCGCAAACGCTAATTATTCAAACGTCTCGAACAACCTGTAGCTTAATTTGCTGAGGACGAAGAGAAAGCACCCGATTGATAAATGAGTAGTGGATTGACAGTATGTTATTTCTATTTTTCTGTAGGCTACAATAAACAAATGTATTTGTTCAACTATGCAGCAGAACTATGCACTTGGCCAGCCTAGGCCTACAGAACGGGCACATTTTGGAGAGAGAAGGAGAATGCACGCACACAATTGTGGCGGGTTACCAGCAAACAACGTTTACCTAATGCATTAACTTAAGACTTCAATGCTATAGTTATAAAACGTTTTCTAAACAATAAAAACAGAAAGGATGCAGGCAGCAAATGTAGAAGACTCATTTTCTAGTCAGTTCTTGGAAGAACAAAATTCTGAATGAAGCATAAAGCTTTACTGATGTTAAAGCACACACACATATGACGGTAAAATAAAATGAAACAAAAGGTACATTTAGCAAAGGTGGCAAAATTAATATAGACTAGACGTGAAAGTAGGCCTGCTACTTTTAGCTGACCAATGCCGAACTTGAAACTGCGAATATTACAACGTAAGTAGCCTAACGTCGTCATACTCAATTCTAGTCAGAATATGAGTCTGATACTGCTCCATTGTGACGTAATTATGGGGCGTGTTTCAACCGATACAGGGGGGGAATGCCTCTGCACTCAATTGG
>NC_063204.1:8367509-8617509 GCF_017589495.1 Alosa alosa
CTGGGGAGTTTGTTAATCACCTCCCCGCCTGTCAGCCTCTCCTTGGGCCTATTAGCAACCCCTCTCACCCCCTGCAGTTATCCCACATCGCGCCAAAGACACTGTGCCATCCCAGAGGCATTCAGCGGACAGGTCTTCAGAAGAGGAGGGGGGGAGCGAGAGATATATGGGCATGAAAGGGGAGGGGTGAGGAAAGAGAAGTGTTGCAGGAAAAAAAAACGAAACAAAAAAGAGAGAGCATCAGTGAAGAGATGGGAGACCAAGGAGAGAGGAAGGGGTTTAATTAATAAACAGCTGCAGAGAGAAGTGTCAGTGTTAGTGTCAGAACAGAAGCCAAGACCCCACACAGCTAATGCTTCTCACAATGAGGTCCCTAGAGGGCTATTGAAAAGAAGGTTCCTTCTGACATGAATTCTGACTCTGCTTTTTTTCAACTAGAGTGAGAGAGCATCCAGTTGATGTTATGCGCGGCTCAATTTTGGAATGTACATGTGTTGATGTGGATTTCAAGATTTTTAAATTTATGAATAAGAATCTCCACATTTGAAATAATATATTCCAGGAACAAACTTACTGTTTACATGGCCAGCCAAACCTACATTTTGTATGAAGAAAAAAAAACAGAATACAGTAACATGAAGTGAGTGTTTTTAAGGTGTGTTTTTCTAATCACATCAAAGCCATGGTATGCCAAATGATGTACAAAAGAAAAGACTCATAGAAAAAAACAAAAAAAACATATTTCTCTTTTTTGTGGATTCAGCGGCACCAGCGCACAACAGCAAAGATAAGGTCTGGAGGTCTACAGGCGTCTTTCTCAATTCTGTGGAGAAGAGCAACATGTCTTGCCTGCTAAATAATAGTTGTCCACAGTATACACAGCAACAGTTCACAGAATTCAAACTTTTATACTCTCTCATTTTTAATCGTTGCAGACTTGCAGACATGACAGTCATCCAAACAATACTGTTTAGAGTAAAGAGCTACGGTCAGGAGATGCTACTGTATAATGCTGATGTGAGGGTCGTCACATTCTTGCTAAATCGGCCAACCAACGAAACAAGCCAGCAGGTGAAAAAAAGAAAAAAGAAAACATCACACGGCAGGTAACGGTTTTTGGCCTATTTTGCAAGTAGTTCAAATGTACAGTATCTGTCAGGGCAGTGATTAAAATCATTACAATGATAACTGTTCATCTTTACCTTGGCAATGACATTAGCAACATACAAAAAAACTGTTGACTCTCCATATTACTCCCATAGCCAACAAGATTTCCTCTGATCAATTTTAAAAATGGTCCATTATTCATTAGAGGGTAACTTTTAACATACTCAGCATATCACACCCTACACACTATTTCTTCAAAGAGTGCAACTGATTAATTGTCCTAGTGCCTCAATGTTGCTGATTTCTTAACTGTTCATATGATTTCTCGTTTACAGTCAGGTGAAAATAAGTGTAATAATACTGTTTTTCAAACAACATATCCCTCAGATTGATCTGGTTTCCTCTCGGTCTCCAAAGCTTACCGCCCCACTTAATAATCAATAAACAGGAAGCGCTGTCTGTAACTGCAGCAGGATCTCCGACCTGGCACTTGATCCCTCTCAGCCTACCCTTTCTCTCCAGAGAAGGGAACCCTTCAGAGGTCTGCATGAGATTTACAGACCACCGGCCCAGTCCTCAAAATAATATTTTTCTCTCTCTCTCTCTCTCTCTCTCTCTCTCTCTCTCAGCTACACTTGATGCATTTTGATATAAAAATGTGCACAATTGTTTAATACTTTTTTACATTATTTTAACTTTAATTTAGGAGTAAGCCTCCTTGATAGAATGTGATAAAAAGTGAAAAAGCAAATAGAATAAAAAAAAAGTTGGTCAGATGAGCAACAGTGTCTTGTCTATCACGTCACCTAAACACGCTTCGGTTGATTTTGTCTTCAACAAAAAATGCTGTTGCTAGATTAAGCTAGACATTTAGATTTTGCTATCAGGTCTGTTGTACAAGATATTAACAACTTTAAAAAACGACTAGAAAACAATATTAAGGCATTTGTGGAGAAGAAGGATGGTTCGGGTGTTCTTCCTGAAGTTATTTTGTTGCTCTGATTGGTTAGGTCTATCCAATTGAGTGAAGAGGCATTTTCCCCCGTATCGGTTAAAACACACGGTAAAACTTTACTTGACGGGTGAGTTCACATTCATAGCAGCTGTCATAAACTGCACATAAAGCTTTTATGACTGTTTCATGAGACATGATTCAACATTCATACCAAACCTTTCATGAATATGGAAGACAGAACGACGACAACTTGTCAAAATAAAAGTCCAAAAATAACAAAGCAGCATTGCCATTTTTGTTCCAAACCTCTTAGCTGATCACGTCACATCTGAGTCAATGGGCTAGTTCAGTTCCAAAAAGACAGAACATGGTCAAGCAAATAATTGTTGTTTCATAAAAATGTATTTGTTTTATGATAAACCCCTACCTGATAGCCCCAAATATATTTGCATCTGTCTAAAACTGCTTTTCCATGTCTCACCTGCATAAAATATAGTATAAACACAGATATGTGTGCATTGACTTAGAATAAATGGGGTTTACTGCCTGGTCGGAACAAATGAAACAGGTGTTTTAATTGTCCCCCCATACAAACATACAATGTGAACGTCTGGGATTGGGGAGAGCACTAAATGCTCTACTGAATAAGCATGAAGTCAAACCTTTAAATGAAAAACACTCTAATAATAATAAAAAAATAAACCGCTAATGAGGTAAACTTGTGACCATCAAAAATCGTTTATCGCCTGTAACTCCGTGATAACAGGACGGAACAGGATGGCATTTGGCTGAGCAACGGAGCTCAATACTCTATATTTTGTCCAAATGATGTCTGTCTATCATCGTTGCACTCGGAGAAAACCGGAATGTTTCATCCGTCCCACGTTTCAATTGTCCCGGTTGTACCCTACCTCCCAGTGTTAAACTCAGTGATTATGAATACTTCACAACTTGTATAGTAAAGTGACATTCGATGTAGACTTCATAAGATATTCATGAAATATTTACAAAGGCTGGAAAGATTAAATTAATGGTATCCTTTATGAAATATTGGAGGCAAATTTAAAACCTGAGTTTTACACTGGGAGGTAAACTAGCCTACATTCAGCTGACCCCTATTTGTGTAACTTGGATACCATTTATTTAATCTCTCCAGCCTTTGTAAATATTTCATGAATATCTTATGAAGTCTACATCGAATGTCACTGTACCATACAAGTTGTGAAGTATTCGATTGTTGAACTTTTATTTTGACACGTTGTCATTGTTCTTCCACTATCATGAAAGGTTTGGTATGAATGTTTAGTCATGTCTCATGAAACAGTCATGAATGCTTTATGTGCAGTTTATAACAGCTGCTATGAATGTGTTATGAACTAACCCGTCAAGTAAAGTGTTACCAAACACGCTCCATAATCACATCCCAATGGAGCAGTATCAGACTCAAACTCTGACTAAAATGGAGTATGATGACGTCAGGCTAGTGTAAAGTTTCATTGGGAACCAAAATGATGTTAATCAGAGTAGCTTTTTGGAAATGGTAGGAAGATAGTCATCTTGTTGTCTTACATTTAAAATTAAGCATGTTAAAAAGCATGTTTTTACTTGACATGAAATGTTGTACGATGTCATAGCTGGCAGTCTACTGTCAAGGCATTTGTGGCATTTTCTACCTCTATTCACACCAGAAACGTGTCTGGTGCGTGGCTGCGTTGGTCCCTCTGCTTATTAATTTGATTTATGTAAATCATCCTGATCAAATACAATAAGTATATCATAAATACTGCCCATCCTTGCCTAGAACTAAGAGTTTCCTGAATTTACACAAATATTAATCCATTAAGCCAATATGTTTTCCAAATTTGCCTCATATGTTTTCTTTGACAACTATGTGTGCCTCATACTACTATTACCAATTATTAGTCTTCAGAGAGTCTTGACTGACAATGCTTGCTTTTATTTTCATCCCAATCACTTGGAGTTGACAGTGTCTCCGTAGCGGCATCCTCAAGCCTTTTAGGGGCCAAGGGCCATCCTTTTGTCTCCATGGAAACAGTATGTTTATTTACAAACATGAAAGAGGAGGAGAGGAGAGAGACAAAGAAAGACTGGTGTGAATAGTGACCTCCTGAGGTGTTAAAAGGTTATTTGGCTTAAATTCTGTTATTTACATGTGACTCGGAATACTTAACACGCCAGTGAGTGACAGCATGAGAAATGGGAATAAGGAAGGAGGCAGTGATAAGGAGGCCATGGTGACAGCAAATAAAATATGCACAACATGCTCACATGGTTTTAGAGCTGTACATACACCACAGATCCACTAAACTAGAGCTAATGATGAAAGCCACATTCTCTTATTATACTGCACTAATGACCAATAATCAAAATTGTTTGAGCATTCTGAAGTTTGCGGGAACCCTCCCAAACGCAGCCCCGCTATTAATTAGTTATTGCGCCATCTCTTCAAACCCCTCGCCATTTACGAGGCTATTAAAAGGCTTAATGTCTTTACGGCAAAAGCTGACACTCTTCTTCTCCATAACCATTTGTTTCACCTTTGCAAGGTTGGGTTTTGTTGCTGTAACAAACGATGTGATTGTAGCTTGATCCTGATTGGCATTGGTAGCTTTGATCAACATGCCTTATCAGCGACGAATTCCCTGTCGTTCTGCAGCATGTTGCATCCTTTGGATTTTACATAGGCTAACCCATTGGCTCATTATTTACATTATGCACATGATCAAAACTTTTCCACACCTCAGACTTTGCTTTCTTTGCCTGTGCAACTAAAACGTAATCGCCAGAGGCCAGCCTGCGTTTCACCTCCTCAGCATCCATTTCTGCATCTTTCTCGCAGCTAATCGAAATGCATCACCTGACCGCTCATTTAGCCTGCCTGGCAAGACGGAGCGCAAGCCCGAGCCCACATGAAATTATAGAAATGAAGCCCGAAACCGTCGTAGTAATCTGTTACTATAACCACAAAGCTACTATCCCATATAGTAGGTTGTAAAATCTGTTCCTATCTTTGGTGACTTTGAATTCTACCTGTTACCCATGGGCCTTCTTTTCTTTCCTTCACTTTTCTCTGATTGTCTAACACTCTGTAAAGCGCCATGGAACATTTGTAATGTTTTGGCGCTCTATAAGTACAAATAAAATTAAAAAATTGAAAATTCTTCAGAGCCCTATTTTTACTACCCCTGCTGTCTGTACCATATCCATTACGGAGACAATTACTGTATCATGTCACCTCCAGCTATGTTGCCTTTCAGAATGTATGAATCAGAAGTATTTTTCAGTATCAGAATGTATTTTTCAGAATCGCTTCCACGTCAATACACATATACTGTATGCACTTCTACGTTTTTGTCGCGGCAATACGGCATGTGATCTATTACTTCCCATTTACTTTGTGTCATGACTTTGGGCTTGAATCGGAGCTCTGGATGTCTGCCATCTAATGGTCGATTGTACAAATACGATTTGACACTGTACTTGAATCTACCGTCTGATTTAGTCAGGGTTGTTGTTTATCACAATCTTGAGACTGCTGCTTAAAGGGGTTAATGGAAACACAGACCATTTGCAATTGTGTTTTTTTTTTGTTGTGTTGACAATATCTGCAAAGTTGTAATGAAAACCCAGCTGTAGAGTGTATTGAAAATGTGTCAACCACAATGTACCAGCTTGTCTCTCATAACAGAAGTGACATCAAACCTCTGACTTCACCTCATGCTAAAAACAACAACATATTGGTGTAAATGAATGGAACATGGCTATAACCTGTTTTCAGGTAGGTGAAATAATATGCAAATGAATAGTCCAATATATATTGTAATCATATATTACATGCACTTCAGCTGCAATGATGCACTGAGGCGTATACCGAGACATCTGTACAGAGAATTGCTGATTAAATCTAATCTCATCTTCACATGCGCATCATCTCTCCAAAGTAAAGACACAGTGTGCAAGCACACACTACTCAAATGCTGATATAATTGGATACACACATTAAAGTTGTTTTCTCTGACAGACAAGCCAGATAATTACAAAATGCACTGGGCAAGGCATTGTTCCTTGTCTTCACTGGGGTGTGTTTGTCAAAAAAATGAAGGAATGCTTCAGGTGTGCATTTCTGTTCAGATCCTAGTTGAGTGATTTCTGGAAAGTAGTAAAACAACCATTACAATCACATCTGTCTTTTATCTCTGTTACCTCTATGCCACTATCATCTGGACAACATCCCTTCCCTGTGTGTTGTGAAAATGTGTGACTAATTTGCATCTATACTACCTACATAATTGCACAATATGGCATTGTGTGTACACTCCATTCTGTTTAGAATAAGCTGCTTACATTCCTTCTGATTCATTTCTATTTCTAGTTATGTCTGCCTATGCTTCCTCCTCAGTCCATTCGTCACTATTCCGCACAACCTTTGTGTTGTTCCACTGTCGTGGAAAAGTGTATGGTTAGATCAGTGTGCTCTTTAGAAGCAATGTTGAGCATGTGGGGTAGAGAGGCCGAGTTCTATGTAATGACCCTTAATAAGCATTAGAAAATTGAATGACTAAAAGTAAATAATGATAAAAAATAACAATTTTCAAGTAAACATAATATTCTGAATATATTACCTGTGACTTGCTCCATACCCTTTGCAGTATAAGTATAAGTATATATACTCTTTTGATCCCGTGAGAGAAATTTGGTCTCTGCATTTATCCCAATCCGTGAATTAGTGAAACACACACAGCATACACACAGTGAAGTGAAGCACAATCCCGGCACAGTGAGCTGCCTGCATCAACAGCGGTGCTCGGGGAGCAGTGAGGGGTTAGGTGCCTTGCTCAAGGGCACTTCAGCCGTGCCTACTGGTCAGGGTTCGAACCGGCAACCCTCCGGTTACAGGTCCGAAGTGCTAACCAGTAGGCCACGGCTGCCCCCTTTGCTCACTCATCTGATCAACATTTTCCTCATACAATATTTTTTTCTCCCTCTGACTCGCATCACACTCTTCTGCTTAGATTGTCTAGAATCAGTGAGAGCGCGAGACCTCTCGATCACCCATGACTACTTTCACAGAATGTAAGACCCAAAGGTGTCACTGTTGTACATAAATATAGGCAAGGTCTGTATGTACTTATGCTCAACTTCTGCTGAATCAGAGTGAAGTTAGAAATGTGACAAAGGGTTTCAATGTCAGGGCCATGGAGCTGTTCAGAGGCACACTCATTATTTAATGATTCATTATTTTTAATCTTGTATTATACCTTGTTAACATTAAGATGATGTAACAGATGATGTAACACAGGTTCCTTCTTCTAGGTATCATTGATAAAGGTTGTTTTTGGTTCCATAAAGTATTATCATTCCAAGACTGCATTTTAGAACACAATGGTACAGGTTTTTCTTTACTACACAACCATTAAACTAAGTAGGCTATAAGTGCCTTTACATAACTTTTACAATAACAGTATTTACAGTAGTAACCTTATGTCTTTGTGAAATAGACTAATTCTTCCTTAAACAAGTTGGTGAGCAGTCTGCAACAGGCAAGGAGTCCATGGGTCCCCACCATCGGAGTTGGAGATTCACCTCACCGTCTTCACAACAGGCTTGGGACATTACTGGGTGCCTGGGTGGGTTACAGAGTACTGGTATGAAAAAAAAAAAATGTATATACTTGGTGTGGAAAGGCCACTGAAAGTGCAACACCAGTTTAGCAATGTCATGAATGAGGTGGCCTAGGGGTCCAACATAATGGTCTTTCTCTAGCCACTCATGCCATTTAATTACTGCCAGGTGGTCCACCAATAACTCATCTGTGCGGTTTCTCTGCAGCCTCCACAGTCTCTTTTAAAGGTTCTCTAAGCCCTCTCCATGTGTTGGGTGTGTGCTTCTGTTTGGGCATCAACAAATGCAACGCTATGGTTTACTGTATAATGCCTATAGCCTAGCTGGAACAGTTGCCAGTAGGCCCGCCACTCATCACTGATGATGATAGATCCTCTCTTGGCATGGTGAGCTATGAGAGGAATCAGGTCTCGTCTAGTTCTCCTTTCAACCAAGCGGAGAACCGGCTTTGCAACTCTGCCTTTTCTGTGTGAACCCCCCAACATTTGCAACATCCATTTATTTATTTTCCAGCCACCAGCCACTCTGCTTTGTCCACACTGTAAAAGAAAGCTAAACAAATTACTCAGAGCTTACTGTACATGCATTGTACCAAAAACAACTTAATAGAGCATGACTTTTAGAATATAAAAAATAACCTAAATAACATACAGTAATGAATGTTATGTTACGTAATATTAGTAATATTTCCCATGTAATGGTAATTGCACTTGCCTTTCTTTAATGGCAGGATGACTAATCAATTACAATGAACCGTCTACGTCTTCCTATGACCCTGTCCTGTTTGCCTTCTCAATTTGTCCATTGAAACCACACTTTTTTGCCATCTTTGGCTAGGATGCAAAACTCCCTGCCATCTTTCCGTAACCAAAGTCCTTGAGAGTACCTTGAAAGTCCTTGAATTATATATTACCATATATAACGCCAAATCAGTAAAAGTTGGAACGTTGTTTAAAATGCAAATAAAAACATAATGTGATAATAGGCAGATCTCATAAACCCACATTTACTGTAGCTACAAAAATGACATAAACAACATATCAAAAGTTGACAATTACAAATTTGTAGCCTGGAAGCCAGTCCAAATTTAAACCTGCCCCCAAAACTTGAGGTCGGGAAATACAATCTGGACTTATTCCATTGAGAAGCGTCTATAAAAACTTGATAATGATAGATATACTGCACTGTATGTAAGCAACAGTCCCTAGTTATTCATGCCAACTGAGCTCACTTCGGCTGATTTTGTTGACAACAAAAAGCCTAGCGCTAGAGAAGAGAGATGTTTAGATGCCTGTTGTACAAGATATTGACAGCATAGTAACTTTAAAAAACAAACAGAAAACAGCAAGTAAAGCATTTGTTTCTTGCTCTACGGCATTGTGTTCTGCATCTCCTTTGTCTGTGTAGATCACCACCGAAACGGTAGTCAGAATGGCAAACTCCACAGACTGCTGTGTGGAAATATTAATGTTATTTGTTTGGCCTTTTCTTGCTTAGATTTTGTAGTTGAAGTTATCGAGAAATATAGACAGAGTGTATTCCAATAACCTAGGTATTGTACCCAGAAAATACATCTGAGGTTATTTGTGAGGTGTCGGTCAGACAGTTTAAATACATCTGAGGTTATTTGTGAGGTGTCGGTCAGACAGTTTATGTTATTGTAGCGATCTCACCCTCAGGCAGACTCATACACACTCAGACTTATACGGATACTACATAGATAGATAGATATACTTTATTGATCCCTAGGGGAAATTCAACAGGGCAACACAGGAGTAGTCTCAGCCGCACATGCAACACAAAATAAGGGTTTACCACACACATCAACACAGGGATAAACATATGAGGTACAACCAAAGAGACTAACACGCTAACAACTACACATGGTAAACACAAATACAACTATTATAACCGACATTACACATTATAGCATTCACTCGCACTGCATTCTGGGAGACACTCATTCAACGTTAGACATGTACATCCACCGACGCTACATAACCCCCTCCCGAGCCATTGACATCCCCGGCAATGACAGCTCAGCTCACCGCTCGCAGCTGCGTCGGTGTCAGTCCAAGTGCTTAGTCCAAGTGACTGGAAAGCCTCTGGCTGCAAATGGAGAGTCCAAGGCGGCCGGAGCTTCTCTGTAGACATAGGATCCCCAGGCTGACTGTGGCCCGCTCTTTGCCACTACGACCCCAGGCAATCAGTCTTTGGAGCCGCTCCCGCAGAAAGGTCCGGCACTCTCCAACGATAACCCCACGATAAAGTCAGTTCTCCCCCGAACAAGCACCAGAACCGGCCAGACGTGGGTCGTGGTGTCGCTTGGGCCCTCGTCTCCCGCCGTGCAGCTGCGCTACCTCAAACAGCAGCAAACAGTCCCACTGCAAGCCGAACCCCCAGATACGCTGTAACCCCTGGACGTTCGGTAGCCCCTTCTGGCTACTGTGACAGCTCGTGGCCGTTGCCACCTGTCCACAGCATGCCGATCTCCAGGCGGTCAGCAGTCCACGTCGAGGTCCCTCCTCTCGCTGCCCTCTCGTAGAACTTTTGTCGGCTGTCTCGAGCACAACGATGCTCCACTGTGGCGGGAAATGGAGACCCCGACCCTCCCAGCAGGCTGAGGACACACAGGAACTCACACACAAAACGTGAAAAACATTGCGCAGACTTGTGTCGAACGTGCGCACTTCAAACTCCAAACAGTCCACAAAATGATAGCTCCCACGGCTCTACAGGTCGACGTTGCCCTCTTGACCACTAGCTGGAGCACCACAAGCTCCCGAACTAGCAGCTATGACTCCATCACACTCTTGACCGGCAGCTGACGCTCTGGAAGTTCTTCCGTAGCTGGCGATGGAAACCCGGCCGCTGTGGTCGTGTTCCGAGGTCTCCAGAGAGTTCGCGCTCTCTATGGATGAGATCCTCAGATGACGGCAGCATCGACATCGGCAGGGATGGATTACTGCACGGGCCTACCGGGCCCAGGCCCAGGGGCCCAAGGGGTCAGGGGGCCCTGAAGCCCAAGCCTTTGCATGGAATCATTGCCTCAATATCAACAAATCAGGATGTAGGCTATGAATCTGATTGAATTTAGTATTGGCCATCCCCAAAATGCACCAGAATACAGGAAATCACATCAAACAAATTAAAAATGCTCTGGGGAGGACCCCAACCCCCTCCCATATACGACAATAAGTGGGGGGCCCTTAATATATCTGGGCCCAGGGGGCTCGGAAGTTCATAATCCGCCCCTGGAGGCGAGGCTGACTAGTCCTTAAAAAGGACCATTGGAATATCTGCTGAGTTTCACCGCCATCTTGCTGGTCTGGTCTTGGCCTTCTTCTCCATCTTGATCTGGCGTGGATCTCGGGAGGGCCCATCCACTTCTGACACCAATGTAGCGATCTCACCCTCAGACAACTCATCACCTTTGGCCAGGGCGGCCATTTCTTGGAACAGGCAGAGATATACACACTCAGACTCATACAGACACTCAACAGGGCAACACAGGGGTAGTCTCAGCCGCACATACAACACAAAAATAAGGGTTTACCACACACATCAACATGAGGATAAACATATGAGGTACAACCAAAGAGACTAACACGCTAACAACTACACAACATGGTAAACACAAATACAACTATTATAACCGACGTTACACATTATAGCATTCACTGCACTGCATTCTGGGAGACACTCATTCAACGTTAGACATGTACATCCACCGACGCTACATAACCCCCCTCGAGCCATTGACATCCCCGCAATGACAGCTCAGCTCACCGCTTCGCAGCTGCGTGGGTTGTCAGTCAAGTGCTTAGTCCAAGTGACTGGAAAGCCTCTGGCTGCAAATGGAGAGTCAAAGGCGGCCGAGCTTCTCTGTAGACATAGGATCCCCAGGCTGACTGTGGCCCGCTCTTTGCCACTCTGACCCCAGGCAATCAGTCTTTGGAGCCGCTCCCCGAGAAAAGGTCCGGCACTCTCCAACGATAACCCCACGATAAAGTCAGTTCTCCCCGAACAAGCACCAGAACCCGCCAGGCGTGGGTGCGTGGTGTCGCTAGGCCCTCGTCTCCCGCCGTGCAGCAGCTGCCACCTCAAACAGCAGCAAACAGTCCCACTGCAAGCCGAACCCCCAGATGCGCTGTAAACCCCCTGGACGTTCGGTAGCCCCTTCTGGCTACTGTGACAGCTCGTGGCGTTGCCACCTGTCCACAGCATGCCCGATCTCCAGGCGGTCAGCAGTCCACGCCGAGGTCCCTCCTCTGCGCTGCCCTCTCGTGCCAGAACTTTTTTTTTGTCGGCTGTCTCGAGCACAACGATGCTCCACTGTGGCGGGAAATGGAGACCCGACCCTCCCAGCAGGCTGAGGACACACAGGAACTCACACACAAAGCGTGAAAAACATTGCGCAGACTTGTGTCGAGCGTCGCACTTCAAACTCAAACAGTCCACAAAATGATAGCTCCCGCGGCTCTACAGGTCGGCGTTGCCCTCTTGACCACTAGCTGGAGCACCACAAGCTCCCTAACTAGCAGCTATGACTCCATCACACTCTTGACCGGCAGCTGGCGCTCTGGAAGTTCTTCCGTAGCTGGCGATGGAAACCCGGCGCTGTGGTGGGTGTTCGAGGTCTCCAGAGAGTTCGCTCTCTATGGATGAGATCCTCAGATGACGGCAGCATCGACATCGGCAGGGATGGATTACTGCACGGGCCTACCGGGCCCAGGCCCAGGGGCCCAAGGGGTCAGGGGGCCCTGAAGCCCAAGCCTTTGCATGGAATCATTGCCTCAATATCAACAAATCAGGATGTAGGCTATGAATCTGATTGAATTTAGTATTGGCCATCCCCAAAATGCACCAGAATACAGGAAATCACATCAAACAAATTAAAAATGCTCTGGGGGAGGACCCCCAACCCCCCTCCCACATATACGACAATAAGTGGGGGGCCCTTAATATATCTGGGCCCAGGGGCTCGGAAGTTCATAATCCGCCCCTGGAGCGAGCTGACTAGTCCTTAAAAGGACCATTGGAATATCTGCTGAGTTTCACCGCCATCTTGCTGGTCTGGTCTTCGGCCTTCTTCTCCATCTTGATCTGGCGTGGATCTCGGGAGGGGCCCATCCCACTTCTGACACCAATGTAGCGATCTCACCCTCAGACAAGAATCACCTTTGGCCAGGACGGCCATTTCTTGGAACAGGCAGACTTATACACACTCAGACTCATACAGACACTACACAGGGCAACACAGGGGTAGTCTCAGCCGCACATGCAACACACAATAAGGGTTTACCACACACATCAACATGAGGACAAACACATGAGGTACAACCAAAGAGACTAACACGCTAACAACTACACAACATGGTAAACGCAACTACAACTATTATAACCGACATTACACATTATAGCATTCACTCGCACTGCATTCTGGGAGACACTCATTCAACGTTAGACATGTACATCCACCGACGCTACAGCAAGCGAACATCCCACAACTGCCCACAAATTACTGCCAGCTGGCGAAGTGCTGATTTCAAAATGTTACTGACAAATAAACGTACAATCGAATAACCCCGTTAGTAGTACTGTAGGCCTACAGCTAATTTTATTTGCAAAGCTTCTATCAGCGAACTAACATGTGGCTACTACCCACAAAAGCTTGATGAAGCACACTGACAACGCACAGGGTGAGTTGACCAATCACAGCCCTTGCAGTCTACGTCACCTCAACATGAAGTTACAATTTATTTATTTTTTTACAGTTTTTGGAGGTGCATATAAAGCAATGGCGTAGGGCTTGGAGGAGTACACGGTGACGTAGAGGGTTCTGCGGGGCTATGCCGTCGATTCGATGCAGAAGCATAAATTAGGCTTAAGGATCTATGATTCAGTAGCATTGTGGAATAAATGATTCAGGTATCTCTGTCAGTCAGGCCACCGGGTGAAATAAGGCTCTCCTTAATTCTTTCGCTCCCGAATGAAGATAAGCCAGCGCTTGGGGACTAACGGCAAATTAAACAAGAGATAAAGGTATCAGTCACAGGTCCTGGCTTGATCTCATGTCCATTGTGTGCTGTGGTTTTACATTAAGATTCAACAAGCATTAATTACTGATGGCTCCAGATGAATCCTGTTGCACTGGGGTCTTCAGAGACTTGCTAGGGGAAATGCACACCATTTTATTTCAAATTAGGCAGCAGGCTATTCTGTAATATAACAATGTTATTTCAGTCTAGCAACATTTGCACAGTGAGAGGTTTTAGCAGTCTTAATATACAGTGTCAGTTGCCTCATGAAAAAATGAAAAAAACACATTCCAACTTAGAGAAAAATGCTGCTGGCTGTTATAATAAGCTCTAAGGTAATTAAGTAATCAACAGATACTATTGTCACAACTGGATATTTTCTGCTAAGGCTGAGTTGGGGAAATGCCTATTCCATTTGAGGGACACAAAGAAAGTGAGATGGGGAAGAGTTGTTTGTCTCCAGTGGTAAAAGTGGGAAGTGCAGGAATCAGGAAGTCATGCATAAGAAATGGGCAAACATCTGCATGGATTTGCAAAGATGGGGAAGCTGGCAGGTTACAACAGAAGTAGAGAGTCATGCCTAAGCAGCCTTAAGATCTCACACACTGCTGATGAAGCATGGGGGAGGAGGCTTGGAATGAAAAAAACACTTTCCTTCAGGCATTCTTGTAAGAGAGTACCTTTTGCTTTCTAGAAGATCTAAGCATGAATGAATTTGCAGTCATGCAGAATGCTGTATGTTCACAATGTGACTATACCAAAGTAATTAGGATTATTCCATTATATCATCAGGGATGTACTTGTTTATTATTTGCAGTTGCCAGCAAATCCATAATGAATGTATTTTAAAATTCCACCCAGCTTTTCAACTGTGCAGGACTAATAAGCTGTTCCAACAAATCACCACTGTAGGCTTTGATCCCATCAAGTTTCCATTATCTGTCTCAATGTGTACATCTTTTTATCTGTCTCCCTCAGCATTTTATGACCTTGATTATGACTTTGGTTTAAGTACCTTTATAATTTCAGCCAAACATGAATCGTGTACTGGTTCAGATAAAATGCTGGCCAATATAGATTTGCATTTGTATTTTTTGATGCTATTGATGCTTTTGATGTAGTACACAAACACACAAGTAATAGTTGGGTCATCTATAGCAGTTCCGTGACCATGGAGAGCGAAGGTTTCTGAGACTATTTGGGTCAAGAAAATCATAAATAATGTAGACTTATTGATTTGACCTATTTTTGACCTTTAAATTCAAGATTGTAAGAATAGGATTGTTTATTTAAGTACTGTTGTACGGGGGCTGATTTAGAGGTTACACCGCACACGCGGAGCAGTTCGGATAACGTTACTAAGGCAGAGAGTTGATGACTGCACACCAATAAAGTTCAAGTAAGCAAGACTGCTTTAATCGTCCATTATGTATAGTCTAGATAGAGACAGAACATAATGAAACAAAGATGGCCGCCAATTTTTGGCTCTTTAAAGAGGCCCTTTGCAACAATTTTAGCAAAAATGACCTTAATTATGCAGGTTGAGAGTCGTTGTGATGGTTCTACAACACTTTTTGGGTCGTTTGGTGGGTGCTTCGTCTCCCCCTAGTGCTAATCCGCGGAAAAAATTAATATGCAACTTTCTGTTCGCGGTCCGAACACATCCGGATGTAACTCGGCGGAAATACTTGAAAAGTGTAGTCAGATTGTAGTTTCTAAGAAGACTGCAAAACGGACTCCGACTTGGCTTTTTTGCTGTTGAAATTGTAAGTAGCCTACCCTTGGGTGATTTGATAGTCTCTTGAACAATGTGTTTGCTCGGGGGTTCACTCTTTATTACGACATACCCTTATTACGACATGCCTCTATTTAGACATGCCCCTACTCCTTTTTTTTTTTTGTAGGCTACCACTATTCCGACATTAGGCTACCAATCCTCATTTTCAATTTATCTCTGCAGTTCCTGTATCCTATCAAATTCCAACATCCTAGCTGGATGGATGAGCTGTAGTCTAGTCATGTCATCTGCACCTGCAGCTACATCAACAATCCACCCGCCATCCACTCCAAACAATGTTTTTCCCAATAATTGATATCGGAATTCTTACGCCCCAGTAGCCTAAGCCACTTCAATGAACGTTCAAATAACCCCCAGAGTTCAGTGTCCATCAGGGTGTTCAAACTGGATGTGCGATATATTCAAGTTGCTTTTATTGCATTTTAGAGGACAATGATAAAGCCATGTGCAACGCATTTTCGCTTGCCAGCAGGTTGGATAAACTCAATTTACTAGGCTACACAATAATGTAGGCTAGGAATATATCTTTTATATGTCATGCGTGCAGTTGTTGAATTGCACATAACATGTCTGCATATTTATTTAGTCTTCTTTCTCTCGACTCTAGGCTAGCGCATGCATTATAATGGCTCTATAATTGTGCAAAGACAGGCGGGATATCCGACGCTCCTTTTACAGTAAACCACTTCACAACGAACGTTCAAATAACCCCCAGAGTTCAGTGTCCATCAGTCCCAACATTTAGAAGCATAATCGAAAAGTCCAAGCGTGAATTGGGTGTGTTTTGATTTTGAGAGAGACTGGAGAAGGGCCGTATGTCTCACAGCAACTGCGATAACCTTGTTTCTTGAAGGCTATCCTTACCTCCAGATATCCACATCTAATGAGGGTCGGCGACTATCCAATACCCAATACTATTTGCAATACCATATTAATATGCATATTGTTGGAAAGCTTAGTTTATGGCCGTTCGTGTGAGTACAATAACTTAATTTTGTACATTTTACCAAAACGACTGGTTTCGCCTTGCAGGGTCACATTTAATTTGTTGTCTTATCTTTTTTTTTATTCAAAACAATTCATAGGTATCCATACTCAAGTCTAATTACCACCAGACACAAATAATCATCACCTAGGTTAAATCCTCTCTCTCTCTCCAAAATCTCTTTCTCTGAGATGCACGCGCTATAAGCTAGCTATAATTTAGGCTACCCAACATTTCAAATGTGACTCTCTAATCAACTTTTTTAGCTCTTAAACACGAAAAATACACTGTTCAACGGAGCTGGTGTGTGTGAGGCGCACTCTTGGACTCCTTGAGACGTGACTAACCTTTCGGTTGAAGTTATTGTGCGTAGGCTATTATAGAATCCAATCCTGTTGCCCCTGCTATTTATCAATGTAGCCTTTTATTGTTTTTTGCCATGAATCATCTGAGCTGTGATGAAATCGTGTGTTGTTTAATCGTGTGTTTAATCGTGTGTTGTTTGTTGGGATTACTGTAGGCCTAGGCTATACTGCCCATATTGGAATAAAATAAAGGCCCACCATAAGCCTACTTCGCAAAAGTACACTCTGTTGAAAAATCCTGTTAATGACCTTGTGTCGGAATGGCAGGACGTTTGAAAAAAAAAAGGTCAAGTGTCGCTACTCCGACAATGGGAAAAAAAATTGTCGCAGTAGTGGGACGCTTGAATTAATGTTAATGCCGCCACTTCGACAATTAGACGCCAATGTCTAAGTAGCGGCATGTCGGAAAAGCTGCATGTAACCATTTGCTCGACCGTTTTATTTTGAGCCCTATGTGTTTAGCTTGGTTTATTGATGCTAGCTCGCTAGCTAGTGGGGGTTTAGCGTAGCAGTCACTTGCTACAGAAGCTGCAGGGGAAGCTATGTCGTGAAAAATGCGAGCCCAAATCAGGCAAAAACCCAGAAACAGTGAAGGAATAACCAGACCTGCATTGGGCTTCTTTAAATGTAAATTTTTTAAAACAGTCTTAATATTAGGTTCAAATGGAAGCTCTGCTCATACTGAGTTCAGTTATGGACAGTAACATTACAACATAGCCTACACATATTAGTAGGTTAGTAGGTCGTTAGATGTCATTTTTTAAAATTAGTTATTTATTATGATTTATTTATTGAAGTAACTCTCCATCTGAATCTGTTGAATCTCCACAGTGACTCGTCTCATCATCAATGCTACTCTCATCTGAGCAGTTATGAGGTGTGAGCTGCTGGGGGAAGGGGGGTGGGACGCACTGGTCGACACTTTCTGTTCACTAGTTCCCAGCCGTGACCAATGGAAGAAGGATGCTCTTGCAGGTTGTAATGGAGCTGGCAATATGTAAGGTTGTCCTTTCCATATGAAGATTCAAAGAGTCATCATCAGGTGGGACACGGATTGTACACTTATTCTTAAGTTTGTGCCATTTGGAAACTCTGGCATGCCCGCAGCTCACATCTGCACTCTCAGCATTAATGACGGAGAGGACAAATGCCTTAATATCCACTTCGACTTAATGTTTTAATTCCAGACTCTCACCCACTCGTCCCAGGAGCTCTCTTGCCTCAGAATTGATCTTCACCTTCTCCAACACCATCCAAACAAAGCCTAAAGAAATAATTACATTTCCTGTCAGGGGCGGAGTGGCAATCGGGACGATCGGGAGTTTTCCCGGTGGGCCGGCCGATGAATCTGTGTGGTGCGGGCCGGCCTATAGAGCTATTGCAATTGCACTAAGAATTTTCCGCGAAAATGTAATTTGTTTGTTTGTACTTACTGTTGACAATGTAATTTGTTTGTTTGTACTTAAATTAACGTAAGCCTAAACTAGAATGGAGCAAAGCCTCCTGGGAATGGGGAATGTGATTCTGGTTTATCCAATGAACCGATTGCAGGTCAAGTCTATTTACAGAAATGTAGGGGGATAAATGAGCGGCCCCTCGTCTAGTGGCATGGCCCTACAAACGATCAAGTTCGAGGAAAGCTACAGGAGTTTTGACAGTCGACGGATTTGCGTGGTTGCTTGCTGTTTATATGGATGGAAGGCAGAGAGAAAGGTTAGCGGAGCTAAAGCATTGACGTTACTGAAACTAGCACAAGCTAGTCTTATGTTGGTATGTAGCCTAGGCCTAGCCTAATGACTAATTAGTGGGCCACTCAGGCTGATAAATGGTTTGTGGAACTCGTTGGAACTGTCTATATGTAAGCCTATATAGGCTTACTTTAATCGTTCTTGTACAAACCTATTCAAACTGCCTTTTTTTTCAATTATTTAATTACCTGTGTTATTAGGGTTGGCACCCAGATATGTCTGTAGGCTCCAGGCCTTTTTTTGATTGGCTTGTTATTGACAGTTTGGGCAACAGGCAACTATTGAAGTGCTATGATGAGCAATACAGACACTAAATTACCACCTGTTTTCACTACATAACAATGACTAACATTAACATAAGTTTATTTCTTATAAGGGATAAAGTTCCTGTGCACAGCCTTCCAGGTGCTGGTGAGGTGCAGTCGTCAATAGATTAAGTGAAAGTTTATTTCTTATTAACTTCAGTGAGGTGGAAAAACCTACACTGAAACGCAGTTTGCAGAAATCTTATGTAAAAGGCCATTTTCTATTATGTAAAATAACCTTAAAATTCAAACTTGTTGTAATGTTTTACATAATACAGTCTGAAGAACTTTTCAACTCTGAAGTGCCTCTGTGATTGGTTGCTTGCATGATGAAAATTCATCAGGTCTGATTTCCTGTGAAATGCCCGCCAAGTTTGTTACATCCCTCACAACCCAGAGAACCCTCTCACTCATCCGCTGAATAATTCATCTGTGAAACAGAAACACTGTTATCATTTGGACTGCTGGGCACATATCTTGTCAAGTTGGCACATCGAAATACAGCCCTAGAAAGCCAGTGAGAAACTAACATGCTCATGGAACAGCAAGCACTATTAAACCGATACAATAACAAACAAACTTACCTATAGAAACACTTTCTCTTTCTTCTGTCTGTCAGTATCTCTCTCATTTGGGTCATTGCTAATTGGTTTCAATTAGTGCCAGCTAATTAGTTTAATTAAGGCAGGATCATTTATCATTGTGACATCTCAATAATTATACTGGATGAAATAAGATTTTGGAATCTGATCACTACTCTGTGTGTGTATGTGTGTGTGTGTGTGTGTGCTCACTGTCCCTTATGTATGCACACATATCGCTCACTTCTCTTAGTGTGTGTTAACTTCTACTCACTAATGGGTTAAATGTATGGTTTTAGGATTTGGCAGACGCTTTTGTCCAAAGCGATTCACAAATAAAACCAATAAAATAGTTAAAATTAACAGTGAACCGTTTTAAAATGTTAGACTACATTACAGCTAATAGCAATAATAAACAGTAATGTAAATGTGTTATCAATGACCAATATGGTCATATCAATGAGGTTTTTATCCTGTGAAATGTAGATGTGAAATTCCTGTGTGTGTGTGTGTGTGTGTGTTGGTCCATTAATTAAGTAATTCCGTTGGAGTCCGTAGGTGTAAGTTAGTAACAGAGATAGAATAAAGGACAGTGACTGGCAGGTGTCCATGGAAGGGGAACCAACAGTTTACCAGTTGTATCATGGAATGAGACCTTTGTGGGTTTGTGTCGTGGTTTTCCCTGTCATCACCACAATGGTACTCAGTGGCATAGGTTGTTTATATATATATATATATTCATTTGGATGACTCTTTTATCCAAACCAACTTATATGTCAATCAGTGCCAGCAGTCACTCTAGAGCATGGTGGTGGCAGCTGGGATTTGAACACAACTGTTCTGGCTACTGCATGCTAGCCCAACTCTTTAGCGACTAAGCTACCACCGCCTCAAATGAAAAGAGATTACCATTGCCACCACGACTTGCCATGCAACCTCAACAAAGAATTTAATGTGCATATTATTTGTATCAACCAACCTGACATTCAAGTATACCTATCCAGCCAGAAACAATGTTTTCAATTTGAATTGAAAGGAACAAGCCAATGTCATTCCAAAGGTCTCATTACGAAAGCTTTCACGGAAGCCCCTGGTCTCTGTGGTCATTGGGATTCCATTGGAATTCTACAAGTCGCCCTTGCCATAAAGACACATATTGTAGAGATTACACACAGACATCCGGCAGACACACAGGTTAGGCAAACACATGCTAATGAGCAACGCTTGATACCACTCATGAATAAAAATGGCTTCTTCGCTGGTGAGGTTTACAGGCATATAACTACGCATGCACAAAGACCCTGGGGACCCTTGGGGTAATGTACATTTTCAACTGAAGCTAATCCTCTATCCACCTGGGCCCAAATATTCCCAGCGAACCACAGGGCTATTAGGTTCCTTTATAACAACATGGACCTCAATTATTCATAGGGAGACTAATTTTGGCAACATAGCATGGGGAGGTGGGTGGGCTTAAGATGTGGGAGCTGAGGTTTGATTCTGCTCAGTGCCCAGACAGTAATGAAGATGTCGGCACTCACTTGCTCACTCATTTGTTGTAGATAAAGTATGGAGTCAACACAGAAGCTGTACCTCCATACTGAATGGGAGGGTGCTCATGTGGTGTCAATGGAAAGTCACCAGGTTTCATTCATCTGGGAATATGGAAAAGGTGGGGTCTTTTATCTATAGTTTGTAGGGAAACATATCATAACCTTCCTCAATGCAATCATTGAGATGTACTCAGCAGATAATGGGAAATACCCATTGTGATCTAAGCTGGTCTCCCTTGAGCAGCACTTTAAAGTAAGTTTGGTGGAAGCAGTTGGGAGGAATGTGTTCTGTTATTCTTTACAGCTTAAATTACTTCCAAAGGAAAGTGCAGTGAATCACAAGATTTACATCTTGCTATCATTACCTCTTGCTATCATTGTATGCCTAAGACTGAATTTGACATTGACATTTGACCCCATGATCTAGAGTACCTTATCATGTTGCTTTAAGAAATCCTATATGATCCCGTGCAACCTCAAACTTTGACCCCATGGTCTTGAGTGTCATATTAGTTCAAGGAGCCTTTATAGACATTGAGTATATACCAGGGTTGGTATGATGAATATCCTTCAAAGTTTTTGAAAGATGCTGGGCAAAAATTGTGTTGTGACAGACAACCAAAAGTCAGAAGGACTCCAGGCCAGAGATGGCAGAGGCATGAATAGGCCAAAATTAAATGAAAGTAGTCAGCTCTATCATTATATATTTAACTGAGGAGAATACTCTTTACAAAATATAAAATAATTTTACAAAAAAGAAGGTAGCTGTTAACCTTGAGGTAATTTAATGTATATTTAAAAAAATGTTCGGAGAGAGTCACATTGCTGCCCTTGTAAACATGTTCTGTTTTATAGTAAGAGGTAAACACCGCAAAAATAATCTGTATTGTCAACACTGCAGCCCAGAAGGAATACCCATGGTGTGGCAGCCGAAGTTACTAATGTGATTCAGTCACACATGACCATCATTTATCTAAGTCCTGAAGCAATTACGATAATTTGATCCTGCTGGTGTGCAGCCATCTACCCACAGCTCAGCTGTGTAATGCCATCGGCATGTAAAAATAAACTGGTTATGAAGGCCCCAGTAGACACACACAGGAACATATTCATGCATTCACTCAAACACATGCTGTTGGCCATACCACACATTCATGCTGGTTATTCCCTTGAGGACATCCAGGACCTCCCATGTATGACAAAGATATATTATACTTCATACTTTACAACTGAAACACCTGTAGATTATGCTGTTTCTTTCGAAGAGTATATTTGGAGATATTGATATCACATATGCTCTGACTCTCTTTGAAATGTACAAATGTCAACATATCACTGTTGGTAGCACTAGCAGTAGTCACAATGATATGCCTAGTGGTAAAAACTTAACAGTGGTAACAAAAGTGTCAAAACTTTTAGAGTAATTAATAGCTGAAAATAACTGAAGTGTGTTAGGCGGTAGCGCCATGTAAAAGTGTTCTAGTGGGAGCAGTGATGTTGCCATCCCATTATGAAGCCCATAGAGGGGATTTATAGTTATGTCGGTGCCTAAGCAGTCCATTAGTGTGCCTCTTAGACTGTTAACTCCATCTAATGTATTCTGAGATCAGAGAATCAAGCAGACAGTTGTGTCCTTGACTCTAGCCCAGTCTAACACACACGCACACACACACACACACACACACACACACTAACACATGCAGGGTGTAGAAACCGCCCAGCAAAACAACTAACAACACTGCAACAAAATAAATCCTCATATTTGTTTACAAAAAACAAACTTCCAGTAAAATATGAAATAATTGTTTTATCGCCTGCTTAAATTCAGAGAATAAAATAATTACTTCAAATTGTACTGGTTAAAAAGTCAGCCTTGATCCCATGACCATATCAGAGTCTACATACTAAGTTAAGACTTAGTGTGAGCAGATATTCATTGCTGCAGTATTTTAAATAGGCAGACATATTGTATTTAATACCATTTTCAATATCTCATGTGTTTGTGTCATAGTGCATATTAAGATTTCGTGAAGCCTTGCGCACGCGCATTTCTGCCGAAATGGATGCCCGACGAGGGCCCAAAAAGCGTTGCCATATGGCCGCCGAGTGGAGGGACTTGCCTAAAAGGACTTTGATAGAATTCTCTCATAGAATCTGATTCTTTCACAGATACCCCTGACCATCCTTACAGCAAAGCAGCACTATTCAGACCACCATGACCACAACACACAGGATGACTGAGTGCTCATGACAAAATGGAAGGGTCTGTGGGCAATAGCTTGATGGTGGGTTTGGATGCTGGATGCTGAGGTGGAACATTTATTGGAAATTAGTTATTCAGAAAGTAGTGATGAGAATGAGAGAACTGAATACCTCTCAGGAAAGTAAGAGACTTATGTCCACCCAAGAGCTGGAGAAGATGTTCAGTTTGTGCCACTGTGAGGGTGGCGGCAAATGTGTAGTCAAACCACCAACTGTGTGGGGTGTATGTGTAGTCCAGGAATACTGGACTACACATGAACTGACTTGAACTACGGACTCAAACTGAATGCCCTGATGACTATGACTACCAGCCTTCTTTATCAGATGTGTTATGGAGCGCACCATTACAGCCCCACAGCTAGTTTTGCTACTACTGTAGTAGTGAGTGTAGTTCATATCTGGAGATCTGTGGTACCATTTGTCTGGTATCTCTAGGAGTGTGTGTGTGTGTGTGTGTGTGTGTGTGTGTGTGTGTGTGTGTGTGTGTGTGTAGGTGTGTGTGTGTAGGCATGGCCAGGCTAAAGGAGAAGTGGATCTCCACCCTTCATTCTTCATCACATCTCTAATGTGCAATGTGCACCTCTGGACGTGGTGAGACACTGAAAAGGTGTAAGCATCCTTCTCACACGCATAAAAAATAAATTAAAAAAAGACATGTCAGCACACTTGTCCCTGGCTACCACCAAATGCTGTTACCTTTTGACAAGGTGGTCTTAAAACACTTGGGGGACAACTGAAGGGGAGTACATACAGGACAGCTCAAGAATCGTCACAACAGCTGCGCACAACAGTTCGTATTCACACCAAGGAAGGTGGACAAAAGCAAGGCTATAGCTTTAGGGAGGACATTGTGTCTGGTCTAGTTGACAGGTGCAAGTCTGTATCCACCCGAGCAGCATTTCAGCAGTAAAACTCAGGGTCAACTGTCACACTGATCCACCACAACGGTGTCCAAAACATAATAGCTGGTAGGAGAGCAGATTTGCACCTATATTTCCCCAGGAAACTCACTGAAAATAACAATATGAAAACAACAACATGAAAACGACATTAAAACAACAACTGAAAACAACATACTGTAAACATATCACCTGAGATAATACTACACATGATAAAGTATTTTAATGTGGGTCTACTGTATTTTCAATGAACGTTGCCTTCAGGAGATGGCACAGACAGAGCCTTGTAAATCCCCTGGCTGAGGTAGGTGTCATTGTAAACCAGTCCAGTGGATGCCAACGTATTAGTCAGAGCTGACAGGCCCCTATCTGCGTGTCACAGGTCAGGACATCCCTGCTGTAAATTACACCCCAGAGAGGCACCCTCAGCTGGACTGTGTGTGTGTGTATGTGTGTGGTGAATGTGTGAGTGTGGTTTATGGTTGAGTGTGTGTGTGTGTGTACAGTATGATTGTGTGTGTGTATGTGAGACTGTACGGGTGTCCTGGGTGGAGTGAAGTCATGGTCACCGTAAGGTCAAGCGGGATGCTATGCTGCCTGTATTGATGGCAGGTCATAGCAGGCCGCCCAAAGGCCGTATTAAACAAGGGGGTAATGGTGAGGCTTATGACAATATCAGATTGAACAAGCTTGTGGGACAGGACCCATTAGGATCCAGGTCTGTGTCACTATGACAGCACTGATTTAATAGCACACACAAAGGGGACTGTTGGCCTTGAAGCACAACCCATAGTTCCCTATGACTTACAAACTTAGAGAAGCATTTGTTTAAAAAAAAACATCTTTGTCATTAAAAAGACCTGTCGTTACTGTGTTTATGAGACACAGATTTATTGTATACACTGTAATCATAGTTGCTGCTGTTTATGAATTACTACTAACACAAAGTTTCTTTGGTGTATTACCACAGGCATAAACACGAACACATGTGCATGTGAAAATCTTCCTTAAATACTTACTGTATCCTAACATCACAGGCCTCTCTGTGTGTGTGTATGTGCGTATGTGTTTGAGTGTGCATGCTTGTGCGTGCATGTGTGTGTGTGTGTGCGCGTACGTGTTTGTGTGCGTGTGTGCATGTGTGTGTGTGTGCGCGCGTATGTGTTTGTGTATGCGTGCTTGTGCGTGCATGTGTGTGTGTGTGTGTGTGTGTGCGCGTACGTGTTTGTGTGCGCGCGTATGTGTTTGTGTATGCGTGCTTGTGCGTGTGTGCATGCGTGTGTGTGTGTGTGTGTGTGTGGGCTGAGTGAGACTCCTCAGGGAAGTGATTGATGCCCCGTCATCCAGTGAAAGCTCCAAACGGCTCGAGAGCCATGAAAAAGGAGAATGGCTGTCAGATCCTCAAGGTCACACTCTCTCCAGAAGATGGAGAAGAGATAGCGAAGAAAAAGAGCGAAAGATAGAAAAGAGCGAAAGATAGAAAAGAGCGAAAGATAGAAAAGAGAGAAATAAATACACAGAAAAGACTCAAAGGCGAGTGAGAAATTGTGAGCAACTCTAAAGCCTGAGAGAGAGAGAAGAGGTGATAGACAAAGAAACAGAAAAAAAAAACAAGGAGTCACATAGAGGCTGAAAGGAAGTCAATGCAGTTAATTAAATCTCATATTAAGGTGATTAAAAATATTGTCCATTAGCAATAAAAGCGAATACATGCTGAGCCCATGCTAAACGACTGGAGGTAATTAGCTGATGTGGTTTATAACCTCATTGATCTGCCTCCTTTGAAATGAGGATTTACTTCTAAACTGTGATGCCTTCATAGTCCATGTGGCCTCAGTGACCTCTATTTTTAATTTGACAACAATGGAATAGCAGCTGGACAGAGGCCCTTGCCTAATAAATGATGGATGTATTGCTATGCTTTGCTTTGCTTTTTATTGTTTCTTTAAATTGAAAATGTCCAGTAAAAGTTTGGCGCAATAGTTTATGTTCTTAACACTTAACTTTCATTCCACATCGTGCAATATAGGAAACAAAAACGCTATGCATTTGAACTTTGCAAGATATCCTGTAATACGTTCTGCTGTGTTACATAAAGATAGCCATTTACATTTACAGTAATAAGAAAATAATTGTCAGACAGATTATTGTTTAGGAGCCTGGTCTGACACACATGATATCTAATCCTGTTATAAAACATAATGTGTGTGTCAACCCATGAAAAAAGGCAAGAGGTTCAGCTGTTTTTTCAGAGCTCAAAGCTATGGCAGAAAAAGGCCTTATCTACACTGAAGTACCATACACCGATTAAGGAAGTCAAGTTAGGGACCTACTCACTGCACTTCATTGAGATTGTATTCACAGTATCTGCAGCTGTTCTTTAGGTCTAAGTCATAGCACCCTCTCCCTTCTCCCTTTTTCACTTTTTTTGTTAGGCCGTTTCAATAATAATGATATTCTTTCTGTGAATACAGAGTCTTGGAACTCATTCTGCTCCATTCTCACTCCTCAGAAGATGATTTGGAGATCTTTCTTCCCGGCTGAGAGGAATTCAAAGGGAAAAGGTGAGGAGCGCTTATCTGATGGAAAGGATGGCTTTGAACAAAAAGCGCTGACATGATCATTAAAGAACTTAACAGAGGAAAGAACACGGTTGAGTGCTGATACCTCTGCTCACCTACTGGTTGCATAATAGATTCCATGAGGCCTTTCATTCATTGTGCTCACCTTGCAATTTCTTCCTTATGATGTTATAGGTTGTTATCATTATCTTTTCACAGTGTCAGTGGGGCCTTTGTGTTGGGCGTATAGTCACTGAGAAGACCACTGAAGTGGGAACTCACGTACGACACAACACAGAGTGGCTGTTAAACCTCAAGAGTGGCTCTTACACCTCAAAATGTACAGTATTCATTTCTGCTACTTACACGCTATGAAAATAATGACCAGACCCCAACTAATATGTCCAGAGAATAAAGAGGACCCATACAAGCCACTATGCTCCTATAATATATTACCAACCTGTGTTGGTAAATTAGTTTTTTTCTTCATGTTGGTATTCGATTCTGTTCGGGCTTAGCTCAAAAGTGTGATTCTGTCATGTTATAACCTACTTCTACAAGTGCCATTCATTACTGCCGGTTAGAACAGAGTTATTTTTGTCTGAACCCCAATTCTCTCTCTCTTCTCCTCCACCCAATTCTCTCCTCTCCTCCACCTCTCACCCTTCTTCATCACTCTTCATACTTTTTTAAATAGGACATGAACCCCGGGCTTCTAGATTCTCTCCCAATCAGAGTCAGGAAGAAAACGAAAGGCACAGTGGGGAGAGAAGGCATTTCTTCAGACACTATATCTATATGACAAAATGTCCAAATTACCTTTATTCAGCCTCTCCCTGCCTCTCTATCTCTGTCTCATTCGGTCTCTCCCTGCTTTTGTTACCTATCCCATCTGTTGTGAGTTCAACAATCACCTCTGTCCTATTGACGACTTAAAATAGGCTTGCTCGTTTGATTGACAGCTTTGTTTAGCTGACAGAAAGTATTGCACTGACCGACAAAGAAGCGGTAGAAGCATGAGGAACCTAATCTGGCTTCCCCAATTACACGCTACACTCCACCAAGCCTTGTCATTTATTTTATCACATCACTCAATCTAGTGTGTGTGTGTGTGTGTGTGTGTGTTGCTGTGTTTGGGTGGCACCTGTGCTTTGACTTGGTATATTCTCTACCAGGCCAAACCTTGAACTATGAGGAGTGGATTTGGTGATGAAAGGGCGGACAGGCTGTCATTTCAAATCCAGTTACAACAATGGCTGCAGTTAGAGAGGAGATAGAAGATGCTACTGGATGTTTTTATCAGAGCTTAGGTGGATGAAGTCATAAGAACCTGAGCCGAGAGTTGGATACAAAAGAAAAATAAATGTTCTGTAGACTCTTCTCCCATCTGAGTTCATTCTGTGTGCGTATGCAGCTTTACATTTAATTATCTTAGAAATTTATTTCATGAATTTTCTAATCAATTTTTTGACCATTGTATTATGTACAGTATGCATTGCCATGCTCCCCGCCCATGTGACCTTTATTTCTTGGCGGCCTCCCATTGCAATTATGAAAACAGACAGGGCCAAAACTCCCCTTCAAATATGCTCCAATTATGCTCATTAGACAAATTAAATTATGGCCAAAACAAAAATAAAATCTTATAGGGCCAGCCTCCCTGCCATCTCGCTGTGACCTGGTCAGGGTTTAGTCATGCCCTTCATCTCTGTGGCTGGCTGTGGGAAAGTGGATGTTTCACCTCATCTGGTGGCTTATACATACACACATTTATGCATCAGTGACCATGCTCTCTATCAGAAGGAATTGAATTTAGCAACAATATTTGATTCCATCACACTGAATTTGGACTATTGTTTAGGAGCATGGAGAATTAGATTAGATTAGAAGTGCAAAAAAGCCGAAAAGTGAAATGTGATATACAAAGTATAGGTAGGTGGTGCATAAACAGTATAAGATATATACTGCAGTGTAGACAGTTAGTATACAGTTAAGAAGGTGGTATGGTTTACAGTAATATAAATTGAATATAAATATGTGCGTATTAGCAGTAACCTTATACGAGAAACATAGATATGGCTATGTGAACAATGAATGAACAACATGTACAGATATGTGCAGTGTAGTAGCAGTAACATTATAAGAGTAAGAATAAAAGAGAAATATGGTATGTGCATTAACAGAAAACAGAATATAAAATGTAAAAAACAGAATATGCAGTAAACAGAAAGAGAGTAAGAATACATTTCTTTGCTTTGAATACAGATGTATAATGGAAGTATAATGTTGCACTCATTCAATTAATCAGTATTTGATTGTTTGGTAAAAAAGAAGAAAGTGCATTAGAAGGACAAAAAAAGACAGGCTTGCAGGATGGGAAAACACTTGTTTTAAAGTGAAAATCAAGAGTTGATAAAAACAGACAGAAATGATCAAGAGCAGATGAAGGTCTGAAAATGGCCCAGTGTTGGACAGGCCTTTCATGCATGGCTCCATTAAGGCATGCTTGAGCCCACTCCAACTGACCTTTTGTAAAAGGTCAGCTGTGCCACAGCGTCTATCGCAACATTGTTCTGCCTTCTGAGACGACATTCAGAGCTTAAGCAATACACTTAGCTGCGTAAAAAAGGCCACGCTGAATCATTATTCCAAGCCAAGTGGAACGATTGTTATTATTTTTCTCTCGTACCTTTTTCCACCATTGGATTGCACCGCAATAGAAAGTGACCTAGAAGGCGAGTCAAACACTCTTCAATTTTCTTCCTGGAGATTGCTGTTACAGCATAAACCCACAAGGTTTATGTGTGACAGGTGGGAACACTTCTCATTTCTTCCTGAGTCAGATTCATCATGAATTACAATATCTGTCACCACATAAGAGTGTCACTCTCTAAGATTATGGTCACAAGCTAGCTCCTTCTGTAAGCAACATGGTTACAGAGAGCCAGCAGTTGTTCAAGCACACTGAGCTTGCCTATCAGCTGTGGAAAAGAGGCTACTCCAAGAAAATACCACCAGTCTGTGACTTGATGAATATGTATGGGGCCTTATGCATACCGCATGTCACTCATGGTTAGACATGCTAATTTGGTTTTGTATTAGCAGAGGTGTTTGGTGCGTGGAGCGTGATAAAAGGCTCGGAAAATGAGATTCCTCTGGAGATATGGAGACTAAATATGGACACACTTCGATTCCATCCCATTACTTCCGTATAAAAGGTAAGCACTTGCTAACTCACACATGTGGCTGCATCACAGATATGGTGTCGGGCTCCTGCTTGGAAACCTCTGAGCCACTCATGTTTTTCAATGTGAATCAATTCAAGCAAATACATTTGGGTTTCACACACAATTTTTAGCATAACTTTATGCAAAAACATGCTTTGTTAATATTTTAGCCTGTGATTTTACATATTCAGCAAATTCTGTTATAGTCTTGTCGTGTACACAGAATACATCAATATGGTGAAGATATTGGCATGAAAATTACACTAAAAGATTGATTTGACACAGTATATGCGCTGGCTATGCACTGATTTTTAAGGCGTCTCTGAAACAGACTAGTTGGAGACATTACTTGTGTAAATGTTAATAATGTATATTACACAAGCATTGTATTTTACTCCCTACAAACTTCATGGCCTTGAAGAGTATCCCCAGACCAGCTTATCAGACCCAAAAATGGATACTATTATCAGTGATATTCATGGTCTAATGAGGGTTTAACCTTTCATTATGTAGAGTCATTAAGGGATGTCATGACCATCATCTGAGATTCGCCCTAACTTTGCAGTGCCTTTGAACCTTCAAAAGCCAGCTAGAAGATACTGCAGGTAAGAGGGAGAGAGAGAGAGAGAGAGAGAGAGAGAGAGAGAGAGGATAAAATAACTTTTTGTGTGGTTGGAATAAAACAAACCCTTTTGGCTCTTCTTACAGTCTACTCCGTACCGCACCCTCCAGAGGTCATGTTGTCAGAGAACATACAGCTCAGCCTTTTTCAGTGTCTGACAGAGACCTTTCTGGGGTTTTTTTTAGAAGGATTAAGTGCAGGGTTAAGCACAAGCACACTTTTCAGCGTGATAATGGATGGCCTTTTGAACTACCCAGCAAGCTGTCGTTAGGTGGGGTTAAGTCTGAGCTACGTTTATGGTGAAATAAGATACTATAGTCTACTTCAAAGAAAAGGTTGGCTATAAATAGCAATTCTGAATGCTAATAAGCTCTTATACTGAAAACAATTTAGCTAAATGCAGCTTTTCTATATTAGAAACAAATAGAGGGCCTAGAGTCTCACACACATGTTCAAAGACTGAGTGTAAACAACACATTTGTGTAATGAAGATGTAATACACACCTTGCTGACATGCTTGGCATTTGAGCTCTTCAAGCTATGTCGAGCCCATTGTTTTTCAGAGGTCAGGTGCCTGTCTATGAGCCTCGCACTCAGCCGTCTATTCATCAAAATCACCGCAAAAGCCAAACGAGGTAATTGTGCTCCATTAGCTTTGCAGTGCCCTTCAGTCCGAGCATGAAATCAAATCATATCAGTGCAGATGTGGCCACTGCCACCACCGTTCTGTTTTCAGCGGAGATCTTACCCTGTATTATTTATTTATTTTATTTATTTATTTATTTATTTATTTATTTTGAGATGGGGTCTGGTCAAGGTTGCTGTCGAATAAATAAGATCCTGTCACATTCGCAGATGCTCAAGGTCCTTCGGTGACAGTCGGCTTAGCACCCTGATCAAGAGAGGAGAACGCCCACATGTTCCACATGCCCGCGTGGGGAAAAGGGCCATGGTTCTGTCTCATGTCTCTGTTCTTGTGTCAGCTTCCTGGTCCATGCTCTGGATCTCACGACATGCCTTTCTTTGTCATTGTTCTTCTATTTGTTCCTTCTTTTTTTTGCCCATTCCTTTCCTCACTTTTTGTCTTTGTCGTTTCTCGTTTATCTCATTCTCTCTATCTTTTCTGCCATTTCATTTTCTGCTGTACAACCCTCTCTCAATCCAAATCCATCTCTTCTCTGCTGTTATTAAAAGCAGTGGATATTCATGTGGGAGAGATAATTAACTTTTCTGGCTGCTGGAACTTCTCCAGTTGTATGAATTATGGCCGTAGTTATTAAAACAGGGTGTTAGGAGCTTCGGCTAGCGGGGATTAATGCTATTAAAATTTAGAACCTGACCGCCATTCCAGCACTTAGTCCTGTGATGGATACTGTTCCGACAAGCCATTTCCCTGGACACTCTCACACTTGCCTACGTCATGTGCTGTGCTTTTGTTAATAAGGCTTTTATCCCGGGCTCAATTGCCTATTTGGGATTCTCCTCATTGTGACCTAGATGTGTTTTATTTAGTGAGAGTAATTAAGATACCTGTAAATATCCAGCTTGCTTGTCCATCTCTCATGAACACACCACTTCAGCGTTAATTAAATGAATGCTTTCTGTGCTAGCTGGTAGCTTCCCATCAGGTCAGTTGATGTTTCCAGCCACAAGTAGCCACCATTAATTACCATGGTTGTTTCAAACGTTTTACCCAGACATTCATGTCCACTTCATGCTCATAGCCTACTTCAGCATTAGCAACAGCACATATCCTCCATCACCTCTGGTCTTATTCCCTGTTTTTCCCCCCACAGTTTTTATCACATAATGATATTGCACAGCATACATTTGTTTTACGACATATTTATGTTTGAGTTATTACGGATGCATTTGATTGCTCTGTGATTTTTTAGCAATAAAATAATTTATTTCATGGTCTTACTTTCTTTTAATGGTTCTGTATTCCACAGAGATATGGACATGATCATTGCTTGTTAACAGTTACACAATGTCATAAAAGCCTCAAAAAAAGCTACAGCACAGCAAGGCTTTTCATCAAATACCTGAGTACCAAAGTGTGACGTTCTGTTTCCATGACTGCAGTGTTACTAGATCTTAACAAATTTTGGAAGTGGCATCGAAGGAATTGCATTAAGACATGTGTTGGCATTGTTTCTACCTCATAAATTGTTTTTAAATGTAGGCTATACCCGTGTCTTACCTGCTAGGCAGCCGCTTAGCCACATAACACTGATTCCCTGTCAGGTGTAATAGTAAGAAACAAAATCCCAGTAGATATTTCATGTATTATCGAATGCTGATGGCTGAGGGATGTGTTTTGCCTCTGCAATGCAGGAGTTAAGAAACCCAATGCTATGGTCACCACCATAGTTAGATTTATTTGCTTAGATCCAGTGGAATTGCTGCCTTGAGAACACTATGTCAAGACTTCGGTACTCAGTGTGACACAGCCAAATCTTGTCTTGCAATATAGAAGAATGTTCCAAACCAAATCTAGCTGTCTCAATATCAATACAGAATGTTCCAAACCACAGATGTGTCAATCCATAATAGGGTTTCCATGGTACATTTTATTGCAGTATATGCACCTAGTGTTTTCAGTTGCCTTTTGCACAGATCTTTCTTTCGTATCTTTTTAATATTCCTCATTGGTTGGGATCGTCAGGACAGTAACAGGCACCCAGAGAGCAGTAACCCATAAATGTTATTCCATGATTTGCCTCATTTCTGTCAGTGAGAATTCATGAGTTTTCCAAACTCTGGGTAATAGCTACATTAACAGTCAGCCTTCTTCTGGTCAGGTGTATTGGGTAGTAACAAGTCTCTCTTGGTCTCTCTGTATGGATGGTTGTGGTAGTTGGTGTGTGTGTGTGTGTGTGTGTGTGTGACAATAGGACAGTGACATCATACAGGTATACTCAGAAGAGTTTTTTTTTTTTTTTTGGACAAGCAACAATGGTGCTAAGGTGTCAAACTGTGTATGATCGAGAGCTAACTGGAAGAATCCATTGTATGCCATGTGAAATCAGATCAGAGAGAGAGAGAGAGAGAGAGAGAGAGAAAATGTACATCAATACATAAGCATTGAGAAGAAAATCTTTGCATTGTTCTGATGCAACATGAAAGTAATTCTGTGTGTGTGTGTGTGTGTGTGTGTGTGTGTGTGTGTGTGTGTGTGTGCACGCATGTATGTCTATGTGTGTGTGTGTTTGTGTGTGTGAATATGTCTTTGGCCAGATTCTCTATGCTAATTCACATTAAATGGGCCAAATACTGTAAGTCACACTACAGTGGCCAGCACCCCCTCCAGCATTAGCCATTGAGACCTATGCAGCTTGAATTTACAAATCCTCTGTCAACACTACTAGATACATATTAAGTCTAATGATGTTAACATCTAAAGTTCTTAGAACATTGTGTTATACATAAAATATATCCAGTATAAGGATTTTGTACATCTGTGATCATCTTACCACATTCATAACGTTCATTCATTTCAGGTTTGTTCTATATGCAGAGACACAGAGACCTTGAGCTGGTAGTGTGTTAAGTGTTAACTGAGCCATAAAACTGATCAATGATTGTTGAGGACTCAGGGGTTGCCTGCACTGGGTGGAACAGAAAGAGTCAATACATAGGAAGTTTCATAATATGTCTGGAGCACTTTGAAGAAGTTGGCTCTATAATGTTCCCACATACATCTCTAGACAGTCAATAAAAAACACACACACACACACATACACACAAACCCATAGACATGATAGACACAATGAGCGGCAACAAAGTCCATGTATGGTGGCTGTACAGTACTTGCTTTTGCTAAATGCCCCACATTAGTGGGGTGATTAGTGATGTGGGTTCTTTGCGGCCCTAGGCACAGCACTTCTTTCCCACCCAATTACACCATCAGCACGACCACTGGTGCTGACTCAGGCTTCTCTGGGAAATAAACGCTCATGTTGGGGCCATTATGACTGTAAATATCTGTCATCTGCAAAATTACTGCAGGTCATATCGGTTCGTCAGCCATGCTGCAGTAGCGCCATCACACAGGCTGAAGTGGTGCACAGTTAAGTGGCACTTACGCATTTCTGCCTTAAAGCTTTTCGGGCAAACTTGTTTAGAGGTCCGATGGGACTTTTTTCACATGAAAACTCATGGGGGCGAGTCAAGCACAAGTTACAACCCTGTCATCAACTCACTATTGACTCACTTCCGAGCTCCAACCCCCAGTGAGTGCTGCAATGTCAAACAATAGGGAACCAGGCCGGCCTGGCTTTTAGGTGCATTTGGTTGCATGCTGGCAGGAAGTGCCTGCCCCTAGCCACTGAGTGACTGCTGCTGAATGGGCAGCTGCTGGTGGCTTTTCAAAGACATACGGTAGGAAGGGACTCACTCAGGATGCAACAGTTAAAGACTAAAGCTAACCCTGCTGAAAAAAACAGCCTGACCAGCTAAAGGTGGTTTGCTGGTTGACCAGCTTGTTGACCACCTTGTTTGACCACCCTATGATGGTTGACCAGCTAGACCAGCAAATCTCTTGCGAAAACATACCTTCAGCTGGTTTACCCACCTAACGATGGTAATTCAGCTGGTTTTGCTTGTCGTACCACCTCAAGCTGGTCATTTTAGCTGGTGTTGCTGGTCTACACTGCTGGTTTAACTGGCTGTGCCAGCTTATGTTGGTCAAACCAGCATGACCATCTTACACCAACAATGTCAAGCTTGGCAGGCTGGTCACCAGCATGACCATCTTGCACCAGTTGTATCCCACACGACAGGCTGGTCAAACCAGCATGACCAGCTTCCTCAGATGGTCACGCCAGCATATCCAGCTGGTGGTCCAACCAGCTACTCCAGCAAAGACCAGCAAGAGCTGGAAGAAAACCAGCAAAGACCAGCTAAAACCAGCTACCAGCATAAGCTGGTTTCTAGCTGTTTTTTTCAGCAGGGAAGACTAATCTGGGCCAACAGTCTTTTCTTTATGCTAGAACTACCCTTTGGAACCAGTTACGTGGTACACTCAAGACAGTCAGAAGCATAGGCAGTTTTAAACAGGGGTTAAAAGTTTGTTGCTTAGGCCAATCATACTATTCATTAGTCATTACTTATGTGTATTGCTTTTGTTGTATAACACGGATGGATTTGTTTAATATGTGATGAATTGATGTGTAATCTGCTGCCACTTGTCCTCTCCCCCTGCCCTTAGGGACCACAATGGAAATAAGTCTTTGGGCTTTATTGTGTCATCCCTGACTATTTATGTATTTTAATTTGATAAAGGGTACTGTTTCATATTTTATATTTAAGTGGTCAAATAAAATCAATCAATCAACCAATGTGTCAGAATTGATTAATACAAGAACTGATGCCCCATACCAGTCTAGCTTAACATTTTACATGTTGTTCCATTTTTGGTATTCTTCATTGTATGTGTATTAAACTGCTGCCAATGGCAACTATCAAACTCAAAGCATTCAGCTGGGTTACCATCTAGCTTTGAATTGTGAATTCATAACATTCATGGAAGACATCCAGAGAGGAAAAGCTTAATCTTACACAAAAAGGGTTGGTCTTCTGGCTGAGTAAAAGAGGGGTGCTGTTTAGATGTCTATTTAAAATAACTGAATATCTGAGTTCAATTATGTCATATGTGGTTGTATTGGTTTCAGATCATTCCTAACCTTTACTGATGTCCTTTCTTTCAATTTTTGTCTTTTAATTTCATCATATCCTGTCCAAAACCCTTGAGAACAAGATCCTATTACAATCTCAGTATGCATATGTGTGTATGGGTGTGAGAGATAGTTAGTTAGAACGTTATTATAGCTCTCAGAATAACCTGTTCCACTGGGAAGATGGAGCCTATTATCTCCTCCATCAGCACAGATAAAGTCTAGCTGTATGATGTCTGTTGTTGGCCTGTCTGAGGGCCTGTCTCTGATCCCTTTAAAGTGACTATGATATGAAGATGGCTCGCTATGCAGACAGGGTTTTTTCAATACATCATCATAACAACAACAACAACAACAGTGCATTTATATAGCGCTTTTCAAGGCACCCCCAAGTACTTTATGGTGAGGGGTGTCACTAACCACCACCAATTGGTAGCACTCATGTCATACTCCACATTCTTTAGAGTATTTCAAGCATTCTGTTTCTGTACATCATTCTGACCAGCCCACTTCCCATCACCTGCTCTCCTCGGCTGTCTACATGGCCTAACGCAGGATTGCAGTGTGTGCATGTGAATAGCAATGATTTAGTGGGCTACAGTACACGTGTGTCAAGATGTAGCCTAGCCCAGTGGTTCTTAACTGGTTTGGTTTTGGGACCCACAATTTCCCATGTTCATTAAGTTGCGACCGATATATTTTTTTAGCATTCAAGTCAATGGATAAGGTGAGCTACATACATGTTTGGCATTGCATCTGTGAAGTCTTCAGGAAATTAAGATATTAGATCTGATAAAGTAGCACTTAAAATGGGCATTTTTTTTTCCTTTTACGAACAAGCTCTACTCTATGAACTAATATGTTTTGCTGTAAGTGTCAGATTATTGTTCCCTTTGCTGCATGTTGACACTTTCTTGCATAAAGTTAGCAGTTTTTGATATACTACACCAGCATCTTTTATGTACTCTGTCAGCATTTAGCAATATACAGTGTACCGTGAGGGCTTGTCATATTACTTCCTTTGTTTGTTTTTTTTCACAGGAAATGCTGAGCACTTTTCATTCAAGCTCAGGTGGCTGCATCGTGAGTGGCTCTCGGTAGCCAAATATGGGCCAATCAGTACAACAGCGCCTATATTTAAATTCAAGAACCCTCATTTGTGCTAAGCCAGACTTCAAAGACCCGCCCCTTTTTTACCTCCCTGACAATTGGCATCGCCGCAGAGCCCCCCCCCCCGTCCAGTGCAGAACCTGGGGATCGTTATTTAGCAGCAGAGCGGCTGTCACTTGGCTACATCGATCATAGAACTCTGCTGCTTTGCCTACAATATGCTTAGCCCCGCAACTGCCTCGCTGTGCCCGCCTGCTCAACACCACTGGTTCCACAGTTAACGTGGCCCGCAGCTAGCTTGCCGTACACGATTGGGGTTACGTATGGAGGCCTTGGGCTAGCATCTCGCTGCACTAAATTTGGGTGCTTGACGAACTGACACCACTTGATTTGATTGTCCTTCCTGTTCCGCATTGCATGTGTTATTGTCTTTGTTGTTTGTACGTTTTGTATGTGTGTGTGTTTGTTTCTTATCCACTTGAGGCCTTTTTCCCTAGTGCTGCTGATCGCCAAAGTGTTGACCTCTTTGTTTTGTGATTGTCTTTCTGTTTGCACTCATTTTTGTTCATTTGTTTTGTCCTCACTAAGTGGAGGCTGTGAAGCTGCTGATCCTTAGAGTGGCGGTTTGTTTTTGTTTGTTTGATTTACTTTGTTACACTTTGTATATGTGAGCGTGTGCTGTCTGTAATCCTTGTCCGTCCTGTGTGTGTGTGTGTGTGTGTGTGTGTGTGTGTGTGTGTGTGTGTGTGTTTGTGTGTGTTTGTGTTGCTACACATGTTTATCTGCCCTTGTACAGGAGTTAATATAAGGGACGTAGTAGTAAAATGGCTATTTCATTCCTCTTTTTTTCTCTTCCTCTACATCTCTCTCTCTCTCTCTCTCTCTCTCTCTTTTCTCTCTTTCTTTCTCTCTGTGTCTCTTTTCAGCAGAGGATTGTGGGTATCGTGGCCAGCTCTAGGAGCTTGAGTGCCCAAAGAGGCCTAGTTAATAGAGATACTCTTTGCTATCCAGACCTGTGCTTGAGCGAGGTGTTGCATGCATACCAGGTGTAGTGGCACTGACAGAGCACAGTGCACAGTGCACATACACAGAGAGGCGTAGGATTGCACATGTAGGGGGCGCTGTGGCGCAAGCAACACCAAACAACATCTGAGTCTCAGTGCCCACAGGGAGCTGACCGGTTCAGTTCGGTTCCGACCTGAAGGTCATTTCCTGTTCCCACCCCATCTCTCTACTCGCACCCTGTCTCTCTCCATGGTTCTATTAGCATGAGGGCAAACCCCTCAAAAATATACCTAAAAAGATTGCATACTTAGACAACCACATTCATTCAAACCACAAAAAACTCCCTCAAACCCCCCTGACCGTAATCTCATTTCTACAGCCGCACGATTCCTAAGTTCAACAAGCTTGATCGGCACACACAACCTGAAATATTTACTTGCCGAAAGATGTGCCAGGAAAATGGTCCCCTTAGCACTTCACATTTCCTCCTATCAAGAGGGGGATGCACAGGAAGGAAGCGTGTGCACACAAAAGCATCCCCAGACCTGGTGTGGTGGCATTTCCACATGGTGCCGCCAGGCTGTTTGGTATTCACCAGAGCTTGAAAAAAAGAAAATCAACACGGGGGGAAGCAAAGCATTGATTTTTTCTCTGTATCCTCCATTTAACTTTAATGTAGAGCTGTTTGGGAAAGCGGTGTGGGACTTCATTGCATTCATCAGTGTGGTGTTAACACACCCCCATCCCAAATAGGCTATTTCTGCTGCAGCGGCAGCTCCTTAAAGATTTTCTTTTTTTACGCAGGCATTTTGGGCAGCTTTGGTCTGTTTTGTGTGACCTATTAGATTTAGGCTTTCTGAATCTGTGCAGTGCTTTGTTCACCTATGTTCATATTTTAGTAGTAGTAGGCCTGTATACTTAAGGATTATGCCCAAACACACTTATTGAGCTCCTCCGTATCTCAGAACTGATATTTTTGGATCCTTCTTGTTTTGAGTTGGGTTGGGCCACATGCTGATTTATCCACCTTGTGCGTTTAGATTTAGATTATTTTACCTGAAGCATTAACCATGGCAGGAAGGTTACTCTTAACTTAATATGCAACTTTACTGTTGCTCGTGTTCAACACATCAGGTTTAGGGAGTGCATCTTCATAAAAGTAAAGACCTGTAGAATAAAAACCTGCAGATGACAAGCTTAAAGCGGAGAATAGATGGATAAGTTGACCTTATTCTGGAGAGGTCTATTACTGTCAATGAACAGCCTACCAAATGTGCATGACCCTTTATCAACAGTATATGTCTTTCATTAAAGAGTATAACTAAAAATGCCATTATCAAGGTGATAAACAATGTAGCCTTAATACTTTGTATGGGAAGCGAACCTGCGAACACGCAAGAATGTAAATCCTTTCCTTTGCCGTTTCGCTGCACGTTACATCACCACCGAACGTAAGTGACGCAGAGTAGCACAATTCTAGAACAACACGCATGTGAAGTTAAAACATTTTTAATCGCATAATCTTCATATTCTTAGAGGTCATTTTATTGACTGATTAAATTTACAGAGGTTACCATCTTCTTGTAGCAAAGCACACATCATTGTGCATCTTCAAGTAAGGAGTACCATCATATCCAACCCCTGAAGTAGGTGTAGTTAAGCTAAGAGGGAGTTAGCTGCAAGGCTGTGAGAGAGTTGAGGTGAAGGCCTTGGGAGCCGTCAGTGCTATAGGGAGAGTTAAGGAGCTGAATATCACTCTTCCCTTCATCTTTGCTCCATAAAAACGTATTCGGCTACACACTGCTTTGGCCCAGCCATGGCTAGACTGTCCCCCTGCTACCCAGCACATGAAGGCTGGAGAATACCATTAAGTACTCCTATCACTATCAGTGCAGCTAAGAGTTTACTAGATGAAAAGCCACTTCAGCAAAGGACAGGGAGATTTGCCTCGTTTTATATATATTGGGGTGCGGAACACACATTTAAAAAGAAACTCTAGCTGTCTTTTTCCAACCTTTCATCTGTTTTTCACGCTGTTCATTGCATCCCCATTGCATCCCCAATACTTGACCAAGGTGCTTGCGACTCCTAAATAATGCATCCAGATGCCATTCAAGGTAATGGTACGTGTTTAAAGGCTGAAATTTTTATGACAAGAAATGGTGAGGGCCAGAGTCCAAGCCATCTTTAAAAGCAATGTACTTACCTCCCAGACAGCCCTTACTCCTGTCTGATTGTAAGAGGAATGCAAGCAGGAGTGAAAGAGAGGGATAAGAGAGAAATATAAATGACACAAAGAGAGGGAAGCTTACAAGACCTTCTTAAGAGAGAGAGAGCTGAGGGTGCAACTAAAAGTCATTAAAACATGATAACACTTTAGCAAGACAAATCAGTCTACACAACAGTACAGTTATTATGAAAGAATGTGTCAAACATACTACACAGATCTCGATCAACAAAAGGGATACATGCAATGGTTTTAAAGTGTGACTGTATAATTAATCTCTAGGCTTTTGATCAAATATTTAACAGACACGGGTGTTTGTGAGAGTATATTAAAGATTTATTTAGATTTGTGACAGAAAATATGATGTTCTGACTGAAAGGAGGAGACAAAACCTTTGAAGATGCACTTGAAGGATTTTGCACCACTAATTACACAAAAACGCATCTTTTCAAGCTTCCCCATTCAAAATCGAATTAATGATTCAAATTATTCAGGTCTTATTTTAGAGTTGTGAAGTTAATATGTGGCACAGTGGTAATGAAAATGTTTGTGGAGAAGACTGCTCAAGTACCTGAGTGAGTTTCAGCGGTCATGTTGTTATTGTTGTAAGGCTGTGAAGATGATAATATACTACAGCCACATTTGTAAATGTTCATCGAAGGTTAAAATGTGAATTATCTCAACAGCACAACTAGCTCAGTTCAAAATGGGTAAATAGTTGAAGGCAGTCACAATGACTCAGCACAATATTAAGTAGTCACCATTGGACTGACTACCAGGAGAGGCCAGGGCAGTCTCTTTCAGAAAACAGTGACTAAGGAGTTTTGCCACCGTCAGAATTACGTCGGAAACCAGGGTAGAACGGGAATAATGGTGCCAGACACCAGACAGTGTATGCCTTGTGGCTTGGCAGTAGTAAGCTCTGAATAGATGGTGGCAATAGAACCTCCTGACTAGTTAACATAATTGGAAGTTGCATAATTGTGATTGGCTAAGGTAAAACACTGACAAACAATAATTTTTATACTCTTTCTTTACACTTAAAAAAGGGGGAAAGGGTTGGCTCTCCACAAAAGTGCATTGTTAAAAGTAGTGCTTTACTTTGACCTGTACTAAAATGGAGAATGCAGAGGTAACTTTTCATGGCTCTCGGCAGGTTCAGCATTTTCGCCTGCCTCTACCGTGGCGTGTCCTTTGTGAGTGGGGCAGTGCTTGGGGGACTATGGAAGCTGAAGACCTGTGATCTGTCTGAGTGAGTGGCCAGGTTCATTTGCCAAGTTTATTACTGCTACTCATCTTCTATGACACCAGAGAGCCAAAGCTAATGACAGTCACAGCCGACATCACGCAAGACTCCTATCTGTCTCTCTCAAATTCAAAGATGCTTTACTAATGTTAAGGCCCTTTCAGATACAAAGTGATGTACAGCGTGAAATAATTTGGCATGAAATAGCTATCACCACAGCACGTCGCCATTAGCAATGTTGAACTACCGACATGAGGCAGCAAGCCATTGTTGCACAGTGTGATAATGGGTTTTAGAGCACAACAGTGCCATTGTCAGATATCTGAATGGCTCATAAGTGTCCATTGTATGATTACAATATGAGGTGGGTAGAGGTTGGTTGCAAAAAATAGTGCTCAAACAGATTGCATGGTATCTCCCACAAATGAAGGGTTTTCATCCACATTCACTATTTCCTCAAACTCAACATGACATCATTAGGTGCTCAAGGTCAAGGTCAAACTCTGCCCAGGGCATATGAGGTTAGAGCATGTGGAGGCATGTGTTTTCATTTGCTTTTACTCTGTGATGTTTTGTTTGTTATTTGTTCAGCGGTGTTGGTAAGGTGATAGTAGATGTTAGGATTAGGATCTGGAAAGCCAGATAAGTGACTGGAGGCTTTTCTTTTCCCGTCTCTCTGTCTCTGTCTCTCTCTCTCTCTCTCTCTCTCTCTCTCTCTCTCTCTCTCTCTCTCCTCTCACACCCACATGAACTCACACACACACTGACACACACAATTTCCTATCGGATTATCAGCTGTGGTCCTGAAGTGGCATATGTGCGTGATGTGTTTGCAGGTCTGGTCCCCTGCCCCTGTGGAGAGGCTCTCTTTAACCCCCGTGTGCTTAATCTGCAGCCCATAATCACTCCTCTCTGTGCTGGGCTTGACCCTGCTCCTGTGGCTCCCCCGGTCTCCTCTGGGCCAAATCAGACGCTCTCAGCTGCTCACAGCAGGCCCAACCTGACCACAGTGGCAGGACAGGGACTTATGCCAGATGTCATTTGATGACTTCCAGAAATACCCACACACACGCCAGAGTTTACGCTAGAAAAAAATGGTTCTGGTCAAAGTGACCGGCAGAGGTTTCGTTTTCCCGACATTTTGATGATATGCCGGTCATATATCCTATCCCTTCTTAATTAGTCAAATTGAGGAAAACTAGAGACAGGCTATGTAGCTTAAAGAATAACATAATCAGGCTGTATAGAATGCAACATGTTCATTAGCCTAACTTAAACATGCCTAACAAGATCTAGCCAGTATCTTTTCATGGACAGCAAGAGTTCGCTTCGTTCGTTGTTTTAAAAAGGCTACATTGTTTGTTGCTGCTCCAGTGGTGACTGTTTAACTTACACAGATGCGCACACACAAGAATGAGTGCTCACACCACTACCCCCTAATGCTATGCCTCTTTATTTGATAACAATAAATTAAGAAATGTTTTTCTTTCGGTTCAATGATACCGTTTAATTGTGCCAGAAATTATCCACGGACCAGTAATCGCCTCATCGAGGAGGCCCTAACCCTGCAGATCATAGACAGAGAACGCATAGGCCTACTGACAGTGTCTTGGAGCGGCCGCACCCCCCACAACTCCACTTTCAATGTCACTGATTCCGACAGATACGCCCGACACTTCTGCTTTTTATCTGGTGGTGGAGTTGACCGGACATCTGACGCTTCAGACGTTACCAATTTATCATCATCCATCGCGTCTGGCCTCTGAAAAAACTTTTAAGGCTAGTCTGCCTGGGCCTGGCCATGTTTGAACCGCCTCACTCATTTGTTCGTTGTTTAACATGGACGTTTTAAGCGTGCTCTTCCTATTTGAAATGCAGCATAGGCTATGCGTGTTGTTTAATATCTTACTTTTCAAACGGTAGAGCCCGTTCATTTAAAAACATAGCCAGAGGATGTATAATACAGGCTTACATATTAATGCTTATTCTCAAATCCAGATTGCATTAGAGGACGGGATTATTAGCCAATTTCAATCGGACAATTTGACCGGAGAGATTTAATTTTTCATTTCATTTCATTTTTTTTCCGGAAAAAAGGAAACCCTGAGTCACACACACATACCTCTCTCTCACTAGCTTTATGATAGGGAATCAATGTAACCTGTTCTCTTTATTGATTCACAACCAATATTATGAACTTTAATAGTTTTATCTCTGATAATGATAGAATTGGCAGAAGCCATTGGTTGAATATTAAAAAAAAAAGTAGAAAGGCAAAAGGACCCACCCCCCCTCCCTTCTAAGTCCTGACCAACGAGGTGCAAAGGCACTGAGCGAGCCTCTGCCCAATCAGAGGTGGAGTAGAATGCCAGCGGGAGTCAGTACCTGTTCTGAGCAGCAAACGAGGAACCCACTGAGCAGCTGAAAAGACAGCCATACACTTGAACAAGGGAAGGCATTTTGAGGTGACGCTAGGACTGTAACAGTGACCCGAGATTCCATCAAAATTTCACCCACATTGCTGTTGTGCTGTTGTATTGCTGTTGTATGTGAAATTCCATGCAACACTATATATGTACAACTGTAGCATATAGAATCGACACCTTTACTTTATCTAAATAGACAAGCACCACACCACTTGTTACAGTCCATGAGAGAGGCTTAAAGGTGCTCTAAGCGATGATGGGTAACATCACTTCTGTTGACGTTCAAACAAAGCAGAGAGCTAGCTCGCTACTCCCTCCCGTGCAATTGAAACTCTCCTAAATGCGGTGATTGGCTGGAACAGTGTTTTTATGGTCCAGGCTGGACCAAGTTGTTTTTGTTTGCCTTGGCTGTCCACAGAGACAGTGTTTTTTTTACAGTGTATTCAAGGCACAGGCAGCTAGCGGATGGTAAGGTGATGTTTACAGTACAGTATATGTCAAAAAAAGTTTTTTTTGTGTGACATCGCTTAGAGCACCTTTAAGGGCTGTATTTAGGACAGTGGGGTAGACTTGAAGTAGGGTCAGAAGAATCACCCTCATCTGCTCACCACCACCACTTACAGCTCTCTGGGTGTGCACAGGCACATATTTGTGTGGGATACACGCCTGTGTGGTCCTGCTGTGCTGTGTGTGTGTGTGTGTGTGTGTGTGTGTGTGTGTGTGTGTGTGTGTTTGTTTGTGTTTGTGTGTGCGTATGTGTGTCTGTGTGTGTGCGTACGGGTGTCTCTGTCTATGTGTGTGGTGTGTGTATTTCTGTGTGTGTGGTGTGTGTATCTGTATATGTGTCTGTGTGTGTGTGTGTGTGTGTGTGTGTGTGTGTGTGTGTGTTCACTTTACTCAGTAAACTACCAGGATGCAACAGCGATCTCCATCTGCTCCTCCCTGTGATGGCCGCCCTGCTGTCCATGTGTTCACCAGCTGCTTTGCACTTTGACCGTCTCTTTGTGCTCTCCCTCTTATTACCTCTTTCACATCATTTCCAATGGGTCTGCTGTCTGAACAGCTCGGCTGTGTTGGATTTTGTTTAGAATAATTGTTTCTTAGGCTACTAATTCTCCACATACTGTTGAAGTAGAGAATTATTAGTGAAGTAAAGTAAAATTATTCATAAAGTTTTTTTTCATCTCCCCTATCATGTCAAAGTTATTTAATCTTACCACTCAAATGCCTCCATAAGAGGCTTTAATTCATTTACTTCAAATTTTATAGATTGATTCATTCATTCACTCATTTATTCATTCATAAAAAGCCTGGGGCTCACTTAATTGTGGGACTCATTAATTAAGAGGTTTTAACATGCAATGCTGCCAGCATTTGGAACACTGAGAGATTGCTCGCTGTGATCTTACATCCTCTGCCTGTTGCTTAAATGAGTCTGAGACACCTCTTATTCACATTAATAATTTGTGGCATGGGGCAGTAAGACAAAGTGAAACACCCTTTGGGGAATCTTTAGCTGTGCGTTCTTTCACCCCAGTCTGAGCCACATTTCATCTTATGATCTATATTCTATTTGAAATACATAGGCAGTTTTTTTTTATTATTATTTTTGCATGAGAAAGCTGTGTGTGTGTATCTCTGTGTATATGTGTGTGTGTCTGTGTGTGTGTGTATGTCAGAGCAATGTGAGGGTGAGAGCTTGCTTAAAAGTCTGTTCTCCTGAGGCCTATTCCCAACATGGTCTCACATTCACAGTTCACAAGTGCAGTCAGTTGCAGCGTGCCAAACACAAGATGTTTGCCAGGCATAAAATGTTGCGTGTTGTGGTGGCCAAATTTCACTCCTCAGGCACATTGTGGTGTCCAGTTTTTTCTTTTCCCAGGCTTTTTCTCTGTGAGGGACTAATATGGAAAATGCTGATGCCAACATTCGACTTCTGCCAAATACCATCTAAAACCCTGTAGGACTGCGTCTGGGGGGTGGGGTGGGAATCCAAACTTGATATCACAACTTCCCTTGATATATCCCAAGGTGATTGTCAAACAGGGAGTGCCAAGAGTTGTGTCTTACAAATAAACGAAACAACAGTTATTACCCATTTTGTCCATTGCCAATTTACCAGATTGGATACATTTATCAAATGGCACTACAAGTTGGCATTCGTAAGATATTTGAAGAGTCCCTAATGCAAACAGGTTTTTGGATGAAACACATCACAATGTTCTTTTGCTTGAAAGAAAAAAAAGGGTAACACTGCATAATAAGGTTTCATAATAAATAGCAAACTAGTCATTACCTAACCCTTTGTTAATATTTGTTAATTGTTACTAAAATATCTATTTGGCACAAGTTGATAGTTTTTTCATCATTAATTCAATATTAGTTGTTTGCATAAAATCTGTATGTTAATATTTTAACAAATCTATTAACTAATATTGTATTAATATTTGTTAATAGTTAACTAAATGTCTTTTTGGCACTAATTAACAGTTATTTCTTACATCATTTAAATGTTAACTGTTTATTTACAAACTATATACTAATATAAAAGTTAATGACATATTATTATTTATCTAACTTTTCTGATTAGCTTTGTGGAGAATTTATGGAATTTATGGTTTATGGCTTTATGGTCTTGTGGGGTGTGTAAGGCACACCTCTTCTTCCACTTCATCCTTATTGGATACCTTTGTGGTTGGCTGTCCTGTAATTGGTGACCCTGTCTAGTGTTTGAAAGTAGTGTACTCTTTGCCTTTGGAAGTACTATTTGGTTGCTGCTAGCCTAGAAATCTAGACGCACCCTAGCGGCGGAAAATTAATTTGCTCAGCCTGTACGTCTAGTATCAAACCATAGGGATTTCTATTGGCTAACACAGTGGATGTTATTCAATCACAGCGCTCAATTTTGTTAGAGAGTCTTAAGGCGGGCTTAACAGGATTACGACAGTCCTGCGACGGTGAACAACAAGGAAGGTGGCTATGGCGAACGAAGAGCGGTTGTTTGAATCGGCGTTGGCGTCAACTTTGGAGAAGTTGGACTTGTGCTTTTCTTTGAAAGTTGAGCAACACAATGCACTTAAGTCATTCCTTTGAAGAAGGATGTATTTGCCGCTTTTGCCGACCAGATAATGGATATGGTCGTGAAGGGCTGGCCATTGCATGCCTAGGCAGTTTGAAAGACAATTCTCTGCCCGCCCCTTGGATTAAGCGAGGTGAATGGTTCGATGCCAGACTATACATTTCAATGATATAGGATGGCCCGCCAGGCTAGGTTGCTGCTTGAATTTGGTGAAATTCAGGTGTAACAGAGTTAGAAATATAGTTTAGTGTTTGTATGTGATTTTCGCCGTAAGTAAGCAGCTTTTTTGAGATTGGTGTTTTGGAGCCCTTACTGTAGCTCTGCTGCGTTTTGTCCTTGCATTGTTGCCATAGCTGATCAAAAACGGTATGCTTTGCATTGGGTAGGTTGACTGTATAAAGCACTCTCCACTTTGTTTTAATTTTGTAAAATGTTGTTTACGTTAAAAACGTCGATATACCACCTGTATTATATTACTTTACATGTATTGTTATGATTTGGTAGCAATTCTAGCAACTTAGAGAACATTTATTAATGTTTTCATTATGACCACGAGTTCATACACACGAGTCTAACGTGACTAGCTGTAAACTCCGCTAGCAACTTTCCATGCATTCAGTGTAGTTTAGCTTAGTGCTCATGGAAAATGCAATTTAGTCTAGCAGGAAATGAATGTACATTTAGTTTAGCATTATGTTTATGCATTACCTCCGTATGGTCTACATCTGTGAGTCTCAGAATATTAATAAACTCGTTCTGTGCACCTGAACATTCCATGTTGCATGTCTCCCTTGCTAGTAGGGCTGACAGTGATGGTATAGGAATCATGCATGTAATATAGCCCATTCAACTACTTCTTTTTATTTTGCTTGTGCAGATGCTGTTTTATGTATGCCAGTGCCTGAAGGCATGTTTTGTTTTAACTTTTCCTAAAGGAATAAAAGTGATAAGCCAGTTTTGGTCTCAGTCCCTTCACTGTCTGACTAATAGTTATATATTACTAATATATTAATAAAGCTTAACCAACTTTATTATAAGGGTCCCCCATACTGATAGTTATATATTACTAATATATTAATTAAGCTTAACCAACTTTATTATAAGGCTCCCCCATACTGATAGTTATATATTACTAATATATTAATTAAGCTCAACCAACTTTATTATAAGGGGCCCCACGCTTATAGCTATATACTACTAATATATTAATTAAGCTTGCACTTAATTAATATTATATATATATATATATATATATATATATATATATATATATATATATATATAATATACTTTATTGCAAGCGTTTCTGGCGCCGACAAGAGTGGCAGCATGTCAAGGTAGCTACGTGTTTTTTTCTTGAATTTCCCCTTCAGGATCAATGAAGTATCTATCTGTCTATCTATTGTAAGGGTCCTATGGGGAGTGGTTCATATTGGGATAGGCAGAAGGCAGAAGCACAGTTTAATATCAATTAGTTAAATAATAATAAGTCATTAACTTTTCTATTAACATATAGTTTGTAAATAAACATTTTACATTTAAATGATGTAATAACTGTTAATTAGTGCCAAAAATACATTTAGTTAACTATTAACACATATTAATACAATATTAGTTAATAGATTTGCTAAAACATTAACATAAAGATTTTATGCAAACAACAAATATTTAATTGATGATGAAAAAACTATTAACTTGTGCCAAATAGATATGTTAGTAATAATTAACAAATATTAACAAAGGGTTAGGTAATTACTAGTTTGCTATTTATTATGGCACCTTATTATGGAGTGTTACCAAAAAAAGGCCTCTTTTAGTGAAAGGCAGATATAATTGTATATAGTCCTTGTATACTATTTACTCAGTACATACATTAATTGTTCCCCGTCCATGATACGTGTCCAGTAAGTGCAGCTATAGACCCTTTCAAGAGAGTTCCATTATCAGCATCATAGTTGGCCCCACAAGACTTCCTTTTTAACATTCCATATGTTATCTTAATGCAGAGGAAGTAGATTGGGGCCCAAATAGAACGTCCAAGCATTGTTTTTGTTTTTATTGTTGAAAGGGTCCATACAGTACACTTTACACAGTGTTACTACTAGAAAGACTATTCAAGGAGGATCGACTGCCAATTCATCGCACTAATTTAATTGGCTGAGGTTGTTAATTCCATCAAACTAGAGTAATGACATCAGAACTTAAGACTTTTCCCTCCTTATACCCATGGTCTGGGTTCATCAGTTCATGTTGCCAAATTCAATTTCTTACCAGGTGGCTTTTAACAAAGTATCACATTTTCCCACCGCACAGTCACCTCCAAATATCTTTGAAGCTTCATCTGAGGTAATATGCTTTTGTTCCACTGTGCCAGAGATGTGGCTTATCACGACTGCAAGGGAGAGAGTGTGTATGTGTGTGTGGGAGAGAGAGAGCGAGTGTGTGTGTGTGTGTGTGTGTGTGTGTGTGTGTGTGTGAGAGAGAGGGGCTGCAGTGAGTCTGTTACTAATGACATTCATTTTTTTTTTGTATAATGAGAACGATGCCTTGAAGTTCTCTTTCCTTCGTTGCTCATTTTCCTCTTCCAGGAGCCAATGACTGCCATCCTAACCATCAATTAGGCGAGCCGACGAGACAATTCCCATCTTCAGATGAATTTCACCACGCTAGGAGTGCTATATTTTATCTCCGTTAGCCCTGCCTATTATGTGTACATTCCTCAACCCACTGAAGCTGTGCAGTCCTGTCATATTGACCTCTGCAGATGATATGACGCGCCCCCTGTCATCACCATCTCTTTCCCTGACTCTCTCTCTCTATCTCTCTCCACAGGCTGTTTGCTCTTTGTGAAGCTGTCTAGTTATCCACCTCCTCCTCCTTCCTTGCTTCCCGGAGCCGAGGCTCACACTGAGCACACTCAGGCGTGCGTGAGACGGAGCTGTTCCTCCATCATTCTGCCTCTGAAGAACTGGGCAGTGCACAGTGCACAGTCTCCCCTGCCCTCATCTGAAGTCTCGCCATCATGTCAGTAGACAGCTTATGGACTGGAACTCCACTGTGGCAGAATATTCACTTACTTGGGTGGGAATAAAGCCTGCCGCAGTGCACATACAGTCAAATGAAGGAATGTGTCTCCATCCACACCTGGGTGAATCCATACTCTATGCCATATATACAGGTACTATGTGACACAGAGGATTAGCTGCCAGGCTGTTCTCAACTCAGTTGATTACAGTAGCCCACATTACTTCAAATGCAGTTGAGTTCAAAGGTTTGCATCCCCTACACTCTAAAATTGTCAGGTTTTTCTTGCACATGCTGCTCCATCATAACCTGGCTTAAGGGTGTGCGAAAAGAAAGTGATTGAAACTTGACAGTTTTAAAAGTTGCCGGTGCATTTTCAAAAAAATGCCAGGGTAAAAGTTTGCATCACCCTTTTACAGAATGTTCTGTGTCTTCCCTTCTGCCTTCTCCAATATCTCTGTGTACCCTCTGATCAGCTTTTGGCTCTTCTCAGGTGTACATGGAGGATATTCTTTCTGAGGTACTTGTTCCAAATCTACCAATTTGCTCGGTTGTGTGACCTTCTTCAGATGTCTGCACAGAATTCCTATTATATTCAAGTCTGCCATGCAAACTTTTGCACTCAACTATATGCACAACTTGGCAGGCTCTGGCTAGCCAGTTGCCATTGATTTGAATGAAGATAAAGGAAAAGGCTATTTGAAATTCCTGTGTGTGTGTGTGTGTGTGTGTGTGTGTGTGTGTGTGTGTGTGTGTGTGTGACTCAGAGTGGCAGACCGAAGCAGGATATGTGTAAGTGCAAGCTGGGCTTCGGGCAATACCTTCGGCCACTACTATAGCTTGGACATCATTCAGAAGTACATCTACTCTGTGCTTTCAGCTTTGCGCCGGCACTTAACTCTTCCTGCCAGTCTTTCTCTTTCTGGATGTTTCTAGGTTTCCTTATAAAACTGACCCTACTACAACCTCTGGCAGACAACGAGTCAAACTGTGATTGCTTTATTTGTTTAACACATTTTTAGAGCACATGTTTCTAAATATATACAAAGAGATGACTGCTTTGAGAGACACAGGAAATATCTCACTTAACACAACAGTTAACTCTGAAATAATGGCCATAACTAGTTTCCGTCATTGAATGACAGTTCTTACTAAAACTCAAACCTCCATATCACACTTTGAGCTCAAAAAAAAAAAAAAAAACTCAACCATATGTGCCAGAAGGCATTGCCAGTTAATAATCTAACCTAAGCATGAATATATATCTTCCAAGCGGAAAGCGACTCAGTTATATCCACTGATGTTCAAATTTGATGTGCATGTCCAGTCAGCTACATCTTCTATCTTTTATTGTGTTTGATCAGAGATGAGACCGGAACGCCTCCCCTTACACATCAACCTTCAACCTTGTCATATGATCACAGCTGCGTGTGTGAGGGGAAAAGAAAAAAAACCTCCCTCTCAAAATGAGTGCTCTAGCAAGCATTTAAAATTCCTTAAACCCAAGTAACACGCAGCAGTTCACCCGAATGCATTAGGCCTTTGAACATCTTTTGAGATATGCCAACCTACTGTACCTGGCCTGTCATGTTGGATTTCAAAGATTTTCAATAAGCTGTCTTTTGAGAAACATGGATCTGGCTATCTTTTCTAAGAGCAAGATGGTCCCACTGACCTTAAGCTGTCAAGAAACCCAAATTTAGCATTTTTACCCAGTGTTATTCATGCTTCAGGGGTACAGATTAGGATACATTCTGACACACCCTTGCTGCCTTGAACCCACTCCTCTTAGAAGCCAGTATGCATTTCTGCATGTGTGTGAAGGAAGACACAAAAGGAGGTGTGTTGCTGGAGTGGCACTGCTGTCAAAGTGGGGTGTGCATAGCTCCCAGGCCACACTGATCCATCTTCTATTCCACATTTGGAGAAATCACTATCACCCAACAATGGAGCTGTATTTACAGAATGTTGGGGTATTCTGCACCTGTCTGTTTTAGGAACGTCTTTAGCACATGATTCTAGCTTATCCTCCATTTTGTATGTTTGTTATATTGGTTAGAAAGACACAAATGTTTTCAAAAGGTTAGATATACACTAATTATGCAATATGCAAATAGAATGGTCACATTGCTCTGTCCTTTTTGTCTTGTTTATGGCCACATTGTCTTTAATCTGCACGCTGCCCCTATATGTGTCTCTCATACACTACATTTTACCTCCTTTCTCTCTCTCTATCTCTCTCCCCCAAGCAGCCATGATAAATCTTTCCTCAACTCCTAAGCCTTTGTCTTATGTTATCCTCCAAGTAACCCAGTTGGCTGCAGGAGCTGTGTGACTCTTCACAAAGGCTGCTCTTCTACCCTGAGGTCCCCACTGTCCTGCCTCAATTGTACAAACACACTGAGATACACAGATAGAGTTGGAGACTTTGTTGGTGACTCACTGGTTAAGAGGTAAGGAGAGCTACAGATCTGTTTTAAATCCTGGTAGTTACATCACACACACCCAAGTTACTTATTTCTTCTCTTTTCCTATGCACACTTTTATGCAGTTTATATAACATTGCTTCTAAAATCCCTGAAATTGTGTGCTATGTGGAGAATCAAAGTCCTCAGCCAAGTCTCTCGTCACATCACAAACATTAATACTTACCATTTCATGATTTAGTTTTAAATCACATCACAAACAGTGTTACTTACCATGTCAGGATTCAGTTTTAAATCACATCACAAACAATGTTACTTACCGTGCCATGATTCAGTTTTAACAAGAACGCAGATTGTACAGCCTAAGGTCTAATGTGGTCCACCCTTACCAGAAGAAACATGCTATCACCACCAACTGTATAGGCTGAGTCCTGATTTGATTAACACAGTGTTTGACTTCCTACTGTTCTAAATTAAACCACATCCAACTCTCTGAGAGTGTGATATTAGATTAGAATGCAGCGCCCTCAGGTGGGATAATCAATTACTACAAAGGAGAAAGTTCTCTTTAGTCTATTATGCTTGAATAATGAGCGGGGAAAAATGAATGCAAATGACCATGACTATATTAATTAGCACTACTGCTCATCTGTACATATATTAACATACCTGGAGAGCAGTGTAGATTATTACACACTGCCACTTACATAAATGCAAACAATAATAATAATCATAATAATAAAAATAAATAAATAAATAAACATGACAATTATGGCAAATATTAAAAATACAGTAAAAAATGACAATAATAATTAAAGAGGCTTGCATCTTAACAACATATGAGTTCATGTGGTGATGGCATTGCTGTTTCCTTCGTCTCATCTGTGTGTGCATTCAGTACCAGCTCTGCTACTATAAGTTCAGCACCATGGAGAGCGACCAGAATGATGGCGACGCCTGTGTGGCTATGAAAGCCATGTTGATTCAGACAGAATCTTGCATGAAATGCCCTTACAGCAGGAGTGAGTTACAGCTTATTGTGTTTAGAGCAGCCAGAAGGGACTCCCCGGACTGAGGTTCATTTTTCACTGCCTTTCCTCACTGAATCCCCACTCTCTCTCTGCTGCTTCAACTCTCTTCAATTGTTTTATGTGTTTCTCTCTATACTTTCCATTCTTTGTCCCGTTCTGCTCAGGAAGAGGGTAAGAAATGGAACTAGGGGAACTTTATGTGAAGGAAACCTGGTCCTCAACTCAGTTGGTTACTGGTGAGAGCAGTTTGATGTCTTATATTGGTGAAATGATCTGGGCATGAATGGTATGCAGTCAGATTACCCCCACACACACACACACACACACTTCGCTTCCCCCACCAACTCTTTAGATAGTGTGGTCTCGTCATTATTCAGAAAGGGGAGCAGGCCTCTTCTGATGTGTGCAAGTGTGCAATCGCACAGGAGGGAGGTCTGGAGAGAGAGAAAAGTTTCCAGAATCCCTGCCTTCTGATGGTCACTCGTGGGAAATGTGGCAAGATGGCAGTGTCTGTCTGTGGTCTGGTGAAAATTGCATTCCCCTCTCAGAGTCCACAAGAACAAGATGCTTTGAATCCAGGAGGCAGTCGCATGGATTTTTACTGTACTTTTTCTAGCACTGTCACCAGTGAGTACAACGGCCTAAGTGCTCAATTTCATGCTTGGTCAGGTATGGTCTTTGCTTGAATCTAATGCTGGTGAGTTAAGGCACCACATAACTCCAGCGTTTTCATCTGCAGAGGCCGTGGGATGGTAATGAGCCCTAAACCACAACAGAAGAAAAGGCTAACGATGGTGTGTGACCTGTCTGAGAGACAGGGGCGTCGCTAGCTATTTAAGACATTCGGGGCTGGAGCCCAGAAGTTGGAGACCTTTTTGTCCCCCAAGAGATTTTGAAAATCGGGCTGATGAACATGCAATTTTAACCTACTTTGAGAATGAAAAGGAAGGCCAATCGTAATAACTCACGTCACGGCATTCCGAATATTTTGATGTTTAAAGACCGTGTAAGGAGAACGTCTCTTCTGCCAAAGTGCACCGCATACAACACCCAAAATATGACATTAAAATAGCCTGTAGAATAAACATCGTCATGCACCTCTGTCAAGTGCACAGGTGTGAGCGTTCGTCTTGGGATAAACATTCCATTCCATTCTGTCAAAATCAAGCTGAGCATGCATTGCTTGGAAGCCCGCTCAAACGAGGTCAGGTTTACCATATTTACTGCGCATGTGACCATGATTCAATAGTAAATCACGATATATTGAAACTGCAGTCTTGTTTATTACCGCTATGTATTTCAAACGATCACTGAAAGTATAATTTTGGACACAATTACTGGGTTGGTGAAGGGGAATAGCTTGATGTTAGGTATTATAGCCAAAGTCCGTCTGTGAAAACCGCTCACTCCTCATTCATTCAACTCTGCTCAACTTTTGCCACTTGCTCCGCTCAACTCACTGCCGAAGGTCACATTCGACCGTTTCTTGGAATCATACCAACGCCAGTGAATAAGGGGCCGTTTATACGAGAACGATTGCGAAGGAAGACGACAAAATATTTCATCATAAGTGCCTTTTGTTTACACGGCGACCCCGCCATCGGGGCTTGAAGACGCAAAAATCTGAAGACTCCTTCCAGAGTGTAGAGTTTTGAAGACGACCCGGGTTGCGTCTCCGTCTAAACGGCTAAACCAAAGATCCTTGATTACTTCTCTGGCTAAACTGTCAAATTAGAATTTTCATCGTCACTGTATAAACGTAGCCTAAGTCTGCACTGCTAACTTGTGGTAAAAAAGACTGGCGCAACTACTATACTGTCATGGAAAACAATTTTTTGTTGGTGGTGAAGAATGTGATTCCATTCTACAGAACCAAACGTAAGTTAGTGTCTCTTTCTAGTTATTCAAACAAAGTGTCCTTCAAGTAAGTGAAGTGCAGTGGTAGCCTGCTAGCTAGTAACATCAGACCAGCATTGATCAATGTTGTCTTTGAGGGCTGCGTTTCACGAACCTGAGCTGATTGAAATGTCCTCCTGGGTTGCGGAAGATGATGACACACTGTGAGTTTCCACTTCTTGTCCCTGCTCTGCCCTTTTTTTTCTAAAGAAACTTCTAATATCTATTTGTCCTTCTGTACACTTATTTCGCTAAGGCTAGTTAGTAGAAGCACAAAACAGCAATGCGTAATAGCGTAGAGGAGAAGGTACTTGAAATTGCAACATTTTGCAACAAATGATTCTAAACCTGCCCAGATCACGTCAGATTTTCTTGCGCTGCTGTTAATGCACACAATGGACACAAAACACAAAAGTCTCTTCTACGGAGCTATTTATTTCATTCACGATTAGAGTTTTTGTTGTTGTTGTTGACGGCCAATAGATCCGGGGCTATCCCCAGAGAATCCGGGGCTGTAGCCCCGAATGCCCAGGTCTAACAACACGCCTGCTGAGAGATATTGGTAAAATATGGATTTTGTCTTTTTAGCATTCACAACTCACAGGTACATGTCCAGGATGTAAAAAGGCTGCTTTGAGAGTTTGCTGTAATTGTCCATGTGTAATAATAATAATAATAATAATAATAATAATAATAATAATAATGTTCAGGGGAGGAGCCTAGGTATGAATGTGAGAAAGACGGAGCAGGTTGGGTGTGGGTTAAGGGCAGGGAGGGCTGATCCCTAACATACATGCCTCAGTTTTATTTTAGACCAGCAGGACAAAGGCCATGCGCCCCAACGGCATTGAGGTGTCCCCTTTTTCCTCCCCACCACCACCAGTTTGGTCTTTGCCTATCTGTCCCGGGGGTAGGCTCCGCCCCTGCCAGCTATTATCAGGCAGGAACTGTGGTGTCTAGATGTTGGCTGGACCGATGCGGGGCCCTATGCCAAAGACTTTTATTTATTTAAGTGTTAGATTTTCTTACCTTGTAAAATTCTTTGTGAATTAAACCTTGAAAATAATTTTCCCTCTGAGTCTTTATGGAAGAACTGCAACAAGTAATCAAAACCTCTGACTCTGTGATTTCATGTTTCTAGTCCATTGGTATCTCCTTCAGGAAATGCATCTCAAATATTTTGAAATTAAATGTTCCAGTAAATGCTAGCATTAAATATTTACAAAAGCCATTAAAAGGGTCACTGAAGGACACTGTAAATTAAGTCTTTACATCCTGTCCCCCTTGCTGCCTTCTGGCGCAATGCTCTCTCTGTCGACAGCAGTCAACACTGTCGCAGTGTGACCACATCGCAGCAGAAGGGAAACGGCACAGTGGCACAAGCCCTGGATATGAAAACAATGACATCTCTTGCTGCAGGAGGAGTTCACACTGTAACAACCTAGAAAGGACTCAGACATGACACCTTTCTCACTTTAACTCCAAGGCTATGTTAGATAAAAAAAAAAACAAATGTGCACACACACACACACTCACACTCATCAGTATATTGCAGCAAAGGTAAAAAAGAGAGTGAGGTAGGAGGAACAAAACAAGTGGAGCTGTCCCCAGCAGCACAAGCACATCTCTGACAAACACATTCACTGTGTATGGTTCCCTGCTGCAGGGTGGTGTGTAACAAATCAAGGCCCCTCCACACTCCAACAAAGGGCTCTTTCACACCAAGAGACTTTTTCTGAGGAACTGGAAACTTTTCAAAAAAGCACACACATTTTTCTATAAACTAGGAAGGCATATTTTTGAAAGCTGTGGAGGAGATTAAGATAAAACAGAGCACACAGTATTAATTAATTAACTCTCTAAGATGTTCATCAAATGCCTTTGATGCATGCCATGCCACATGGGAATCAATAATGTGAGCCAAAACAACTTTCACACAATGGAGCTCTCCACCTCTTGAATTATTCTTTTCATCACATGATATTACCAGTCCATTTTAAGGGCCATTCCATCCACAGTCGATACACAAAACGAATTAATGGTATACTGATAGAAACACTCTGTGTGGAAATACACACTAGGGACATGTGTGAACATATTATCAATTCAGACAAGTTAAGCTTACATTATATTCTATTCTTATAAATACAAATACATATCTTGCTCTGAATACAAACTCTCTGGCCCATAATGATTCCCTTTAGAAACTCTGATCAGATCAAGTCCAGCTGAATATGCCAAGTGAATCTTCAGACAGCTTATCTGCCATTAGTATGCATGGACCTCATCTCTGATTTAGTGCCCTTGGAATGGTGCTGTCTCTGACTGATACTACTGACAGGCCGGGTAGAAGAAATACTGTGGCATTCTACACATATGAGTGGGCTGGTATTAACAATAAAGATGTTATAGAAACTGATGACGTATTGAGCGCTTAGAAACGTGAAAACTGTGCCGGATGGGTTGATGGTCCTGGTGCCTTAAAAGGTAAGGATTTGTTTCTATGAGAGAAGCCCATAAAGGACAATAGAGGTGAAACGCATACTAAAAACAGAGTGATGGGTGAGGCTGTCATCGTTATTCATTCATTGTCATCGTAAGTCACTAGTGGAAAATGGGAACTTTTGAAAGCCAAAGCGTGAAAATGACACCTGCAACAGGGAAGTGCCTCCTAAAATGTAGATAAGGAATATTAAGCACAAAAACCTCTTTTAGGGTATTTCAATGACATACTGTAATGCAAAAATATACAGTGACAAATAAAGGAGAAACAGAAAGAGAAAATATAAATAAACATAAAAACATCTTTTGAAACAGGAAACAGGAAATGTATTGAGCTCTCAGTAGCATTGCTGAGCAGTACATTTATCCCGCCTTGACAGAATCAGTTCTGATATAAAATTCTTTAGAAATGTCTGCCATGATTTATACCTGAAGTGTAAAGACAAAACTGACACATGCTAAGTTATGATCCGGAAAGTTTCTCCTATAGAGAGAGAAAAAAAAGGCAAACTAAGAGATATTCACAGCAATGTTATTTCAGAGGAAACAAAGCCCATATTTGTTAAAATCCTTACAAAAATAACTTTTTATGAATATATTAATCAATTAACCTTAAGCACAACGGTCTAATATCCATGATTTAGTAAGTATTTCCCAAGTAGGTTATTGCTTCCTTGGGGATTCCCAGGGTATTAGGGTTAGTTGAATGATAGCGCTAGCGGATATGTATTTGAGGGTTTAGTAATGATGTACTGTGCATTGTGGATCATCCTTTTCCCTGCTCCCAGAGCAGTGAAGCAGCATGAGGCAAATACAGTTGTATCCTTTAAAACGTACAGCATTTTTTCACACCAGCCCACTGTTATGGCAATAATATTTAATGTAAATAAGCTCGCAATACTCACTGTGTTCTGTCAGAAAGCCTTGGGCTTGACAGAGTCATGGCCCCTGCTGGTTTTGCGTCCACGTTTGTCAAACGTCCTGCACAGGGGTTCTATTGCTTACTTGCAATAGCCACTGCAGCGCTCTGTTTTTACCATCCATCGCAGCTGGGGGGATAATCAGAGACCACTCCAAACGAGGCATATGCATCCATTACCTTACATTACAAATAATAGGGACTTTGAGTCCCTTTTCTGGTTTGTTTTGGATGAACTAGAGTGGTGGACACCGAAATTTTGACAATTGGTCCTGTCTCGACTTTTCTGGCTCGTTTTGAATCGCCTTTACTGCTTCAGAGTGGCTGCAACAGGCATGCACAAACATGTCCTAAAACAACCCTTAACATTCTTTTTCAAAACTGTGCAACTCACCGAGTGGTTAGTGGTGTTCGTTGATTATTAAAATCAAATATATCGGTGCAATGTATGATTTCCAGCCGTCTTATTTGCTATTGTGAAACTATTTTTTCAGACACCTCACAACCACGTATAAACTTCCGCTCAATATTTGAGCCTGAAGCATAGACGGTGGCGCAGTAATATCAACATGCAATGAGTCTTCCAAAGGAAATCAATGGGATTTTACAAAATGCCAAATTAAACACGACAGAAACGGTATTTCGCCATGCTACTTGTTTTGGAAAATTAACAAACACCACTAACCACTCGGTGAGTTGCACAGTTTTGAAAACGAACGTTAAGCTGGTTACACTCTACCACAACCGACACCATTGCAGAGGAAAGTCAGTATATTATTTGACATATAATTTAGTTATGAAGTACACATATGCAGAAGTCAGGCACAGTGAAAGAACTGGGAGCCCAAAGGTTCAACAACTATTGGACTAATATTGTATATAAACATGCCCTGACCTAGTTATAACCTGAATGGCCCCAGAACCTGAATAGCCTTTTGCATGCAATTCATACATTCTGAAATGTTTAAGCCTTGAACACTTTCTGTTGTTATTCTGTCAAAGTGGTGGGTCTGTTGGTCTGGGTTTTATCTGTGTTTGTCAGTATTCTGTCTGTTCTGATACTGTTTCATTTGTCTTTCTGTATTTGAGGGGGATGATTGAGTTTTGTGAGTGATTTAGTCAGGATTGGTTCATAATGGGTGGGCAATGTTGAGGAGCTTAGAGAGATTCAAAGGTTCTGGCCCCAAAAGAGGGGATTCTGTAGCCTGGGGTTTCCCATTCTGCCTTATGCACACGATTTTATTCACGCTGCTAGGCAGCCTGAATTCATACCTGTCAACACTCCCGTTTTTCCCGGGTTCTCCCGTATTTCAAGGTCATCTCCCAGCACCCTCCTGTTTTTTGTTATTTCTCCCGGAAAACTCCCGTAATTTGCATGGCCATCAAACTTCATTTTAAAATCATTGATCCATTCATTTTTTCTATTAGTCTGACATCTCCCAGGTTGCCAGGTTACACATACATGATCACTTAGTTTCAATTTCAACCGTTTTGTCATAGGCTAAAACCAGGCAACCCAAAACCCAAATAAGGAAGTGGGTGCCGACTGCGCAGCCTGAGTCTCGTCGTGCAAGCGGGCTAGTTGAATGGCCTAGGCCTACTCCAGAACTAGCTGTTGTGAAATTGTTGGGAATTTAATTGATTAACACATCACATAAACTGGTATTGAGTGCCCTCGGAACCAAATGTGACAGCTGCAGCTTTGGAGTTTTGGAAGTAGGCTGCAGGCAGGCAGCTGGTGGATACATACCTGGAATGCGTAAGGTAATGGTAAGGTAAAAGCAACGACCGAACCGAAATGCAGTGTTGAAACACGTGTATGAAACGTATTAAATATGCAAACACAGATCCGGTATAAACACTGACCCCACAAAAAAAAAAAAAAAATCTCCCGTTTTTGGAAAGCTAAATGTTGACAGGTATGCCTGGATTCCATGGACTTCGTTTTCACCTCAACGAAGGAACCAATCACAGAACGGAGGGGGGACAGCAAGAGGATGACGACACACCGAAGTGGCTTTGAGCTACGTACAGACGCATTTGATAGACATTCGTAGCGCCCAATAAACGTCTCTGGGCATTCGTAAATAATGTTTCAAATACGAGAAAATGTACATGTAGTTCCCAGACCCCATCTCAATGATACAATCAATTACATCTAACCTGAATATGCAGTCAGGTAGGGGTAGGTTATGTGGGATTTTTACCATGGTGCTAATCATTAGCTGTGGGGGAGGGGGGGGGGGGGGATGATGAATAAGACAAGATAATGTTGAGGTGGGAAAGGTTTGATTTTTACATGTCTAAAAATTACAATGATAGCGAGATAGTTGTATGTGCATAGTTGGAAAAAGAAAATGGACGGTGCCAATTAGAACATCCAAGGTGGTGTTCCATAAGTTCAGGTGACTGAGATTGACCCGTCTATAGCCCCATAATGCTTAAAGGTACTCTGGTAGAGGTATGTAATGAGTGTGGCTATCCTGACACGAGTCAAGTTGAGATTTGAACACACTTGACACAAAGTGTTTGAGTATGTCCCCGCCCACTTTAATCTCCAGTGCCTGAACCTTGACCTATGTGGTCGTCATTTGTGAGTTTAAGGAGAGCTTCTCCAGTCTATTGACATGTCTAATACTAATGATATGTGCATTGATTTTAAATGAATGACAAACTCCATGCCCTAAAGTACCCAATGAGTGTATGTTGCCTTTATTGTGATAAATTATGTGAAGCCTTCAAGATGACTGGGCAACATTGTGCAAATAGAGGATAACATGCATGACCTCATGTGATCTTGACCTATGACCTTGAGTAATGGGTGAGTCCATCTAGTCTATGTTGTGATTAACTGTAGCAGATGTGTTTAAAGACGGACTCCAGTGGTATATCACACTCCTAGACCCCCTCATTCCTTTAAAGTGGCTTTAATCTAACTACTCCCTCTTCCTCGTAACGTACCTTCTTCCTCATCCAATCTCTCTGCTATGAAAAAATGCAAGCAAAAAAAAAAAATAATTCTGACAATAAAGTACTATCAATCTATTTGTCAATAAAGTACTATCTACTCTGTTACTCATCAACAAACACCTCTTACATGCCAAAGCAGGGCTCTTGCTGTACATGGTTGTGGACCATTGAAGGAAAGTGTCCATTAACTTTAGCTAAAACTCGATAAGCAGAGAAGCATCACTTTAATTCCCTCTGCTTAGAGGCTGTAAAGGGATTTTATTACATCAGTATAGTAGAAATCTATCCACATGTTTTTCATCTGTGACTGGGTTAAGTGGTTTGGTCCTATTGAATTCATTCACTGCACTTTAAGTGCAGCAATATGACACAAGTATACTTTAATTTCCTTAATGAATATGCAATGAAGCACTTTGTATAACATAAATAATTGCAGTGAAATAAACAACACTTACATGCCATGTTCTTTAGAATACAGAGAGAATAACTACAGGTATGTAGTGTTTGTTTGGGTGTTCAAAGTGCTTTTAAAAGTCGTGTTATAGTAGGATCGCTCAGCATTAGACACGGACACATTTTTAACGAGAGACACATTCAGTACATGGCAACACTTCGCAAGTTCAACAAATGACTAAATAAAAAAAAAGTGAAAGTTTATTTTTTTGGTCTTTCTCCCTGTCTAGATACTTTTTTTTATATTCCCTGAAGTTGTCTGAACATGGTTTTTAAGTCTACCAGCATTTGTCAGTACACAATGCACTCTGCATTTGATTTGTGAGACTCGGCCTTGGCCTAAAGACAGGATCCTTATCCTGGGAAGCAGATGGTCTTAGAAAACACAGTTTTTAATAACCTCCAAAAATGTTCAGTAGAGCTACAGAAATCCCCATGTCTTTTTGATGGCAGAAATCCCCATGTTTTTTTGATCTGGTCTAAATCACAATGCCCTCTGATTCTGTTCTTTTTGTTTCACAGTCAGTCCTTAAATGTGTGGTGCCTAGCTGTGGTAGTTACAGAGTGGTGCTTCAAAATACAGTATAACACTGGAAATACACACTGATTCTCCAGAAAATAGAAGTTAAGGTGGTGGAGTTCAGGTGTAATACCTGACTAGGGATCTGACGGCCTTAATGAAAAGTCTGGAGTGCTATACTAATCAATAATAGCTCAAGCCCCAGTTAGAGTAAAAGGAAGCCCTGCTGCACCTTTTGTAATGGATGCCAACTTCATGTTCCAGTCAGCCCATTTTAAGCCAGCGGATGACATGAGGTGCTCTCCTTCTGCAGCTCTATGGTTGGATGGTTGACTTGTGAGGATTAAACAACTTTTAGCTGTCAGCTAACTGAGAGTGAGTCTAGGTGCAAAGGAGGGCCAGGCCAAAAAGTTACTTTTAAAAAGTAATTAGTTACAGTTACTAGTTACTTCTTTCAAAAAGTAACTAAATTAGATACTCAGTTACAAATTAGTTACTTCAGAAAATACTTTCAAGTACATTATTAAATGCTCAAATGTGACCCTATGGACCTCCACCGCTATTGAGCAGAATTTAAAAGACATGTGCATGTTCAATTATTTATGATAAATCTGAATATTATAATGAAATGTACACTTATAAGACATTATTAACAGAAACAATATACACAAATCTAAACTATTTTAACGTTGATGTGGGACAAAGTGAGACTAGCCTCCAATCAAATGCCATGTATGTACATGTTATGTTTAGGCCCTATATACAGTAGTGGTGGATCGATACAAATAACACAATATATGTTTTCAAACTTTTGATATTTATTGCCCTCTCAAGTATATTGGCCGTTCGAAAACGTCTTTTTACACGGTAGGGCTACCCCTTCTCTGACCCTCTCCCTCTGACCGATTTTGGCAACTAGGGGTTAGGTATCATTTTTCAAGTACTCACAAGCCGACTGTGACTAAGATACATTGTGACTTCAACTACAAGTAATCAATAAAGGCAATTTTAACGACAAAGGCAACTTTAACATTATATTAGCGTGAAAAACGTTTTCTTCTCAGTAGAAGCCATGAAACAAAATCATTAAAAACGATCAAAATGGAAGAAATACCGAAACCCCACCAAAGCTCAGACCAAACCTACGCCCCTGCCCTCATGGAATTTCTCCATTGGGAATACTGAAGGGAGGGGTGAGCTACAGTAGCTCTCTGGTCTCTCATAAATAAACATGACCTCCTGTGCCATTGCTGACTGCACCTTTAAAGGACTATTGTAAAAATGATGAAGCTGTCATGCTAATAATGTATGTGTCTATCAATGTGTTCATTTATGTCTGTGTGTGAGCATTGCTGTATGCGGCTTCTTCATTTGTGTGCATGTCTTTATACATCTCATTCACTTGTGATTTCCACAGAACTGGAATGGCCTATGAGCTAACACAATTGACCATATCTCTGACAAAGTGCTATTTGCCTAATTATCCTAAAATAAGGTAAATCCTTGCTTTGAAATGTTTACATCTCAGATGGTCATTTGTGTCAATGTAGTGTCAATCAATTTCAAAGTGTCAAGCCCGTCCGTGAGGGGAGATAAACAAGTGATGTATTTGTGCCGATTAGGCAGATGAGTCTGATGCTTAAGAGGTGGGTTTGAAGTGAGAATGAGCACCAAGTCTGGAACATGCCACAGAATAAATGCATGTCATTAATGAAAAGCAAGCGCTGCAGGGCCAAAGCTGGTTGCCACTTCATCCCTCATGCATATACATATGAGGGAGGCAGAACCAGATCAAGCTGTAACCTTCAAAACACAACATTTGCACCAGCCAGCACACAGCTTTAATAACAAACACCTAGCCATTTGCATTTGGGCAGCCAGGAGACTGAGGGGTAAAACAAATCATATCAGTACTAATGCATGCAAATGAATGCTTTGTTTTTGGCAAATGTTTGAAGCTATCATAGCCATGGCCTCTGATGCCTTGCTGAACTCCCCTTGACTGTTGATTTTTCTGAGAAATGGAATTTCAAAAGATATGTAGTTGATGATCCTTGAGCGATGCTAAAAGACACTTGTGAGGGATATCCCAGCAGAATGTGTTGCATTGCAAGTCTTCAAACAGGATTCAAGTACTCATCTAAAGCCAATAAATTGAAACCAAGTTGCACAGCTCAAAAAAAGGACTTAATGTTCTAGTGTGTGGATAACGATAAGCCTATATCAAACAGGCTGGTTTAACTGAGAAATATGAATGATGGAATATGTAGTCATTTGCAGCTGAGAATGCAGAATCACAGTACGGACCAAGGATATACTGCAAGCTGTGATAGAAACTACACAAACATTTCCCAATCCCCCTCAACTCTCCCAAAACATCTCTCTCTCTCTGTTATACATAAAAAAGGGAATATATATATATATATATATATATATATATATATATATATATATATATATATATATATATATATATATATCTGTTCCTTTGTTATGTTCCCTTTTTGAGCCATTTAATCATGCTTGATAAATATCTGAAATATTAAATGGATAATTACTGTCACTTTGATAATGTAATTAAAGCAGGGGTGTCAAACTCATATCAGGCAGTGGGCCGGACTTGTTGGAGTAAGACCTCACGGGCGCCGTCATTGTCGTGGTCATTATCATTTGTCTGCATGGGTATCATAGTGTTGTTACATGATATACTCCTTACTTATGAGCAAACAAGTACAAATCATGTACTGCTGTCATATACCGCTCTTTTCCTCTTAAAATACCCTACTTCCATGTCAGTTTTTTTAGCTACTTCCTTCTTGAGGATGGTTTAATCAATTTATCATATTATAGAAATATTGCTTATTATGCATTGTTGAAGACAACTGGGTGTGAATATATATTTTTTTCTCTAAATTTCTCTTCCTACCCAAAACATCTGGGGGGCCAAATGAATCCTGCTGGCGGGCCTGATCTGGCCCTCGGGCCTCATGTTTGACACCCCTGAATTAAAGCATAATAATATTTGCCAACATATATGGACTAATTGTGTATAAATATACAGTATATATAATAGATAATATAATAATATAATAGAAACCACACTCCTAAACATAACACCAGGCCGCAATGCTAAAGAAATGCAATCCCTATCTATGCTCTCTCACTCACACACACACACACACACACACACACACACACACACACAGTCTGAAAGCTTATCTCTCTGTGTGCACAAAAAAAACAGAGCACATCAAGAAGAAAGCAACTCTAAGCTAAAAATACCCACTGCTTTTGTTCACTTGTTGTTCACTCCCAAAGCTCCTTAAAGAATCAGAGGACTTGAAACACAGAAACACACAGAAATAATTCTGTCTCACATGAGATTTGCCATTTGTCTTAAGTGAGACTGAGTCTATGTTTGGCAGAGGCTTCTCTCTCTCTCTCTGGATCTGTCCGACAACTTAGCGTTCAGAGCATCAAGGATCCTCCACACACTTCAAAGTCACTATTGAAAAAGGATTTCTGTCTGTGTGTCTTTTGTATAGAGCAGTATTTTGGGCCCACTGCTGGCACCATTTGGTTTACCAGAACTATACAGTCATGAAATAATAACCGTTGTTCAACTGACATGAAAGTTAGCACAAAATGGGACACCCAAAATCTAAATGTGTTGGCTTACCCTTCCTCAGTTGTTCATATTCACATTCAGGAGTATTTGAAGACTTCCTTGCAGTACTGTAAATCTACTGTCAGAAAACACTGTTTTTGCTGGGTACTGGGTAGCATAATAACTATCTCTGCATACTTGCATTATTTTTGTATTATTATTTTCAAGTAGAATTGGCAGACATGGAATAAATATGAATGTCTGAGCAGTTGCAACACAATCTAAACAGGTCATAGAGTATATCCCACAAATGACTGCTTCTTGAGAATATTTCCAGTTGTCTGCACTTGTTGAACCTTGCAGATATGTAGCATTGCAGCTGGTTGTCTGTCCCCTCTCAAGCTGCTTATGACTGGGTCTATACTGTAGCTAATTCTACAGTAAATAAATGGAGGGTTCGCCTGGATGAAAATATAGTGCCATCCAAGTTAGATCTGAGGGATTTGTGTGTGTGTGTGTGTGTGTGTGTGTGTGTGTGTGTGTGTGTTTATGTGCATGTGTGTGTGTGTGTGTGTGTGCATGTTTGTGTGTGTGTGTGTGTGCATGTTTGTGTGTGTGTGTGTGTGTGTGTGTGTGTGTGTGTGTGTGTGTGTGTTTGTGTGTGTGGTCTGTGTGTATGTGGTGTATGTAGGCAGAAGAGGATTCTGATGTTTGCCACAGCCTTTCTGTTCCTGCATGGGTCCAAACACAGAATTAGAGAAAGAAAGAGCGGTCACACTATGTGCAGACACACACACACGCGTGCACGCACGCACACACACACGCACACACACACATAAACAAACAAGACAAACATATTTCCTACCTATATACAGAAACCTGTTAATTATGCTAATGTGCATTTAACTAAATAAATCAACAATCAAAACTCAATCTTTCCTTGTTATCCTTATGTTTTTGTTCTCATACCATGTGTAGTGTAGGCATAACAGGATACAACCAAGCAAGCTCACATCAGCTGTCTGACATAAATAAAAAGACCATGTTCTAGCAGTCTGGGGGCATTTTTCTCATAATTTATCAAGTAGTAAAATGAACACGCCACCATATAGGCTACCAGATTGGACAGACAGTCATGGCAGACATACTCAAATCCTCTCCCATGACAGGAATCTATTTACAGTGCATCAGGCTGGCTGTCTGGGTTTATAAATCCGTCTGACATTCAGTATTGATACAAACAAGATGTGCATTGGACATTAACCATTGTTTGTGTACAGATAAATAGGCTGTTTGAAGTGTGTGCTTGTGTGTGTGTGTGTGTGTGTGTGTGTGTGTGTGTGTGTGTGTGTTGGGGTTGAGTGCAACAGATAGAGGGTGTGCATGTAAATCTCAAACCTCATAGTTTGCTGCTAATAACTGATACCTTGAGTACCTTCTGTATTAAAGCACTTTGAGGATGTTTATTTGTCGTTATGACATGAAGCAGGGGGCAATGCATTCAAATCATATATAGAAATCATCTAAATGAACATACTCCATGTATTTACAAAGCCATCTGTACATTTAACTGGAAGGCTCTGAAATTGAGTTTACTGCTCTATCAAACCAATTCAAAGTCTATTTCCTTATTACTAACCTCTTAAACTCAAATGACAGTTTGAGTCCTTTCCGGGTAACAGAACTCATGGCTGCTTAGACAAGCAGCCAGTTACCAGCTATCATCTCAAACTTCCCTTCAGATTGTGTCTGTGTAACAGGGGGGCTACTCAGGGTGCGTAACTAAAGTGCTTCTTACGCAGCGCGTAAAAGCTATTTTAGAAGACTGATCTATTTTTTTTTCCAACGTAGGCTATGCGCTGCTATTACGTCTGGTGTAGCAAGTTCCAATGATCAGAGATCATTTAGCTAATTGATGCAGCAGACCCAATGCGAACGGAACACCTGCATACAATCTGGTGCTCCCTAAACTAGTACTACACAGCCTGTAATTAATCGCTTTCGACCACACTGCTTTCACACTGCTTAATTCTCTTCAAGAAAGTTTACGTTCTTGGCGTCTGCTTCATCCAGCAAATTACGATAAACAAATGTTTTCCTACCACACCCAATGTAAGTTACAATTAATTGGTGTTTTTTATTCGAATGGAGTATGTGAATTCTGTTTTTAATGACACGCAGGGATGGATTACTGCACGGGCCTACCGGGCCCAGGCCCAGGGGCCCAGGGGCCCAAGGGGGGGTCAGGAGGACCTGAAGCCCAAGCCTTTGCATGGAATCATTGCCTCAATATCAACAAATCAGGATGTAGGCTATGAATCTGATTGAATTTAGTTTTGGCCATCCCCAAAATGCACCAGAATACAGGAAATCACATCAAACAAATTATTTTTTTTCTGGGGGAGGACCCCCAAACCCCCTCTCCCACATATATGACAATAAGTGGGGGGCCCTTAATAAATCTGGGCCCAGGGGCCCCAAAGTTCATAATCCGCCCATGACGACACGGCTAGTAATCAAGGAACCAAGCAAGCTGACAATACCAATCATCAATTAGCAACAAACTCGTAGCTGCTTTGTCTAGACAGGACGTTAAGTTTAACTCTAGCTTGTTTGATAATATTGCTATTACGTCGAGGAACTTCATAACTTGATTAAGCGATAACCAAGGATTCAGTAGGTAAGTTAAATTACATTAGCTAGACCTCGGGAATGTTTCTAGGTTCGCAGTTGTGTGCAGTGGTGGCGGTAGTGTTAGCAGCTAAGTAATTCACACTCAAATTGTTAGCCGCCTTTTATTTCCTAGTGATAGCTGACGAGGGAAATGGCCTTCTATGGCAAACAGTCACTGGCTGAAACTTAGCATTCGTTTTGAACTACGTTTTGATGGGAATTATTTTGGAGTTTCAAGACTGGTTTTGGTGGCCATGTGGGCCCTCTTGGCATTAAAGGAGAATTCCGGTGTGATATTGACTTAAAGTGTGTTGAAACATGATACCGAGTGTGAACGTATGTCTAAAAGCCCATCTCGGCTTCTCCCCTGCACTCCAAAATCTGGTGCTAGTTAGCCGATGCTACCAACAGCTTTTTCAATGGTGGTGCTTCGGCATCGGATTAGCCATGCAAATAAATCACTGTTTTACACCATTTGCGAGGCTCAATGTATCTCCACACTTCATTGGTAGATTTCCAATGGCCCTGACATTTAAAACGAGACATTGAGAACTTTGAAAAAGCACTGGTAGTTTACTTACAAGACGATTTATACAGACAGTATCTTCACAAAGTTTAGCGTTTGCAGCCATCTTGAATTTAGTCACGGTAAGTCGAGCGACGAATAAGAATGAACAGGTATGATAAGGGATCAGATTCCAAAAATAATTCTGTGGAAATGCATGGATTCCACTAGAATGTCAGTTCTCTCACGACGACTGTAACCTAGCAACAATAAACACTTGACCGAAGCACTCTAAAATTGAAGTTAAGGGCGCTATCAGCGCAAAAAACATGATTGGTGGACACAGGTTCCTTAGACGAGCCACTACCTTTCGGTCCAACTACCCAGAGGACTGGTCATCTGGATCTGCTGAGACAAAGATGTCAACACGTCTGACAAGTCAACTTGCACAACTCTGGTATATGCAGGCATCTTAGATTGCCCTGACATTGTGATCAGGCTGCTGCCCATATTGTACTGATAAGTGTTTATTCATATGCATTTACACGTAAGAGAAAGGCTGTGCTGCTGCTGTGCTCAGGTGTCGCCATCACACACGGACAGAGCAGGCTTATCAGTTGGTGCCTTTGGAGAAAAGGCATCTGTGCTCTTGCACTTTTGACCCTCTGGTCAGACTTTGGAAACCTGCAAGTGTCCATTTTTACGGTTCCATTTTCCATTGTGTGTGTGTGTGTGTGTGTGTGTGTGTGTGTGTGTGTGTGTGTGTGTGTGTGTGAGAGAGAGAGAGAGAGAGAGAGAGAAAGAAAGAAGACAGGGAGTGATCCTCCCAGCATGGAGTGCTGATCTGAGGTGAGGTGTTTTTTCTCTCTCACACACACACTCTGCACCTGGTGAGTGTGAAGCTCCTGCAGGGACAGTTCCCGCATTAAGGTCCCTCCTCCCTCCTCAGGCCTGTTAGAGTGTGTGTGTGTGTGTGTGAGAGAGAGAGAGAGAGAAAGAGAGAGAGAGGTGTGTGTGTGTGTGTGTGAGAGAGAGGTGTGTGTGTGTCAGTGTGTGTCTCTGTGTGTGTGTAAGAGAGAGAGAGAGAGAGCGTATGTGTGTGTCGGTGTGTGTATGGGAGAGAGAGACAGTGTGTGTGTGTGCAGGCAGAGTAGTCAGCATCTCTGTGGTAATCTGTCCCCTCAGGTGAGTCTCCCTTTCCTCTGCATTATTTGTAAGTCACACCTGTGACCCTAGTGTAGTGGAGAGCGCAGGAGATATCCAGATATCTGTGTGTGTGTGTGTGTGTGTGTGTGTGTGTGTGTGTGTGTGTGTGTGTGTGTGTGTGTGTGTGTAGTATCAGAGTGGCTCTGAGAGGGAGACACAGGATTTAAATGAGCTGCAGTGGACAATAGAACACTGGTCTGTTCTGAGAGTGATAATATATATAATCATGTATAATCCATACCAGCAACCATACAGTTAGAAGTATGACACTGGAGGCCCTAATTTGAATGCTGGACAAATCAAGTGCAAAGTCAGTCAATGAGCAAAGTTCTCATGCATGAGTGAGAGCCACCATGTGGAGTGTGAGAGATTTGGACTGACCCACCGATGTAAGCAAATTAGCTAATAGATTTTGCATATCAATTGAATTAGTTTTGGTTAGACTTAAGAATTTGTACTTTGCCCAATGTTTAAATTAAGGGCCTGGATGTGAAATCATTCGATAGAATGTAAAATGCAGATAATTACCGTGACATGTCATTTACACCCCAAAGTTGGTGTTTTGGGAAAAGGGAAAGACCGACATTGTCAAATATTCATTTTTCAAAAGGCTTCATTTTGTCCATGTAAAATTGATGGGAATACACTTTCCTGCAATATCAATACAACAATAAAGCAAACCAAAGAATACATCTGGTGAAATTTGCCAACTGAGTAAGTTTTTGCATGGAATCACTGGAGCCAAGCAGTTGTCAAGAATGTACTGTATGTACAACAATGACATAATTTCAATGTACAGAGTTGCAAGCAAGACAAAAATAGAACCCTATTCACTATGGAGGGACAATCCCAATGGGCACAAAATGGAGAAAGATCTTTTTTGAGACCTTCAAAGGAATGAATTTCATTTTGCATAATGTTCCTCTTTTGAACAAAGACAAGAAAGACAACAATGAGAAAGTCATCATAGAGTCAGGAGCATGAAAGAGAAAAAGAAGGACAATAAGGGAATTGGGTTTATTTATTTATTTAATAGCATGTCCTTTTACATTACATGTTAGACACAAAAAGGAACATTGAAACTTCCCATATGCAATTCTATCAATTACCATCAGGGTCCATGTTCATGCCCCCAGAGTGTAGCAAAAAAAAAAAAAAATCGCCGGATGTCATAATGTTTTCAACTTTCTGACTTTCTAACTTCACCTGGTGTTTGCAGGCAAATTCAATCACCTAATTTCGACTGTGTTCCAAGCGTGATTAGTTTTCTGTTGATTTTAATCAAATTCTGTCCTCCAAAAGACAAAGCAAACTCCCACAATCCTTCATTTTCTTGTTTCACTTCCCCACTCTCAGTATGGAAACTGTCATAGTGTGAGAGATTAAACATTCATGTTGACATGTTGCGTTCAGTGGTTTAGTGGTAGAGCAAGAGGTGGGTAAACTATCAATTCTGTGATCACGGTAAGGTGGACTGTGCCATGCGGTAGCGGGTTTTTAAAAAAGGCATTCAGAACATGTTTGATGGAGGTTATTGTCCAATGTTTATAACAATACTAGTGGTATCAAATGGTTCCTAGAGTGTTGATGAGTGTGTATATATATATATATATATATATATATACATATATAGTGAAGGTGGATAATACAGTGTGATTTTTTAATGTTAAAAGTTGCAATTGGTGAATGAACTCTTTTGAGAGGTGGATACACTCTAATAAGAGGTGAATAAACTCTGTTTCTGAAATTTCAGAGGTGGATAAATTGTGTTTACTTGCATTTACTTGTGTAGCCTCCACTACATCCCTGTGGTTGCGTTGGAATCATAAGAACTTACCACCATGCCATAAGGTGAAGGTCCAGAGGATAGCACATCAAATTCAAACTACAATCTACAATCCTACAAAACTAAAATCTACAATCCTACAAAACTACAATCTACAATCCAACAAAACTACAATCTACAATCCTACAAAACTACAATCCATTTCAGCTCTTCTGCACTACAATTCATTCCTGCATCCCTTTACGAACAAACACACATAGCCGTGAAAATGTGTAATGTGTCTTTTTTACTTTAGAGTATTTATATAGAATGACAATCTCTCTCTGACTGTTCAAATGACCCCTCCTTCCTCTAGATGCCACAGCTGAGAGGAAAGAGTCGACTCGAACCCCGTTTTTAAAGGGTTGACATGAAGGCCTACTCTACTTCAACTGCAGGTACTCATTCCACTTCTTGCTAGCTCCTATTGGAAAGGCCCTCACACATTGTCCAGACTGTAATATACTATTAATATAACATAGATCCAGTTATTGTTTCAGACTAAATGTTCCTGCCCAAAGTCTTTGCATCAGACTCCTACACCTACATGATTTCATGAGATGCTCTCTCAGTTGTCTTTGAAATAAAGTCCAGTTCCACTACTCACAAAAAGTCAGGGATATTTGGCTTTCGGGTGAAATTTCAGAATTAATCTAGCCTGGGTTTTCTCATGCTGCCTTGCGCATGATTTTATTTACGCTGCTAGGCAGCCTGGATTCCATGGACTTAGTTTTCACCTCAACGAAAGAACCAATCACAGAACGGAGGGGGGGCAGCAAGACGATAACAACATCCCGAAGCGGTTATGAGCTACGCACTAACGCATTTGATAGACATTTGTATTGGGCGTTCGTAAACCACGTTTCAAATACGAGAAAATGAACTTGTAGTTCCCAGACCAAATCGCAATGAGATGAGGTCTGACATTAGCCAGGCTAGAATGAATCTAAAATCCACTATAACCTTTATAGGTGAACTTAATGTGACCTTCTCTGAACTTTTGAATGTGCATGTCCAACAGTTTAATGTTTTAGTACTTTCTGTACATTTCACCTGAAAGCCAGATATCCCTAACTTTTTGTGAGTAGTACATGCCCTTGCGCTAAGATAATAGCCTCCTACTTTTTGCCACATGCTGACTAAGTGAGATTGTCAAGTGTTTAGCTCAGGTTAGAGACCTATTTAGTTATTATTATAAAGCATACTGTGTGTCACTATTCATAATGGTTTGTACATTGTATAGAATGACTGAATAGACGTCACCTTCAGCAGATACAGTATAGGTTGTTATTTTAATTGACACTTCAAAGCAACGTCTCTGCGTTCATGCAGTACTTTAAGAACACACCATTTTAAAGTATCAAGGGGATTTGTTATAAAAGGAGGGGTGTCATGGAGACTCAATGCCACAGAGAGATCTCTAAGAGCACAGAGCTAATCCTGGTAGAAGGTCACATATTAGCATATGTCTGCCTTGACCTGAGTATCGACAGTGTCTATTTCATGCACTTTGTCAGAAGACGCAGAGTGGTGCTGTCATTTGAAACATCTGTTAGTTTTTACACACACACACACACACACAGACATACACACACACACAAAGTGGTACTTGAATTTGATGTGCTATTCAAAGTTCAAGTTGAAGCATTTGTTGTTGCTCCCACTCTGAAAAGGAACTCTTGAATTGAACCTTTATCATTGAAGTCCTTCATCATTGTCATTTTGCTATGGCTCAAAAAGAGATATAACATATTTGAAAACTTTTACTTTTATTTTCTCTCTTGAAATGATGTCCTTGCTGCATATTGTGGCTAAAATTCCTGTTCTTGCTCTGTGCACCTGTGTTCTGCAACTATGAATAAAGTCAATAAAAGTCCAGTACATATACTTTCCTGGCTCCTTGGAAGCTTTTGTCCTGACTCTTTCCATCATGCATCATGTTTTGGACAGTACAATAGAGATGTGTTGAAAAGGTTACTCCACACTCTGGAGGTTCAGTAAGTAGCTGATAAACTGTGCAAAGGGTGTAATATAGACTGTGATTCTACTGATCATAAGTCACAGTCTATACCAGTGTTACTCATTGCACGGCTCGCGAGCCACATGCGGCTCGTCAAGCTATAATTGGTGGCTCGCATGCAGCTTTGGTGAGATTTCCCCAAATTTAGTTTTACTCATTTTGAGTAGGCCTGAACTGTTCGCCAAAGGCCATCATCTCTGGCCCCAGCTTGATAAAAACAAAAGTAGGCTCTGATTTAGCCTAGTCTAGTGTATGACTTCAACGAGGTGATCTTTAAATTCGTTCTGCTAACAGTATCTCACTGCCACTTGCAACGCCTTTGAATGCAATCCGCTGCTCTGTTTACCGGCAATGCTACAGCGGACTTAAACTGCCACCTTGTGGCGATAAGTTGTAATACATTTCATGCAGCTGCGTGTATCACGGAAAGCGTGAATGTGCTATGTGGCCATTTCTAAATGGGACCCACTGTAGGCTATGCGGTAACACAGCCAATATATTTTTTCAAATGTGCTTCATAAACATACAATACTGCACTACAAAAACGCAAACATCTGAATTATACTTCTTCCTTCACCCAAATAATGAAGGTGAAAGGAAGTTATTACAGTAAGCATTAGCTGTATATATTTAGCTGTATTGGCTGTGTTATTTTTTTTTTGTGGGATATTTATATGTAGAAATGCAAATTTGCAAAGATGAGTTAGTATGTTGTCGTAAAAGTGGCTCTCTTTTTGATTTTGCACTGCCAATGTGGCTCTTGTGAAAAAAATAGTGAGGATCACTGGTCTATACAAAAAGTCCAGTTATATCAATATTATGCCAGCATGTAGGCTATGTATTAACAAAGTTACATCACACTGGTGGACTTATGTCTTTTTTAAAGGGGTAATATACAGTAATGGATGAACAGAGTATTTTCCTTGCTGAGTGAAGTTAACACAGACGGTATGCAACTTAAGTCAGTCCAATAAATGCCCAGATGTTATTTCACAAGCCATCACATTAGTAACTTTTCCAATGTCTGCCAATTGTCTGGAAAGCTAAGGTTTCGTTCCGATTACGCTGAATTCCCTACTCCCCACCTACTGCACAGGGTATAAAATTCACAGGGAACTTCACAGGGAACTTGATTGCTAAAACAGTTTTATTTGGAATCCCCTGCTAGTGTCCATTCAAAACAGTGTAGTTTTTGCTAGCTTGCTAACTAGCTTGCTTGCTAACGTCAGATAGTTGTCTCACACAACATTTCAGACATGTTTTGGGATCACAATAAAGGATTTTTTAGAATGTACAGTGTCTGTTTCTATCTAACTTTCAGAAAATAATTTCAGAAAGCATTTAAATACCAAACAAATGACTTTTATTTGCAAATACGGCCGTCTTGGACCATATAGTGTACTACTGAAGTCTGGGCGCTATCTAACTTCCGGTGTCCATCCCCTGTCAGTGACTGGTTGGAACACTATTTATTTTGGTTTTGAGTGGTTGGTAGCACCAATTGTTTTTGTGTACAGATCTTGGAGTCTAGGCTGCCTACAGAGACACGTTTTTTGACGGCCTGCTTGAAGGCTTAAAACCGAATTTGTAAAAAAAAAAATAGATTAGATTCCCCATGCAAACTTTGAAATGAACAAACTGAACAAAAATGTTGGTAGTGTTGCATATTGATATTAAAGTTAAAATCATGTCAAAATCATGTCATTCGGATGTGTTTTGAGAAAGTTCGATTTTACCGTTTTTAGTCAAAACTCGTTAGCCTGGAAGTGACCAGGGCATGTCATTTTGCATGCAAAACGCTATTTTTATACCTCTTCTACAGTTCCATTAACAACAAGTGTAACAACATTACACTTACGTGGTAGTGAGTAGAGGGTCCCTAAAGCCAAACCGGCATCCCCGGTATTCTTTATGTGGTCGGATAGAGAGTCCAGAATGAATTTCATCAAGCCAGTACCTTTCCGGAAATGTTGCTGCTGCAGCTGGCATCTTTAGGGGAAAGTCTGTTTGGCTTTAGGCCACGTAAGTGTAATGTTGTTTGGAACTGTAGAAGAGGTATACAAATAGCGTTTTGTAGCTGCGAAATGACATGCCCTGGTCACAAAAACAGTAAAATCGAACTTTCTCAAAACACATCCGAATGACATAATTTTGATGTCAACTCATCCTGCAGCCAGGGTGTTGTTCAATAATCCTACTTGATCCTACTGATCTGTCTCTGAGAAATAATATTATACTGGTGCTGTTGAGGACCTCACACGAATGTTGTCTCCTCATATAACCATTTTTAGAAAAGCTCATTGTTGCTCATTGCAACCCATGAACCTACTCCATTCAAAGGTCAAGCTAGTGAGTACCTCTATGCGATAACAAAACCTCAACAGTCGTAGCAGAAGGAGATAAATAGCATGCTTCCTCTGCATTCATGTTACCATTGGATACATTAGGCCCATTGCCATCGATCAGCCTTGGCAGACACTAGCAGACCAATTCATCTCAAGATGTAACAAGCTGAGCCAACTCTGTGATATAACAAGGCTTGTCATTTTCAGAGAAAGCATTGGTTTCAAACCAATTATACATCCTCACTCACACGGTCAAGATGTGTGTATGCAAATGATGAGGTGCAAATTATTGTACAGGGACTCGCAGATATGAATATCCGAGACACTCAATGAGCCTTTCTTTGGAATCTTTCTTTCAAAGTCCTTTTCCTTTACACCACCATCATCATCTCAGCTTAAACATAACAAAGGGAAACTCAGTGTAAATGTGCCAAGTCAGACTGTCAGGGTCCTGCCTGGACTAGTGACTTTGTGCCACCTTGGTGGCCATTCTTTATATTGATCTGTGTCATGTGCTCTGTGTTTACCTTTTTTGGTCATGTGTCTTTGTCTCCACCCATTTCCTTATTTGGTTTGTACTTCCTGTCTTGTAAGTTTTCGCTCCATTTCTGCTCCCACCTGTTCTCCATTATTGTCTTGTTGGTTTCGTCCAGTCTTCTGTCTTTCTGTTAATTGGTGAATTTCTACCCCCCTGTTCCTCTGTCCTTTGTCGGTTCGTCTCTCTGTCTTGTCCTGGTGAAGTCCTGTATGTTTGGAAGTCTGTAAGTTTGTAGTTAATAAGTTAACAGTAAAGTGTGTTGTCTGTAATTCTGCCTGGAGGAGTCTTGCGCTTGGGTCCTATCCTGATAACCCTGACACAGAAAGTGCTGTTACAACACTGCAGTTACTTTGCAAGCATTACACTTCCTCTCAGGCAATCAGTGTTAGTAGAACTGGCAAAGAATGTGTGCTTTATATGTGACTTTAGCTACATTCACCCACACTATGCAGAAACACCAGTGGGCTCTCTTTGGAACTTCTTTGCTATGCATTGTCTTCATCACTAGTGAGGCGGGGATCATACTGGCAAGTGGCGGGTTTCCTAATGTTCTATGGTTCGGCTGCGGAACGGTGGCAGCGCTAACAAGCTGAACGTTGAACTTGGTTCAACTTTCGAAGCGCAACGCGAGAGTATTCAATTGTCAGTTAATGCAAACCGTTTGTTACTTAGGAACGAGATGGAACTTGTTATGGTCTGAGCGTTGCATTACGCTTGCTGCTTCCGCTTGCCGCTGGCCAGTGTGATCCCCGCCTTGTTTTTTTTGAGCAGCACTACAGGTCACTACAGGTAACTAGGTACCAGTGGAAAATCTGAAGGGGTGTTCTCTGTCTCTGCTACCCTTGCAGCTCATAAATATCCAAACATGTTTCTTTTGAAATGTTAAATAATACAGTATAGAGTGCATCCAGTGCCACTACTTTACTGAAAAGCGAATAAATGTTGTTTTTTGTGAAGAGTATTGGGCTGTAGAGTTATACTACTCTAAACGGCTTTATTGTTAAGACAATACAGTTGGAAAATGACACAAGTATAAGTTTGCATTTTTTCCCATTTTTCCTAACCTTGACCAACACCATGTGATTACTCTAAGGTCCAGTTGTAAGAATTCCAAATTAAAACGAAATACCTTTTGTATAGTAGCATAATTGAAGCAGAAGTGATGAATAATGTCTAGACAGACAGTATGAATCAGATTGATTTATGTCAGAGCTCAATCTCTTATGTCAGGACCTTCACATCTCAATATCTGCATTAGGTGCAAGTCACAGGCCCAGATTGTCTAAGAAGCGAGTATGACCACTGTAGACAACTCATCTGGCTCTACAAGGATTGATTAACAATAGGATCACAGTCGCAGACTTCAACACATTATTACAGATGATAGGTCGGAGGACGATGAAGGATTTATACTTTTCTCATGAGAGAACAATACCTCATAAAGTAAAGCATGACTGATAGAAGACAGATCCATTCATTATGGCCGACTTGGTCTGATGGATATGCAGCCATCACTACTGGACCCGGGCCATCCATCAGCTGAGTGGGAGGTCAACTTTGAAGATCAGTGTCGAGCATCTGGGTAAGAAACCTGAGCGTAAATGTCACCTTAACTGAAATGGGGCATGCAGCTCATATTGTAGTGTTTTCACCTGTAGAGCATTTTCTTCACACGTGTTTTGGATATACTGTAGGATGATGAATAATGCTGCTGGGAATCTAACCTGGAAGGACTAAGCAGTGTTTGTAGCTCAGACACAGAGAGGGCGCATAACCTTGGATCTGTATCTCATTAACACAGCACACTATGCTTGGATCTGTATCTCATTAACACAGAACACTGTGCTTGGATCTGTATCTCATTAACACAGAACACTGTGCTTGGATCTGTATCTCATTAACACAGAACACTGTGCTTGGATCTGTATCTCATTAACACAGCACACTATGCTTGGATCTGTATCTCATTAACACAGAACACTGTGCTTGGATCTGTATCTCATTAACACAGAACACTGTGCTTGGATCTGTATCTCATTAACACAGAACACTGTGCTTGGAGTATCTCATTAACACAGCACACTGTGCTTGGATCTGTATATCATTAACACAGCACACTGTGCATGGTGAACAAACAGTTGTTGTTGGTGGTTTTTTTTCTCCCCCAAGAACAAATGGATGCCAAATTCAAGTTCACATAAACTGTAATTTGCAATAAACATCTGCTACGCGGTTTCTTTTCTCTTCTGTAAAGCCACTTTAACCTGTTCCAAACTAGACTGTGGACTGTCTCAATTTTTCTACTGTGATCTGATGATCTGGACACCTGGCATACCTATCTTACGGAGCCGAGATGGTCTTTCCTTGTTTAAGTCAGACAAGCATCCCCTACTGTCCCCAGCAAATTACACAGGCCTTCTTTTCTGAGGATCCTTTTGATGTCAACTTCTTTTGAATTAGCATTTTCAATAACCATAATAGACAAAGGAAGCAGAGGAAATTCCTCTGAACCGATCAAAGACCACCAAGCCAGGGGACCCAGTGCCGCCCCCATACCACAGGCAGGAGATGCATGGGGCTGCTGATAAATTGAATGGCAAAAAGTACTCCGCAGTGAGAGAATTCCTACAGGCCACTGTGCACACACATTGTTTCATTGAAAAGAGCTTTATTTTATCCACCCAAGTCTTACTATATCTGTTTCTACCACACTCTCCGTCATCTCCATACAGATTCTCCACCTCCACACACCTTTATTTAGGTCTTTTTTTCTTGTTGTTCTTTTGTTTTTGTTATGTTTTGTCCACCAGGAATCTTATATTAGTTTCTCTACCCACACAAGATTTATACACTTGCGTCTTTTTTCTGTTGGTCTTCCCTGTTGCTATTGTCTGGGGTAATCTGTGGAAATCCGAGTGATGATAGAATGGAGCCCCTGTATAGTACAGTAAAAACAACAATAGTTCTGGTGTTTACGACATGTGGCTGATTCTATTCTATCTCCCTTTGAAAACAGGAATTTGGGCCACACTTCAGGATTTTGACAAAATATTGACAATTTTGGGCTTTTAACACCATCACAAAGATTTGCATACCAGTTGTATGTTGAAGGATTTCTACATTAAGTACATTTTGATAAACGGTATGGGAGAAACAATCTAATTTTGATAAACAGTATGGGAGAAACATTAGACACATCAGCCTTCTTAACCATTTGCAGTGTCTGAGTGCTCTCCTGTGGGACTTTACTTTTTCCTGCTGGTACATTTGCAGGAAAATGTCTGAAGTGGATTTGAGGGCGTCTATGTTTCCATGGTTGCAAACAATTAACTTGCAGTACTTCCTGCCATGCCTTTCATTTGGTTAATAAAAGTTATTCTAGGATGTCATGCAATTGTTCCTTCAATTACAGCAATGCTCCATAACATAATATGATTCTGCCTTTATTAACAAAACTCTAATTCAATTATCTCATACCGTATAATGAATGGATTTAATGAAACCAAAACACTTAACCTTAGATGAAAACCAGAAATGGATTTCGATCTTTCTCATAATAAAATCAGTTTATGACCTGAGGTCAGCTTTAATTAAATCCATTTCTTGTGCTTAGTGAAGCTTAATAAAATTGTTTTGCCTATTAAAACGTATGGTCAAGCAGAGCCCTGTGTAAGAAGCCTTCCGAAATGATATATATATATACTGTATATAGCCTCGGAAACATAGAGACGTCGAGCTATATCCTCACTTGGAGCTTTTGTGGACAAATAGGGTGAAGAGTTAAATGGCAATGATATTATTATATACTCGTTAATCTGACTCCATTTCATTAATAATTTGTATCACCAATCAATTACCAAGTAACTAGTTTATCAGCTATGAAGGAGAATGGCATGGCACACTACTAGAATTGAAGATATACTATTGGTAGGCAAATGAACATTTTAATAGGCATTAAGTCTTAAAGGTAAATGTAACCAATATCACTTCAGTTGAATGTACAAGTAAACTCACAGGGTCTACTGTAACAAAGTAGCAAATGGTAACAAAGGAAACTTAACCAATTCACAGAGGTAAACTTGACAAGTTTAAGATAACAGATACACCAGATAAAACAATACAAACCCAGAGATGGAGAAAGGGGGAGAGAGAAAGAGAGAGAGAGAGGAAGAGGGGGAGAGAGAGAGGGAGAGGAAGAGGGAAGAGAAGAAGGGAAAAGAAGCCCCAAGATGGGAAAGAAGACAGAAGAGCCCTGGAGGACCAGAGCCTCCACTTTTATCATTCACTTGGGCCACCACTGACTCATCAGAGCCTCCACTTTTATCATTCACTTGGGCCACCCCCGACTCATCAGAGCCTTTGTTGTCTGAGGTGGATGGGTGTGGCCCAGGTGGATATCATAACTTTATGCTACAGTTTAATTCTTAATCTACAACTATGCACAGATACATTCAATTGTACCAAAACCATAATCAGACTGTTGCCCACATTACTAAGTATTAATTCAAGACCAAACATAAATGTATTATTCACAACACATATTTACAGAGCAATACTGTATGATAATGAGGTTGGCCTATTTCACCAAGACATCAAGTAGGCCCAGGACTGAGTTATCTCTCAGGGCTAGTCCGCACGTATGAAACCGATCTTTTTTTCCTCCGTCTTCCCTGAAACCGCATCAAGAATATTTGCGTCCAAACGGATCCATCTCAACACGACTCAACACGTTACTTCATACCCCAGGCCTATAGGTGGCACTGTTTCTTTACAGAAATTGACCAAAGTTTGTGCTTTACAAACAGACAGAATAAGCTATGACAAAATGGCTAGTGCAAGGAAACCAGAATTGTTTGTGTGGACTGATGGTGAACTGTCAACTGTAGTCAACTGTAAAACTAATAAACTTTATTTTACGGTTTGTGAAGGGTGCAGTCCCGTCCTTTATATGGCTAACGCAGGTAGGCCTATTAATCACCTTTACTTTCTTTGGTTGTAGTCCGTAATTCACATTAGTTTTGGCGATCACTAAACGCAAGGCTTACCCAAGTTCTAGGCTATTCTGTCGCCACATTTATAATATTGCTATAAAACCTTCGTTAGTAACAATACGTTGCCTGCATCAAATCAAATCGCGCATTTGCAATCAGTGTGCTACCTACTTAGGAGTTCTAAGCGTCTTTGTATGCTTATATCTGATTTCACTCGACTGTGAATGCATGTATATATGTTGTAAGACATGTAAAATAAATGAATGACACTGGCACTACGCACAAATTAATGTAGCCTGAACTTACACCGCACTTTCCTAATAACTTAAGTTCTCTCGCGTCACTGACAGTAGCTAGAATGCATTAAAAAAAATGGGAAAAACAGTGTTCAGTCCACCAAGTCATAAGCTATCGGCGCTGCGCAGCACCAGTTGTGATATTTATCTTACGGAGTGTAATCGTAGGTAATGTCATGTATGAAAACTAGTATTGTTAGGCAATACTATAAGTGCAAGTCCAGGGCAGTTGAGGTGACATCATACGCAAGCAGGATGTGCGGTTTCGCTGTCTAAACGAATTCAAACATGCTACGGTTTCAGATTTCTCCACTCTGGGACCAGGTTTCAGAAAAGTGCGGTTTCGGGCAGTGCGTTTACAGGATTCGTTTGGACGCTCGGCCAAGACGAAGCAAAACCTCTGCGTTTAACCTAAAAAGCGTCTCCGTGTGGACGGGCCCTCAGTAGAGAGGCCAGAACAAGGAGCAAATGGTCATGAGCGGGTGTTGGGGATCTTTGGCCATGGCCAGCTAAGACAATACAGATCAAACACAGGCATCCACACATGTAAATTGAATGCAAAAGGGCATTCTTTAGAAATGCATAAGGTTTGGGCAAAAGACGGGCCTTACACCTGGTTTTACATGTGTCTGTGGAGGTGCAGAGAAGATGGCTGCCACTCTGAATGAGACTTTAAAAGGGAGTCATTCTTATGGTCTCTTTATAATCCCTGTGAACAACGGAATGCATACAACTACAAGAAACACCTCATGTCACCTTCTAAAGTTGTCAAAGAATAAGAATAGTCAATAACTCAATTTTGACAAAAATGTCAGATAGAACCGTATAATTCTAAGGGTATGATATGCATGTGGGAATTGGGACCAGCGGATCATTTGAAGAAAAAAAGAGGTTTGAGCCCTACATTTCATTACTTTATACTGATTTCTATGATGCCCAAACCTCACATTACAACAAACCTCACAACTACTAACTGGCCACATCTGTCACATACCTGTACACACACACACACACACACACACACACACACACACACACACACACACACACACACACACACACACACACACACACACACTCCACTCTACTGCCACAGCATGGGAGGAGCTGCCTGTCATCCATATTGTCTCTCTTGCTGCTATTGCTGTAGCTTGCTGTATTATCCCAGCAAGACATACATGAGCCTCCAAATACCCTTATCAGTGTATGGGGACAATCAAGGAATTACTAGTGTCGGAGTCACTGAGATGGGGTGGAGGGGGGGCTCATCAAACATAATGTATTAGGGGGTGCCCGGCAGGGTGGGCACTTGATAATGGCTTCCAGCTTGGTGAGGTTTGCCTTGTTTGGTGAGGTTTGGTGAGGTTTGCCTTGTGCTTACAGTCAAATTGACCAATTAACAGTAAATGCCAAAACTGCTTGTAAGGTTGCACCATCTGACATAACAAGCATACTAATCTATAACTAGATGTACCGCGATAGCGTACAAAATATGACCGCCGCCAGTCCTGTACATCCGCCTCACAAAATAAATCACACTTCAATTTGTCTCCATATTTTACTCCATCCCCACTCTTGAAACTTTTGTGTATGCTTGTTTGGCATGCCTGAGTGTGTGCGGCTGCACAGAAAGTACCCTACTGGTGCTGAAAAGGTGAATAGATTGTAGAATAGCCAAAGAAGATGTAGAATTGTTATAAAACCTTTAAAAATCTCTAAACAATCACAAGTAGGGCAGTTCATCACAGTTCATCCATTGCAACTGGATTGATGAAAGGTCACTTACACCTGTAGGCTACATTGTATTTGGGAAAAGCAAAAGGTATCAGCATAATGTTATTTATTTATTTATTTTTTATGTATTTATAAACAAAAACATCTCTGTCAGTTCCATGCCGTTTTCAACAGCTATCAAAAACAAAGGTCATTTTGGATGGATGGATTTTTTGTGAATGTTTCTTCTTCTACATAAGATTTTAGTCATCTTTAGTTCATGTAATAATTTTATTGTCAATGCACAAATTAAGTAACAGTAGTCTGAAACGCTATTGTTAATGCACAAATTAAGTAACAGTAGCCTAGTCTGAAACGAAATGCTGTTTTACATCTAACCAGTGGTGCAAATAACTGACATGTCCAAATGGGCCTTGATGAAATGCGCCGCTAGACTGTTCATACACATTTTAACGGGCCAAAGTTGAAGAGCTTTTGTCCGCTATTGTTAGTGCAAAATAGGCTGATTCATGTTCCCTTGCATTGTTTAACTGAGGTCCATGGCTAGTCTGGCTTTCATCAGACCAAGCTCAATCTTTTAAGAAATCAAAAAATAAATAGCGGCAGATCAGGCTGGGTTCACCCAGCCTAGTCCATAGGCACCCTGGATATTGTTTAATTTTCCCGATTGAGATATAGCCTTCACGCCTGGCTATTCTAAATGCAAAAATGCATCAGGGAGTTATGACAAAACGGTAACTAACAAACTAGATCCTAATAGAAAGTTGTTAGCTTCCCTAAGCTACAGGTAGGATTATATAGGTAGGCCTAATGACAACATAAATTGTCAATAGGCTATGCTGGCTTACACAAAATAAAATCTCCTTTGAAACCAATGGCTTACTTTACAGTATCAAGCGGACTTAAACTGTCATATCGCGGGCTTAAAGTTGTAATAACATTCACGCAGCTCCATGAGTCAAGGAAAGCGAATGAAGTAGCCACTTCTAAATGGGACCCACTACACAGTAGCTTAAGGTGTTTTGCTAAAGCAGCCATAATGAAATGAAGGTGTCATTGTTTGATACTTCACACACACGCAGCTTTTTAATTTCACAGACTACAACTACCAAGCTGTAATCAAAGCACATCGATTCCCCCTCACACCCCTGCACGCACTTAAAAACAAAATAAACAGGCGCCTCAGTCTCACGCATGTATAGGCAAAACTGTATCAGACCGGTGTAACGCTGGTAAATCTTCCATTGCACAGAATGATTTTGTAGCACGCAATAAATGACAGTCGAAAAGATACAAACAGTGCTGCTATACATTTGTTTGGTATAACCGCATTTATAGTTTTCTACAAATGCAATAAATCAAATGCCTCCATCACTCAACCAACGCTTAACGGTAACATTACCTAGGTCCTATTGATATTACAAGATTAACGCATCTGCAGTAAAACCAAGCATGTCCGATAAACATCCTCAGATTTATTTCGCTTCAAGAAGAAATGGGAATTACACTTCATGTGAACATCGCCCCTATCCTTATTAGATGTTCGCTGCGTAAATTACAGTCCTTGTATGAAGCGCCCATTGTTTTTTCCAACCCACTTTTAACTTCCAACAAAATTACGCCTCACTGCAACGATGCGCCATCTAGTGGACAAACGATAAACCACCAATACTGAAAAATGCAGCCATGATGATGATGATGAATATTTATTTTGGCTTTTAATTAATCCTACTGATTTTCATTTTTTTTACCGGGGCAAATCACAAATGAGTGATTATGAGCCAGGTTGATGTGGGCCCTTGAGACCAACATACCATAAAAGATTCACAGAGAACTGTTTCTGCCCTACCCTCCTTCGGGGTCCAGTCCAGCGGGGCTGCAGATGAAAACGAAAAAATGACGGTTCCATGCTATCCATGTGGGGTACATGCCCACCAAGTTTTGTGTACCCCGGGTCTTTCAGTGTCCCGAATCCTTGTTGGTGTAATGCCACTAAATGTACACATAAATTATTTTATTGTAAGGCCCCCATGAACGAAAGTACACAAAACTTGGCATGTATTCAGAGGGTGTCATAATGATCCTACACTTTTAATTTCGTGCAGTTTTGACCTTGTCAGCCAGAGATATTGAGATGAAAACACTTAATTTTTGCTTTTAATTTTTAACTAGGTGGCGCTATACATGAAATAAGTGGTAATGGGATGGGTTGACATGCCCCCTTAAGACCAACATACAAAAAAAGGTGGACCCCCTAGGCCCTACGGTTCTCGAGATATTCACAGAAAACTGTCTCCGGCCACCTACAGGCCAGTTGGTGTATAGTAATATAAATTAATTTATTGTGTGGCCCCCATGAACAAAATTCCACGAAACTTGGCGTGCATTCAGAAGGTGTCAAAATGATCCTACACTTCCAATTTCGTGCAGTTTTGACTATGTTAGGTCACAGATACCTACAATTACAACACCTCATTTTTACTTTTTTTTGTGTTTAACTAGGTGGCGCTATACATGAAATTAGTGGTTATGGAATGGGTTGACATGGCCCCTTGAGATCAACATACAAAAAAAAAAAATGGTCCTCCTAAACCTACGGTTCTCGAGATATTCACAGAAAACTGTGTCGCCCTACCCTCCTTTCGGGGTGCAGTCCAGCGGGGGCTACAGATCAAAACGAAAAACGATGGTTCCATGCTATCCATATGGGGTTACATGCCCACCAAGTTTTGTCTACCCCGGCCTTTCAGTGTCCCGGGAATCATTGACGGAAATTTGGACATGCTAAAAAGAAAAAAAAAAAAAAAAAAAAAAAAAAAAAAAAAAAAAAAAAAAAAAAAAATCTGATTCAAACCTATATGACCGCCGCTTCGCTGCGCGGCGGTCATAATAAGGATGTATTGACATATATTATCCGCTATTTAAATCAAACTGCTAGTGAATTCTTCTGACATTGCACTCTTTGCCTTCAATTCAAGTATTCAAAAATCTTCAGAGGTGATGGTCCATTGCACAGAGCTTTGCAATTAAAACATGCATGGAGGGATGAGGCCCCCTGTGGCCCTCTGTGAAGCCCCCTGTGTCTAGCAGAGGCCTCGTTTGTGGAGACTCATCCAAACCGCTCTCAGGAGGAGTGTTCTCTTCCTCTGAAGCTTTTGAGGTCCTACTGACTCCATACTGAGCACATTCTGATTCTCCACATTGAGCTTCAACTGTTAATAAGGGGTTGATGAAACCCCTGTTGAATAAGGGGTTTCATCAACAAGTTAACCATTACAGCCACTGGTATGAGGTTGTGTAGTGATGGTGCTCCATCTTTATTTTTTTTAAGTATATGTTTTGGGCTTTTTATGCCTTTAATTATATAGGATAGTGGAGATTGACAGGAAGTGAGTGGGAGAGAGAGTCGGGGTGGGATCCGGAAAGGACCACGGGGCGGGAATCGAACCCGGGTCGCTGGCGTACGGTGCTACTATATTGTAGGCCTATATTATACGTTTGTCAATCTAGCAAGTAGCAAATAAAACTTGTAAAATCTGTATTATTCCGTAGCTAATCAATCAGGAACATTAGGTAAACCCATCACCTAAATGGAGAGGAGGTAACGTGGCGCAGTCTACTTCACTTCTGCACTAACCCCTGTCATCCGATAACAATCAAGGGCTGCATAAGAAAGGTGGGGGAGGATTGGGATTGGGGGGGGGAAAGGCTTGGCATTCAAGGACATGGGTAGATGGAGGAGAAATGAAAAATAATAAATAAAAAGTTCTATGGAGATGTGCAAAAGTTGGAGAAAGTCAGATATGTGTGTGTGTGTGTGTGTGTGTGTGTGTGTGTGTGTGTGTGTGTGTTTGTTTTGACATGTGATGAAATAAGAAAATAAATAAAATATCCCCTCTCACTTTCTCTCTCTCCATCCCTGCGCACAGGGCTCTCTTAAAGGAGCTGCACCATTTACCGTGATCAATTTAGGTTCCCGTGCCCCCCCAGAAAAGGTGTAATGCCCGTCCGTGAATTTGTGTCTGCCGCCGGGTCTGGTTCCCTGGCCTCCTCTCATCCTGCTGTGCAGCCTTACCACTCCTCTTCTGGGTTCAAAAAAACACACGTAAAACCTCACTTCTAGGGTGTGACAATCTATGACCTTGTCAGCTCCTGCTGGCCCTTTAAGTGCCTAATTGCTGGTCCTGCTTTCACCTGTCCCTGTTCCTTTATATTTCCCATTTTAGGCCAATGCCGGCAGAAGGGATGGACCAACACACACACACACACACACGCACACACATTTTAGGCCCATGCCGGTAGAAGAGATGGACCAACACACACACACACACACACACACATTTTAGGCCCATGCCGGCAGAAGGAATGGACCAACACACACACACACACACACACACACACACACACACACACACACACACACACACACACACACATTTTAGGCCCAAGCCGGCAGAAGGAATGGACCAACACACACACACACACACACACAAACACACACACACACACACATTTTAGGCCCATGCCGGCAGAAGGGATGGACCAACACACACACACACACACACACACACACATTTTAGGCCCATGCCGGCAGAAGGGATGGACCAACACACACACACACACACACACACACACACACACACACACACACACACACACACACATTTTAGGCCCATGCTGGCAGAAGGGATGGACCAACACACACACACACACACACACACACACACACACACACACACACACACACACACACACACATTTTAGGCCCATGCCGGTAGAAGGGATGGACCAACACACACACACACACACACTCACACACACACACACATTTTAGGCCCATGCCGGCAGAAGGGACAGACGGGTGGCAGGCGTGCACCCTTTTTGCTTTGTTTCTTTGGTCCGCCTACTATTGCACATCAACACCTTACTCCCCATGCATTCATTCACTCACTGACATACTGACTACTGATTACTCAACACCTTACTCCCCATGCATTCATTCACTCACTGACATACTGACTACTGATTACTCACGCTGTTCGGTTTTCGTTAAACCTTATGCAATACTTTTTGTTATATTAGCTAATAAATTCTTAAGTTAAAACGTGTGTCCTCCTCTGTTTTGTGGCGACTTGGAGCCAGGTCATGAAATGTATTTATTAAATGAGAGGTGACAACGTGTTAATGTTTAGTATCATTTTACTGAGAACATGGGTCTCAGTTGTAGAACTGTAGAGTACTAAGTAAGGGATAACGGCCGAGGTGTTCTGTTATACGGAATTAATGGACGATGGGCAGCGGCCCTAGCAGTGATAGCATGGACAGTTAGCTTGTTTACAGTTGATTCCAATGTTGTGAAGCCTGCTTCCAGGCAGGTGTCCCCATATATTCAGAATTAATAGCCAACCCACCAGCCAATCAGAAAACATGTTTTCTCTCCGGGTGATAAGGGTAAGAATATACCCCTGATGGTTCAAAGATCTCCCATGTAGGCCTACGGTTTGTTACTTTGTTACGGTTGGATATTTAAGGAAAGTGATAAAGACTTGTCTTTTTGAGTTGATCTGCATCTCAGAGCTCCCACACCCTGTGTGTTGATCCTTGCATATACGACAAACGTGTGAATTAAGGTATATGAATTTGCAGCCTTGCATTTAATTTTACGCCTTCAGCACCATGGACAGCAGATGCAACGGTGCTCTAGAGGTGCTAGCATAGCTTGCGAGACAGAAGGCTACAAAATGGCTATGGGTATTGCAGACAGCACAAGCTAGAGAGGTCTTTGACCACCAACATGATCAAAATTAGCCATCATAGCCAAGTAAAGATCCATTTCTTCCCACAGTACAGGGTAGGTTCGGCACAACATATCTCTATGCCCCAAGCCTGAACTGTATATGAAGGAGAGAATGTCAAAGAAAACCAAAGGAAACAATTTCCAATGGAAGAATGACAGACCCTCTTCATAAGGAAATTAAGTGAATGGGTGTAGTGATACCAGGTTATGGGAAGCTAAGGCTAAAATACACTTGAACACACAGTTACACACAATTATTTTACACACAGATGTTTTATTTGATTAAATTAATATCCTTAATAAATCTCATGTATATTATATTTGTTAAGATTTTTATTTGAAGACTTTTTGGTTGCTCAGATTTCCAGTATGTTTCAATCCACCACTTAGTTGCTGAAAAGTAAACAATTTCTTATAAAAGGCAGTGACAGCTTATATGAAAGCTGTGTTCCGCAGAAATGTACTTTTCAGAAGAGTATACAACTAAAGAAAAATGATCTGGGAACCGCACGGGCCCAGCAATCCATAAAGCAGAACACAACAACAAATCAATACCTGAAACATCCAGATCTGAATCCAAATATCCGCGCTCAAGGCCAGATGTCTTGCTTTCCTATCATGGATAAGTACAGGCCTCCCAGAAAGCTCACTCAAGCTCTCCTTAACTAGAAAAATGTCTGTATGTTGTTTTACCAATACCCTTTGGGCTGGGTTCTGTGTACTTCAAAGTGGCCTAACAGTGTCTAAATAATATAACCTATCAAACAAAGCCAGAAAAGTACTAGGTGAGACATACCTGATGGCCCCACCCCAGCCCAATACCACTTGCTGCTAACATGTCTCTTCAGGTGTTGGGAGGGAGGTTTAAAGTCCAGCACAGCTTCCTGTTGTAGCAGCTCTTTGCAAACATGCCCTTACTGATTAAAAAAACATATATCCATATGAGACAGAAATGATGGCACTTGATAACTACTGGAACCCATTGACTAAATGTTCTCCTTTAAAATTCAACATGAAAAATTACTTCCCCTTATATAGCAACTATAACCTTGCTTTTCATCTCCTTGGAAATAATAATAAATAACAATGAATAGCAAAAAGCAAGAGTTATATATTTAACATGGATGTGAATGTGCCACTGAGGAGGCCAAGCCTGTAGGAGGACACATGGAGGAGGATACCATTAAAGGAAATTCATTTTGCAGCTTGGTGAAGGAAAAAAAAAAGTGTCACGCCTGATGAATGCCCAGCTACAGTTCCAGACACTTAAGAGCCGGACAAAGTAATGGCTCTGGGCCGCTATTATTTTTAATGCAACATAATGGATGCATACGCTTTCAAGGTGGGCTCCAAATAGCATCAACTCGGTGTTATGTGTTTTTCTTTTCACTTCTCCAAGGTTGTCCATGTGGTAAGGTTTGGTCATGTGAATACAGACAAGACCTAATTTAGTCTCTGCTTGCACATGCATAGAGTGTTAAACAGCAGAAAGAAAATGTTTTGTAGATACAACCTTTGCTGCCAGAGTTTCCGCAACAGATGAGCAAAGGCAGCATTACCGTTGAGGAAATTAAACAATGTTTGGTAAACAATTGAAACAATTGTCTGGTCTGCTCAGTCTGGAGAACAGCTGGTAGTTGTTTGCCTGCGACCTTACCAACTAACATTGGGTTGCAGTAAGTGAACTGTGCATGACCCTTCCTCGAGGTGATACACTTGCAAATGCTAAGAAACACAACACATCAATACTATACTTACAAACTGCAGCCTGCAATTTCTTTGCCAGTGCTAGCAGGCTGAAAATCCGTATTATGATGGGAATTAATTGTGATGTTTCAGATGAGGGTCGAGTTTGGCTACCACTGAGAGGCTGTCTGGGTCTAGAGTAGGTTCAATCAGTGCTGTGCTGTGCTGTGCTGTACACCCTTACCTTGAGCCAAATTACTAATTACTTACAGAGAAAACCCAACAGGTCTGTACAGATCGAAAGCTATCTCAAAATCTATATATATGCCATATTCTGTGCTGTAGGGCATTAGATAATTATCTCTACATCTCTCTGTCTCTTTCTCTGTCCTCCTCTCCTTCCTGTGTCACAAACACGCCTTTCGCTCTGCCTGGAGAATAGGGACATTAGTCTACCATGAATTCAAGCCTCATTAACGGTTGACGGATCTCAGCCTGCTCCATACTGGCTGTTGGTAATTTGAAAGGCCTGTCTTGTTTTTTTTTGTCACTTCATATCATTTATATCAGCAATTATGCCTGTTTCGCGTGGGATTACTGCAAGGTCTGACTGTTCTTATTCTTTGTTATTGATGATTCTTTACAGAACAGCCTTGTGTCCATGGCATTCCTTCCACCACACTTGCAGAAAATTATATTAGTTTATGGAGCTAATTAAACAGCCTTTGTTTGCCAAACTTTTTGCACACTTTTTGCATGGAGAATGTTATACTATACATGTTTTTTGAATACTAATATCATGCATGTTTTGACAGCATGTTAAATAATAAGTGAATGTTCTGTTGATGGTCTGAGTTTTTCTACAGTACGTACAGTCTCAGGCACCTTACATGTTTTGTTTCAGCAATGCTATAAGGACCATATTGTTTATTTCTCCCTTTCTTAATTATAATTTGACCAGAGAACACCGGAAATATGTACACAGTAGGCCATTTAAATACATATAAAATGTAGTTTTTGTTCTGATACTAGTCCAATTTCAGTCTCAAACTACCATTAGATGTGTTGTTTTAGCAGTGTTATAATGACCAATCACCCAAGGGGGATGCTCTTGATGGAGCTATTGTTACCCAATCAGGCCACTGATGGGTATGTCTGGCCTGCCAGAAGCTGCTGCTAGATATAGCTATGATGGGGTCTCGAGATCAGCTGCTGACTTGACTTTTGCTCAAGAGCATTTTGGCAGGGCGCAAAGTGGAGGAGCCATCTGAAAAGTACTGCACATCTCCGGTGACCCTCTTCACTCTATTCCCAGTATCAGCTTGACTCATCAAGGTCCTTTGAATAGAAACCTTTGGCCACACATTTTACACTTAATGTGAGCAATGAACTCTTCCAGCTGTTGCTTTTCAATGAGATCTTCAATGAGAACCAATACCAGTACCAACAGGCTTCAGCTTCCCCCTTGCGAGATTGGTCATTATAACACTGCAAAAACAACAATGAGAAATAAACATATATGGAAAAGCAAGATACCCGCAAACTGTTGCTGCTGTTCCAGAAGTAATTTAATACACAATGTTTCGACCAATGTTGGCCGTCGTCAGGTGTTAACAGAACAACAAATAAACATATATGATCGTCATAACATGGCTAAAACAACAAATCGAATGGGTCTAATGAGCCTAACACTTTTGCACAGTACTGTATGTAAAATATGTATTATATGTACACCATTGAACATACTTAACCAGTCTTCTGATCATATGAAACTAAGTCAATACAGACAAAACACTGCACTCCACTCATATGAAGACACTGAAAGTTAGAAAGGTTAGAAACCCAAACCATTGGGAGCTTTTCAATCTTACAGTTGATTTAATGGTCCTGAGCGATCTTATGAAAGCTTATTAAAAAGTTATAACTGAGTTAGGAATTCACCTCAGTTCATTGAAAGGGAAAACAGGCAAATTTGAAACTCTCTTAACATGTCGAAAGTACTGCTTTGTCCATCTGCACATTTGTAGATATACAGAAGACAGGCCATCCATATTTGACAAATTTAACTCAGACAGGACCCTCACGATACAAATTACTGCAGTTTAGCTCCATTTGCCAGGATCCCATGGCCTCAGTGGTGAAATGATGTGTTGCTTCAACTCACTAGCATAACAGCGCAGTGCATTTATGCAAAGGCCAACCATGAAATTCATAATTTGTAAAGTATTGCAAAAAGTGAGGTCATTTTATATCACTTCTCCAAAAAGAGGTAATTGTAGGTTACTTATTTCCAGAAAATTATGATGAAAATAAAATATCCATTAATTCAGAATTTTTTTCCATTAGAGATTTCTCTGAGCGAATCATGAAAGCCTGAATGATAGAAGTTCCATCTACTCAGAGATCTGGGCTATTTTCCAACTCCAATTTCTGGAATTGCAGTTGTCACTGTTCTCTATTCAGACCAGACTCCTAAAGTACCCCAATTTGTACCCCAATATACTCCCATTTGTAACCTGTATGTGTTAGTGGGCCAGACAAGATTCTGACATGCATTTAATGGAAAGAATCCATGAGACCGAGGCTCACATGCATAAACAGAGGAATAGAAAAGGAAAAAACAAGTTTATTCAAACAGAGTTCCTCTCAGTTATGCAAAACACACGCTAACACACTCTCACTCACTCTGCGTTTGGCCACATGCATGTGACCACTCAGCTCACTTTCTCTATAGAGCACCAGCATTCTGTCTGGTGTGGTGCTGAAGACCAATATTACTAACAACAGCCCTAATCCTGAAACCTAGGCCATAGTGTGAGCCTTGGAAAACCATGGGGTGGCAGTGCCACTTCAGTGTTGAATGTGTAATTCTACAATATGTTTTCTAGCTCACTGGACAACATGGCAGTTGTAGGTCTATTTCAGAGGTGAGCAATGGATATGATTTGCTAATATGAATTGTGCATAGCCCACATATGAACAATATGTTGGTTATTAGCAAACATTTACCTTCTTATTTCATCATGCATTCCTAACTGTGGGTACACCCCTCATATTTTCAACACATCCCACTGACAGCATACCGGTGACTCGGTTATCATAATTCTGTCCATTCTTTCATTTAATGTCATTTAATACAGTTAGCAGTTGCATTGGCTTTGCATACGTGAGAAATGAGTGTTATGCTATGTGTGTCTAAATCCTACAGCCCTGCAGGTTATGTTGAGGTACTGCAGCCTCCCAAAATATTAATTCACATCTACCTGTTCACTCTTCATCCATCCACCACCTGACGTTGTTAATTTGTAGTCCTATCCTCACTCCAATTTTGGGTCATAATGAGATGGAGATGCTTAAAGGAGGAGGCACAATAGACTACTATATGATTGTACCGTCTCCCTCCCACAGTTTTCTTCCCCCCAACCCAGTGTCTTTTGTCCCTTCTACACCTTTTGTTTATCTTCAGAGATGTGCTCTCTCTCCTCCTCCAATGCGCCCGCCACACCCCAAGAACCTCATCACGAGTCATTTCCCCCCTCCATCTTTGTTTCGCCCTGGCCTGCTCTTGACCCCGTTTTTCCACCAGAGCTTTGTAGCTTCTCACAGCATGTGTTCCTCTACTCAAGGCTGTCCATTGTCCGTCCGGCCTGCCCAGAATACCGAGACATAATTGGGCACACAAGAAAGAAACACTTCTTGAAAGTGTGTGGGCTAAACTTCCAAACACTTTGGGGAAAAACAATTGGGACAAGGTCTATTATGTGATTCATTATAAGTTCTCGTGCAGAGCTGGGGAGTTCCTGCAGTAATGTTTTTATTATCATTGGTGCTAATGCTCTCAATTTGAGGGTCTATTCACAGCCTGGTATTTTCACAGCCTCCTCTCTCCCCAACTCCTCATGACTTCACTGATGTTGATTCTGACTTTGAAACATAGCCTGAGTCCAGGCAATGTCTTCTCTTCCGAGTCTGTCATTTTCACCCATGAGACCATTATTTGCATGGCATTAAATGTACAGTGTATTCCATTATGTACATGTATAACCAACTATATGTCAAAGTGTTCACTTAGCCTCTCTTACTCACCCAAAGGCAGATCCATAATAATATTGTATATCATTCAAAGCCCTTGTGCCAAAACATATATATATATACATACTGTATGAGAGTGAGATAGATAGATAGATAGATAGATAGATAGATAGATAGACACATAATTAATTATGTAAAAAATAATGTTATCATCTTTGTAGACATTATGACACCTTTGTCAGGGGAATCCCTCAAAACAAAGCAGTGCTGTGAAATAGTGTCTGGTTTAATTTCATGCTACAAGCAGTGAAGTGGTCATTTCAATGAGCCATGGCAAATGAAACAAGAAAATGTCTTCAATGCCTCCACTTAGTATGCAGGACAGTGGTCTAGAGGGACATAAAAGTCACTTATAATATCTCCAAAATTAGACTGTTTTGTACATGCTGCCAATAAACCGCTATATAGAACTCATGTCTCTGTGGAAGCCTTAAAATAATGAGTAAAGCCAAAAACGTAATGAAGCAAATCACATTATAATTGTGCAGCCATTGTCTTTGTTACTGTATTTCACACTGAACACTGAAACTGCCATCTTTAGCACTTGGCTCATAAATGATCATGTGTTGCTCACAATCCCCAGTTTGCAACTGATTGATGTGGCTGGAAATATACCCCTGTTTTAATTTAGTAGAAAATTGTGGTGGGCACGTCTTCACTCTGATCAAACTTATTAATGAAGGGTGTCTGAAATGTCTCACGACACAAGCCAGACAAAACACACCCATTCATCAGATTCAGCCTGTGTGTGGGAGATATTCATGCTGAGGTTTAATTAATAAACCACAGTGGTGATGGCAGTTGTTACTTTCTGACTAATGTCAAACAAACTTGGTGATTTCAAATGAAATGCAGTGTCCAAAAAACTTGCTTGGTTGAATAGCTACAGTAGATATAATTTAAATAAAAAATAGTTGAATGACTACAGCTAGACAGTGAAAATAGCCCATTATAAAGAACACAGAAGGGAATGTCAATTAATATGCACAGATCAATACAGCTACAAAGTTTGACGCCCTGAGGAATAGTACCTATATGACAATTAAACCTATATGACAATTAACCAATATGGCAATTAACCTATATGACAATTAACCTATATGGCAATTAAACCTATATGACAATTAACCAAAATGGCAATTAACCTATATGGCAATTAAACCTATATGGCAATTAAACCTATGACAGTTAACCCTATATGACAGTTAAACCTAGTTAAATCTATATGACAATTCACCTATATGACAATTAAACCTATTTTGACAATTAAATGCATACTTTATCAAATAGAGAGAATACTACACCACACAGCATCTTTGACACAGGATCCATAAAGATTCCATATTCATCAGGACTGCTGTAGCAAGGTGCTCTGGCCCACCAACTAGAAAAGACACTCTCTATCCTACCTCTTCTCAGTGGAGCAAAACATATTAGTCCTGATGAAAGTTTAAAGATATTTGGGATAGGGCCATGCTGAGAAGTCAATACATCATTTTGGCTTGAAATGAAATTGTCCATGGTGAAATAAGCACTCATATACAGTATATTGATAAAAACACATTTATAAATCTGAAGACATGCAGTGGATTATACTATAGGAAATAACATCTCTCTCAGTTGTCAACATGAAATTGTATGATATGGTGAAAATGTAAAAAGGCTCTACAGAAATGTTATTGATCTATTGATCAGTTACACGCTCAGAATGTGCAAGGATTTTGGGCATGCACATACTCAAGCTGAATTTCCATCCACTGTTATGGTCACATTTTAACCATTCAAATAAAGCTGACTGGAAACACTTGAATGTTTAATATTCTAATATAAATACAAATTGATTTGTTTGGGGTGGATTAACTCTCGATTTGTATGAGGTATAATGTGGCACAAACTCACATTTATATTGCAGTTTTATTTCCTTTTTCTGTAAATGTTCCCCTGAAAACCATACGTTTTGGTCTCAAAGCTCCTCCCCTGATTATGAGGCTGCCTATTTTTAATTTCCATAACACAGCAGGAATGAATGTGCACAGACTCACAATTTCTTAAGCCAACGTTCATGCATCATGACGTTCAACATCATGATTATGTTTAAAATATGCTACATGTATGTTAAACTGAAATCCAGCTACCCAGAAAGAGAGTGAGATGGGAAGAGAGATGCAAGGTTAAATGTATGAGTAGTATCCTGGAGGATAATGCAATTTGTGAAACACTCAATGTTGACAGAACATGTTATGCTATCTTGAAAGAATGTATTCTTTAGTTCTTTAGGCGGAGGCCTAAGAGGAAGGTCTTATTGTGTCTGTGCACATTTACTCAGATTGGAAAGAAAGATATAAGAAAGACTAACTCTGAGCCGCTAAAGAAATCCCTCTCCTACAGTACTTGTGGTCTCTATTGAAGAGCCATAGTGCATTATATTTAATAACACTTCTTTAACTTTCACATTGTTGTGCTGTTTGCTCTAGTACAACCAATTTCAAACATAACACTCTTTTTGATGGTTTAAGAAATCCTAGAACTTCAGATGAAGTTGATGCAGGAAAACATGTCATTTTAAAACCAAGCCAAAAGCTCAGAGGCACTGCAACTCATGGAGAAAGGACAGTCCAGCAGAGAGAACAGGCATGTGTCCTCTCTTCTGACCCTGAAGGACAGTGTAACTAACTGTGTAACTAAGTGTAACACCCTGTGATTATATTGCACATGCATAATGGAGTTGTGTGTACTTACAGATTCTTAATCCATGTGTAATAGGAAATATTTGTTATAGTGTGGTAGACATTTTTAGACTATCCCTAAATTGAATGTGTTGAACATTACATTTTGAATTAATATGCATATGGTTTACATACAGTGCAGTGTATTACGTTTGGGAAGAATTTATGTTCTTCTTTAGTATTGAGTCTCTCACTATTACAAGATACATTTCTAACATTCAACTTGCTCTCTCCATGAATGACTTTCTAATAAAGATCACGCGACAGCCATTAGAATAGTGAGGGAATCCCCTGAGACAGACAAGTGACTATGTGATATGCATTGCCTAGACTTCTGCAGAGATTAGTGCTGACATATAATTAATATCATGTGATGTGGCCTCCAACATCAGGGAAGATGCATATGTGGTATTTTGCTTGAGTAGCCTATTGTCTCTGCTGAAATTACAGCATGACAGTCATGGGTTTTGTCTGTAAACAATGTAATCAAACCTGTATAAGATTAGATAGATAGATACTTTATTGATCCCCAGGGGAAATTCAAGGTCTCAGCAGCATACAGACAACACAAACACATTCTTTAACAGCAGAAAGAGTAATTAAAGTAACAAGATTGGGCCTCGCCCCAGAGAACTCTGGATTTGCTCCTGGAACTTTGTTGATGGTAACATGTCCTCGGTCTTGATTTTCATCTCTGATCGTCATTAAAGATGTCACCCTTTTTTACTCCTGCCTGTGTTTTACTCCTGCCTTGTGGTTAACATTGTTTACCAAAATAGTACAGCTGTAACAAGCATTTCATATTACCCATGTGATATGCACAATCATATAATATACACATATTGAGATCTCCCATTGCAAAATGACGGTGAATAATTCCCTACATATCTTGGCCATGTGTTAGAGAGCTTCTCTGATCATCTGATCAACACAGCAAGGCCACGCTAACAGGCCTCAGTAGAAAGACGTCTCCGTTTCTATACAGTTTTTTTTTGTGCAATATGAAAGTGCTACTTTTGGTATTTACAACTGAAAGGTATATACATCATCCATAGCCCAGCGAGGCTTGTTTAATTTCACAATGCGTGTGTGTGGGTTTAGTGTGTGAGTGTGTTGGGGTGGGTTGGGAGTGTACACTGTGTAAAAATGCAGGTGTATAGGATTGCACTGTTTTGCGCACTGCTATCATGTGTGACTCTCTGACAGCATAGCACTGAGGTCTAGGAGAGTGTGTGTGACTGACAGCATAGCATTGAGGTCTAGGAGAGTGTGTGTGACTCTGACAGTGTAGCGTTAAGGTCTAGGAGAGTGTGTGTAAGAGCGGCAAACGCTGCAAATGAAAGGGAGAGTTCCTGTGGACACTCTGGTGGTCTCAAGGCAGGCCGCAAATCCCAAGGGTCCGCAGACAAAAGGGCATATGCTTAAAAAACGTAAAGAAATATGCAGCATGGCAGACACACTAGAGCAGGCAGAGAGTGGAACTGGGGAGGGGAAAACATCTCCAGAGAGAAAAGAGAGAGAGAGAGAGAGAGAGAGAGAGAGAGAGAGAGAGTTATGTGTAATCACAGCTCTGCCAATACAGAAAAGTGGAATAACTTTCTGCCACTATGAAATAAGGTCTGAATAATGCTATCCATTAATGAGCGTTTGACCTTATAAACAGTGTGTCTGTCACCTAGCAAAACAAAGCCCTCGAGTGCGTCTTTAAAGTGCTTACCTCATCCTTTTTCAGAGTGTTGTAGCATAGATTTGCATACATATTTTGATAACAGACCTCATGAGTTTCATATTATTTTGTTAAATGCTTATATCCATAGTCAAATATAGAGAATGTTGGCATTTGCCTTTTCTCTGTGATACTGATAATAGCATCAAATGGACTAATTCTTACTGCTAACCATGTTATAGTGACTACCTTCTAGTTACCATTTTAGTAATTATCTATCTTTTTATGACCAGTTCTCCTTATGCATATGTTCCCTGTTTAAATGTCCCCCGTATATATCTCTTCCTCTCTCCTTCCCCTCTCTCTCTCTCTCTCTGTATCTCTCTCTCTCTCTCTCTCTCTCTCTTCCCAACAGTGGTTTAATAGTCTTGTTTCTCCACAGAGCTAATAGCGTGCTTGCTTCAGAGTTGACCATTTTTCCCATTCATGAATTCCTCAGGCTTTAAATACATATAATTACCTTGAATTTGATTAGGGTGCATCAGTTTGGTTCACAGAGGAATGTAGCCAAGGATTATTAGCAACAGAACAGACAGCAATTTGTGGCGTGCACACCAGTATAATTTATATAATCTTTTATCCCTTGTTGGGCCGCACTCAGCTGTGTGGAAGAGAATAGTGAGAGAGAGAAATAGAGAGAGAGAGAGAGAGAGAGAGAGAGAGAGGAGGTGGCTTTGCATGTGTACTCCAGAAAAATGCAATGAATAAATGAATAGAGGTTGATGTATAAAGAGTGAAATTCTTCATCCAGTATGTCTGTCAATAAGCCTTCTTGTGTTAGCCATAGCTGAATACAAAATCAAGGACGACTGCTGACAGTTGTAAGAGAAACAGGAATTCACTCTTGAATTCTCAAACCACTAGAGTAGTTGAGTAAGCATTTAAAAGTGTGTGTTTAAGTATGAAAAGCTAGTTTCATTTACAAAAAAATTACTTGTAAAGACCATTGCCACTTAAAATCACATTATTTTCTTGTCATGGAGAGTATGCAAATAAAGCATTGTCCTTAGGTTACCATTCTGTTCAAGTCCTACATTTAAAAAAAAAAAATGGACGGCCATTGTTAAACATTTCTGCATGCCAGCAATCCACAGGAATAGGATACAGACATCACCTGCACAGGGTCCCTCCTCAAGACTGCTATCTCTGTAAGTGTTTTCAGCTGCAGTTCTTAGCAAATCAATGGCAGAAAATAGATTTTAATTGGCTCCTAAATTAGTTGCTGGGCAATGCACAGAAGTCATTTCATCAATCTTTATTGATTAACGTGAGCAGCAGTTAGCTTAATCGTCTTGTTCGATGTGGATGTGCAATGTGGAAAGAAGCAAGCCAAGTGCAAGTTAAAGTGAGTGTAACTTAATGAATTATAATTGAAGTAGCATGTTAAAAATGATTGTACTAAGCCCTTCTTGCTGAGGAAGGAAAGAGGTAAAAATATCCTTCTTGTCGTCATCTCACCGCGGCCCTAAACAACGTGCTAATTAAAAGGCAGACATATGGTACGTGTTAATGCTCATTTTGTAGAAGCCACTGCCAGACTTGCTCTGATTTATGAGTGTAAATCTGAGAGGTGCCATCTTTGAATAATGAAACTGTACCTACACATCACAATCAAAGGCCTCATCTGTTGTAATAAACTTGTAGAAAGAGGTCTGATCCAGAAACATGTTTATCTTTATTTCAATGTGAGGCAGTCACGCTTTGTTAACCGGATTCCAATCTTATCTTGGGGTTTGTTTACAGAGTGAGCTATGGCATGGGCCCAGAAGACATACACACATAATGGAGTTATCATGTGGCTTTCATTGGCATTTACTCAGCTCTGGTATGTTTCAATTGTTTACATGTCTTTCACAATGTACGTAAAAGATAAAGGCCAACACAAATGCATATGACACCATATCATATTTAGTCCACACCTAGTAAGAAAAATGAGATGATGTTTCTAATATTCTGGTTCTTGTATTTCATATGAACCAATCTCTCTGTAGCAGGGCTGGTCATTTCACCTGGACTGGCCTCACCTTCAATTGACTAAATTGAGCACACAATCTACTAAAATGAGACCACAATTTAGTAAAACGAGAGCACTATGTAGTAAAAAGAGCACACACTATACTAAATTGTGCACACAATCTAGTAAAATGAGACCACAATTTAGTAAAATGAGACCACAATTAACTACAATGAGCACACAATTTACTACAATGAGCGATACACAAAAAATATCTTGATATTGTGACACCTCCTGGGCTCCGTAGTGTACACTTTAACGATACTATTATGTTAAAATGAATCACACCCCTCCCCTTTTACATCATTGCAGCCTGTTTGTACATACCTCGCAATGATTTTACACGCACATTGCGAATACAAATACGCCTAAAGTAGGCGCAAAAGCGTTAGTACATCTGGCCCAGAGTGTGTAATGTGTGTTTGTTTTCTATTATATATGAGCACACCGCAGTAGATGTGGCCTAACACTACACATATGGAGGCCCTTGACTAATCCTGCATGTGGACTGCAATTGTCATCTTAACTCAACTGAGTGGCACAAGCAGGCTGCCCTTTTCCTTTAGCGAGGCACACACGACCACCACACAGCTGTATCTGGGGAGCCCACTCTATTAACGTTTTTCATGTGACGTATTCTAGGTTCTATAGCTTTGTTTACATCCACCTGGTAGGCAAGAGACAAGTTGAACCCATTGAACATCGTTGTCTGCAGCTGCCTCTCAGTAGGCTACATCTCTGTATTTCAGCAATGTCAACATTTCAGGCATCAATAAAGGTGATGATGAAACGTTATCCCATTGTTCAATATTTGATAGCCTGTCACAGGAACGTTATTTCGCTAAAATCGCCCTGATTTGGTGCATTGATCTGTATCGATAACGTTATGGGAGAACCTGTATGTAGCCTATGGTAGCCTAACTTTTTCTCTGTTCAAAACTTCGGTTTACACGAAGACGATAGACTTTCTTAGAAGCTGTGAAATTTGGCCAGAAAGGAACATGTCTTCCCTCTGAAAGTTGACACAAAATCAAACAATATTTAATCATTTAACTTGAACTGAACAGCGACAGCTTTTGGTAGGCATGTAGACTCAGCAGACGTTAAAACAGTAGCCTACATAGCCAGCGTCAGTCAGCATCATGTAACATTAATGTCGTTAAAGTCATGAATCCTGTAACATACTATAACATATAACAGCGATGACTCATTCGAAGACGATCTGCATGGATATATAACCACCCAGAAAAACTCAGAATGTAAGTGATAAAGTTCATTAATTGTATGAAACTTTTTTTACTAGTTCATTGCAGTATCGGCTATATTAGGCTGTTATGCTAGCTCAGCCTTTAAATATGCTGTTATTTTAGTAATGTGGACTTGATTAAACGGGTAAAGATAATTCATAAACTGCTTATTTCTTACATGACTGAAGCAGTAGCCTAGGTTCAACAGCGGTGTTTGAGGTTGCTGTGTTAAGTTCAGCTCAAAAATCAGTTTATTTTGACATACTAACTGAGCTGTAGGCTATCACATAAGCCTATTCTGTTTTGATTTATTTTGTGATAATCAAATGACACTCATGATAACTTGAAATAGAAGGACAGAAGATAGGTGATTGATGTCCACAAGCACGAATTTCACGAGACAAATTAGAACAAACTGTTCCGGTAAAAATAATCTTGCCATGTTTAAAATGCTGCACTTTTTCCCTTCATAGCCTATCTCTGGCAATTCATTTTTGGATGACTGTAGATAGTTGTATTTTTAGCCTACGTCTTCAGACAGTAGGCTACACCATTAGCCATCTTGAGAATAAAATACTTCACAGCTGCTAACGATCATCCTCCACAACCACGAGGATAGGTAGGCTAAACGGTCGTTCGTTGCCTTTTTGCTTCTTATTGTAAACCCAACTGTTAGGGCCTACACAAGTGGTCGCCATCCCGGTCAATATTTGATATTCAAATTTTGAAGCTTTTTGTAACCATGTGTAGCCTATGCAACCCGACTGTTGTAGGCTTGCCTACCACTCTGCAGTGCCTTGCCTACCATTCTCATTTTAAACATAAAAAGAAGCAGCTGGTTAACATTTTTTTAGTCAAATCCTATCCAATCATTCCTATCATTTCCAATTACAGTCAGGCATAAATCAGGCTTGTTTTTTTCTGCCCACGTTATCCAGTGGAAGCATAGTGTGTCGAGTCAGGAAAGCTGATGCCCTTGAATATGGATTATCTGTCTCGATGTTAAAATATCAATGCTGGATGATTTGGTTCCCTGTCAGAGACTTTTTCATGAAAACTGTAAACATAGACATCATTAGTGCTCATAGGTATTTCAGCCAAATGGCATTTCTGGCAGCAGAGGCACTTCATATTTGTGGAAACATTAACTTTATGCTTCTATTTAAATACGAATCTCCCATAACTTCAGTTTATAGGCTTGATAAGTTTTACATGTCAACAGTTAAGTGTTTAAATAGCTGCTATCTGTTATGTTAGAACTAAGATTAAGAACTAAGATAGAACTAGAACTGAGAAGAGTCTAGGTTCAGAAATGTGCCTGATCTTAATGAGCATTAGATCTGGAGTAATCATGCTCTGCCTCAGCACAGAAGAAAGAAGAAAAAAAACTTTAATTTTCCTTGTGACTTTTCATCCCCACCCCAAGGACTGCTAGTGAAGGTTAGCGTCTGATTTGCCTCGCTACAAAGTCCTCTTGCTCCTCTATTCCCTGTTTGTGCTTTTTTGTCTTCACTTTTTCAGCTTCACCTTCTATTCTCAAATGATTGATACATTCTTTTGGAGTCTGTGTTCTCCATCTGGGCTGCAACAAACAAACAAACATACACACACACACACACACACCTCATTCTTTGTATTGCTGTACAAACACAAAGCGCCTCCTTTAAAGACTGCCAAAGGCTCGGACTTTCTGTGCTTACAGAGCTGCAGGACTCATTATCGTCCGCGGGCTCTGAAGGTGGTGTGGTGACGGTGGGGTGGGGGGCGCTTTTGTCTCCTGAGCAGTGGCTCTCATCAGACAGCAGAGTGTGATCTGCATCACCCCCGAAGGCTGGAGCCTCCTTCTTACTCTCCTCCCAACCTGTTCTCCTCTCCACCGGCAATGGAGTATCGCTGAAGAGGATTCAGAGGATTGGGCCACACAATTCACACACTTTGAGTTGTTTATAAGTTATTTATCTTAAAATATAATGCCGGAGTAAGCCCTTTGTGTCTGTCCGTTGGTGTGAAAGATTGCAAGATAAGCTGCTAAGTGTATTCAGATGCACAAAAGAGGGATTTTCTGGATCCTTGAAAAGATGCCGTCAATAGAGAGTCTTGGATGGTTGCAACTGTAAGAAGGCACTTCCCATGAGGCAAAATAAGTAAGTGTAGTCTGGCTATCATTATCTGGGAAAATCCATATTTAAATGATCAAGTATGTATCTCTCACTGAGATGTTCTCTCCTGTGGCATTATTTAAAAGGGTAAAGACAAATTAACTTTACCCAACACCAACCCAAACAAGCCAGCAATGTTTGTACAGAGAGCAATGCTGCCTATTCTAGAAAAAAAGCATGGAAAGATATTACATTTTTTTTAGGATATGACATTGCCAAAACAAATAAAAAGCTTAACTGATTAAGGAGGAGAACTAACTTGATAGCAGATCCAAAGAGATATACTGTAAGAGATACCATTAATACTGAAACATTAGTCAAAACATTAGTGATCTGCCCACTGATGCCCATCAACCCTCACAGGTGACCTGCAGGACCGAGATCCATAAACGGGATGAATATTTCACATTAGGAACTACAAGCACTCATAACAGCCACAAAAGAGATGCTCATAAATATTGAAATGCATTTGTATTTGTTGTCAATATAGAATGGAAATCAACTTTGGGTGTAACTAGTATCTGATAGCATCTAGTGTCTGTGTATGCCTGTGTGTGTGTGTGTGTGTGTGTGTGTGTGTGTGTGTGTGTGTGTGTGTGTGTGTGTGTGTGTGTGTACATGTGTGTGCATACAACTTACAAGGGATATGAGGTGAATATATTAGTCTGTGACATACAGCATGCATACCCTTTCAATACCCTTCACTGAGCACTGTATTGATTTGGTAATACAACCCATTCTTCCATATGTCTTAATAATTTACAAAGGGGGAAAATTAATTGCACAGACACAAAGTAAGCACTTACTGTAAGAATGTCAATATTCAGTCACTATCCGTATAGCACTTATGAGCCAGTCATTGTACAGAGGTAGATACAACTAAGTGCAGATGCACACACACTAATAGACAAAAAGGTTTTGTTCAGTCCATGCTGATGTAACAAGTGATAACTGAGCCTCTCTCCTCGGAGGAACTCATTATGCCAAGACCGCTCCGAGGAACCAACATTGCAGACAAACACACACATACCAGGATATGGACCCACAGACACACACACACACACACACACACACACACACACACACACACACACACACACACACTCACACAAACAGGCAAGCAAGCACACACACACATACTCACACACACACACATAGAGAGAGAGAGAAAGAGAGAGACTTGAATATTATTCAAAATAATTACTGTGTTATTCTCACGGGCTGGTGGCTGAGACCATACATTCATTAGCATCTGTCCTTGGCTTTACAAACAGATGTTCAAATATGTGATGAAACCAAAGGAAAATGCAGCGAGAAGGACACAGAAGTGTAGACAAAAGAAATATTAAACATAATAGTAAAAAAAGATCCATAAGTTTGGCTTTAAACAATGAATAATTAACACATTTTGAAAGGGGACTAACATTAAAAAAGTTAATGTTGCTAATGTACCCACAATGCAAAGCACAATTTATACAGCACAATTAAACATATTTAGGGTATCTAATTTTAAATACACAGTCAATCCCCATTGTATCTATGTAAATTTCTGTAATCATAATCATTTATGAAATTTATTTTGAAAATACCCATCCAATCAGATCACCTTGCGAGGTTGTAAGAACCTTAGAAATTAAGTTAGTAATTGCAAGGTTTAAATATATCATTCACAAGTATGACTTGTATGGGCTGTCTGTCTACAGAGGGTGAGGATGGCCTTCAGACAGGTGGAAGGGGTGTGTGTGTGTGTGTGTGTGTGTGTGTGTGTGTGTGTGTGTGTGTGTGTGTGTATGTGTGTGTTTGTAGGTGTGTGAGTGTTTGTGAGTGTGTGTGTGTGTGTGTGAGGGTGATGAAGGAGATGGATGGCCCTGTTGTTGATTGGTTGAGAGCAGTGTCAGTGAGTAGGTGGGTCAACGGAGCAGCACTCCTAGTCACATTATCCAGCGGCTCATGAATAAGAGATGAGGCCTTTGTGGATGACGGGTCAAACCATTACACTTACACAGCCTTGGGCTTCACTTGACCCCCTCACCCGCACGTGAACTCCACCTGGCCTTGTCTCAAGGCTGACCGCAGAAATGAAGTTTGCGATTGAACGATTGAAAGTGACGCTAGCAGAGATAGGAGTGCCTCTGTGTGTGTGTGTGTGTGTGTGTGTGTGTGTGTGTGTGTGTGTGTGTGTCTCTCTCTCTCTCTGTGTGTGGCTGTCTGTCTGTCTGTCTGTTAGATAGAGAGATTAAAAGTACTCTTTTGATTAAAAGTACTCCATCACTCCCCACTCTGTCATTCTGATCATGACCAATGAACAGCTCAAGACTCTTAACATGAATGAGGGAAAAACAATCAACACAAAGCAACACCTAAATGAAGCAAATGAACCAAAATCAAAAGGCATCATGACACAAAAATATTGCCCTATTCCAGTCAGTGTGTGTGTGTGTGTGTGTGTGTGTGTGTGTGTGTGTGTGTGTGTGTGTGTGTGTGTGTGTGTGTGTGTGTGCTTGCGTACATGTGAACATACATGGACCAGAATGGCAATGTGTGGGTTTATGTTGTCCATGGTGTAATGGAATTGCATGTCGATTTTAATCTCGTCATGGCAAAAATATTTTTTTTCTTCATGTGTGGCCCTAATACGTAAAGAACGTCCATTGGTTAATGGCCCCTTAATACATTCATTATTCAGGAAGTCCAGGTGGAAAGGCTGAAAAACGTCTATTGGGCTGCCATGTCCAGACATCCCTGCACTGCAACATTATTGGCATTTTTACCAGCTATGAATTACTGAATTAGCTTTTGGAGTGAAAACAGTTGAAGAGACAGTTGACTTTCATGTGTTTCATCCTAAACTGAATCCCAATTCACATACCACATGAGATCTCTCTCTCTCTCTCTCTCTCTCTCTCTCTCTCTCTCTCAGAAAGAGGCTTTTTTCATGAGATGAAAAATTCAAGCTGAAATCTATGGTGGGTTTATTTACAAGTGTAAATGCACAACAACACACTGGGGAAAGTGTGTTAATCAGCACATAGATGATTCCCCAACATAGTTTTTGCATACACATGGGGTTGCTTTCTTGTTGCATCAGGGCAAATCAGAGGTTTTTTTGTCATCCCATGTATGCTTGTTTATTTATTGATTTATGCATTTGGTCTCTCTGATCTGACTTCACACAGAATATGGAAGACGTGTCCTGTTAGCCTGTTTCACATCCAAGGTTTCCTTTGTGTCTGCACCACAGTGCCTTGACCATACACATTTCTCATCTTTTTGCATGTTGTGTATGCATGCTTGCCGTGTGTGCAGGCATTGTGTGCGTACGTGTGTGCGTGCATGCATGCATGTGTGTGTGTGTGTGTGTGTGTGTGTGTGTGTGTGAGTGTGTGATTGAAGGCAGCAATAGCTGCAATAGCTGATCACACATGTTCATGGCGGTGTGACCCAAGATGGTTAAGGGCAGAAAGAAAGCAAGAGAAAAAAGAAAGAAAAAAAATATAATTTTTTTTTTTTTCTTTATATATATATATTCTGTATATATACACATTAAACTTTAAACCATTCATCTGCAGGTGCATGCTGATTGGGATTATTTATGGCCTAATACCCCATTTCTAACCGAAGCCAGAGACAGGAGGCAAAATAGGACAAACAAAGTCTGACGGCTGGGCTACACCGGGCTTATCACTGAAGTGTTTCATTCGCAGAACATAAAAATAGTTTCAGAGGAGTGGTCCTTTTTTTCCCTCCAAAATGCACACCACTATTACATCAAACTCCTAACCTTAACCGAACCATAAATTGCAGTTAACAGAGTGCAACAGACTTTATCGACAGTTTGCTGATAATCTGAGCACCTGTACATAGTCTGTGGGCAGACTATCCAAGTCAAGTGTGATTGGCACCCTGGCAGCCAGTACCATTAACTGTTGTGTTTGTTCATTAGCTCTCCTTTATGACTATGTCCATATGTGTAACGGGTACGTGAGATGATCAGGCTGAGGAGGACGAGGAGGAGGAGTGTGTGAAGCTAAAGACAAGACACACAAGTACACAACAATATGAATGTGAGAAATGGGGAGATGGAGAGAAATTGTCATGTATGTGAGAAATACACAACAATGGATAGGGACAGACTGGGATGGAGATATGAGAGATGAGTGGGGTCCTGCCTCTTTATGGCATGTGTGTGTGTGTGTGTGTGGGGGGGGAGAGTGTGAGAGAGAGAGAGAATTTGTGAGAGTGTGTGTGTGTGTGTGTGTGTGTGTGTGTGTGTGAGAGAGAGAGAGAGAGTGTGTGAGTGAGTAAGTGTGTGTGTGTGTGTGTGTGTGTGTGTGTGTGTGTGTGCACGTACGTGAGTGTGTGCTTGTGTGTATGTGCGCATACGTGTGCATATGAGTGTGTGTCTGTGTGTGTTTGTGCATATGTGTGTGTGTGTATGAGTGTGTGTGTGTTCCCACCTCTTGATAAAGGGGCTGAGCCAAGTGTCACCGAGGACCTTGAGCATCTGCAAACATGACAGGATCTCATTTATTAGACAGCAACCTTGACCAGGCCCCCCGCTGCCCAACCCCCCCCCCCCCCCCACCCCCTCCCCAAAACAGAGGCCGCCATCTCCGTAGGAGCGTAGCTTCCGCCATCCGCCACCAATATGAATAGATTTCACAACCTCGCTGAAGGACACCGTATCACTAATGGCCCTCAATTACCTCATTTGCCAACTCGCCAGACAGTTTGGCTTTTGTGGTAATCTTGACAAATTGAGGGGTGTGTGCGTGCGCGCGGAGCTGATGGATAGGTACATCGATGTGGCGCAGAGCACAGTTTCAACATCTGGGAACTATTCCCATCCCCGTGCGGCACCAGCTCAAACCATTTGGCTCATAATACACGCTTCAGTGAACATGCCTGTGCATAGAGTGTGCACTCAGTGAACATCCATGATTAACCTCTGTGTGTAATGTGAGAGCTTGCTATGTATGTGTGTGTGTGTGTGTGTGTGTGTGTGTGTGTGCTTTATTGCAATTAGGCAGCGTCAGTGTCCTCCACAATAGCAAGTCAAACTGAATGAATAATCGTTTGAACATACCCCTTTGTCACAGAACAAAGAAGTGTCCACCATAGGCAGAGGAACGGATAGCTGAAAAGACTGGTTTATCTGAATGCTAGCGCTTGCTTGCCCAGGTCACCAAGAGATATGAAATTACTTGGGTTCATTGTTCACACAGTGATATAACAGACAATGAACTCACCTTCCCTTTATTTGATTTACCCCCACCCCCACCCTCCGTTGTGCTGTCACCTCTCTGTCCCAGTTCGATGCTGTGAGGGTGAGTTGGCCCTCTGCTCTTAATCCCCCATGAAGGGCCAAAACGGCCTCTGTCAGATGGCCAGAGAGATATATTGCTCTAAAAGTGCACTGCTCTCGCTGGACACAGCCTCTGGGTCACTCTCAACTGAACAGAGAGGGAGGAGTGGGCAAGTTTTATTTGATTTTCATTCTAACACAATGTTTTTGTTTTCACTCGTTTAACTTAGTCACCTTTTCAAAGAGCAGAGTCAGCACAGAGTTATATAAGATGTGTAATTTAAAAAAGGGAATTACATTGTTTTCCTTCTGATCTCCTAAACTTGAAGATTGCTTAGTATCCATTTACTTTGGAGAAACAGAACGTCGGCAGGAAAGTTCATTTGAAAATTCATGTGGATATTAGACTCTGCAGTGCTTTTTCTTATCCTGAGTCTGGTGATTGAAATGATAAAGAAGTGTATCCATATTAACAGACATAAATAATTATTCAAGCCTGTGGTCCATGCACTAAGCACCTCTGCCAATACAATACTTTAATTAACATGTCCAATCATGATTGCCTAGTAGAATATTATATTAGCTCATACATATTCAATATGCCCCAACAGCGCATGAAATGAAAGGCATCAGTTATAGGGCTGAATAAGTTTCTTGTGGTGTTGTGCAGAGTACTGACTAGATTTCTATGGAGGCCAAGCTGTTATGTTAATCTGCATATGCTATGCAAACTCCCTGGTACCAGGAACAGTCTCCTCCCTTCAGCATACCTGAAACAACCTTATTGATTGCATGGAATAATGCAGAGCTTGGCCAGAGCCATGTGTTTAGTTTCCCATTTGAAGAGCCAGGACTGACAGACTGAACAGACCGCTGGAGGACCATACTACATATCAACTTGAGTAGTTGATTTCCATGATTTATACTGTAAATATAGGCCTACTTTTTATTTATTTGGCTACCACTTTTATCCTAATCAATTTACATCAATTATTCAATCAATTCAATCACTCCATTATTACAAGGGCCAGTCTCCTCAGATCAACCCAGGGTTAAATGCCTTGCTCAGGAGCACAACAGAGGGAACTTGAACCCACAATGTGTCTGACTACTACATGCTAGCCACGTTCCTTAGCCTCTTCCAACCACAGATTTATGCAGAATTTGTTTGTTGTTAAGGCTAGGTTGTTAGGTTGATCACACTATTGTCCCACAGACAAGCTCCGAATGCCAACATGAAAGACATGCTTTTGAGTCATGACAAAACTAACACAGGACACACAACTAAGACACTCAGCTACAAGTACTGTACACTTGACTTGGGTCTATGCATCAACATGGCCTTTGCAACAGCTAACTATATCATTTAAGCTGTGAATGTCGACTTGTTTGACAAAACAAAGCCATCTTAGATGGTGTATCAAAATAACCTTTGAAAAGGTCATATGGTGCAGCTTCAAGCATGACTTGCTTTAATGGAACAACGCTTACATAAAGAGCTCTGATACTATGAGCACTGTGTGTCCTCGGGGTATTTTCCTCTTGGCTACTAAGACATCTAAATGTCATCTTTTCTACAAATAGCACAGAAAACAGAAAGCCATAAAGCTGTGTGATATTTGTTTGGGTGTACCCGAGTAGGAGTCAACAGAGTATGTGTGTAGATGGAATGCTATGTACTGTATCATAGCAACAGGGTATGTGTGTAAATGGAATGCTATGTACTGTATCATAGCAACAGGGTATGTGTGTAAATGGAATGCTATGTACTGTATCATAGGAACACATCCTTAGCGTTCTGACATTCCTTCCACACACAGTCCTCCCTACTTCCCCATTACTTACAATTTCAATCAAGAGACAATAAAGAGAAAAATGTCTGACTAGCAAGCTATTTATTTCTGTAACAGCAGAGCATTTGTATGCTGTCCTTGTTCTCTCTCTCCCTGTCCTGGCAGCTGTCAAAGAAGGACAGCAGAGGTGAAGGAAAGTAAATGTTTGTGCTTATACATACACACAACACACACATGCACACACACACACACACACATACATACACACAACACTCACATACAAACCCTCTCTTTCTCTCACACACACACACATACACATACACACTCTCTCCCTCTCTTTCACTCTCTCTCACACACACACACGCACACACATGCGTGCACACACACAGACATACACACACACAAACTCTCTCTCTCTCTCTCTCACACACACACACACACACACAGACACACACACTCGCGCGCACGAGACACACACACACACACACACACACACACACACACACACACTGTTTCCTACCACAACAAAATTGAATGCCCTATACTCTGACTGCGAGAATTACCAGGATGACTCATGTGTAGGAGAGTTTGTCATTGCTGATTGTTTATTTCATTAACGTGACTTGGACACTTTAATACCCCCCCACACACACACACACACACACACACAAACTGTACATACTTAGACAACAACACACACACACACACACACACACACACACACACACACACAAAGCCCCCCGCAGGCAGTTTCTGATGATGACATATTGATTGCGTCAAATGGAGGACGTAACTGGAGAGGATATCTGCGGTCTAGAGAAACAATAGCCTAGTCAGACGTCATATACCATATGGCTTCATATTGGAAATTACGTAAACAGAATGCATAATGGTGTCTATTTCTGTAACATATTAGACATTTACTGTAACTATGCTATATAGTGAGTTAGCCATGCACTGGCCACTGTGTGGAGACTGTTTTTTTTTACATCATTTGGGCTGGCAAGTATGAACTAGTGAGAGAGAAGGGCTGAATCTCTAAGAATTTTTCAAAACTAACTCACTGATATTAAAAAAAGGAAAAGAAGAAAAAAAAAAAATCATAGACATTTCAAATAGATGACCGTGGTCTTGGTGAGTCTGAGCACATGGTGGTAAGACCACATGGGAGGGAGAAAATTGTGTCCAAGGTAATTTATGTGGACATTTTGAAAGGGAAGTCTCAGCCCTGTTCTACAAAGCAGAGATGTATTTCAAATTACTGTAAGTAGGGCGAGAGAAAGAAGCGATTTTGCTCAGAATGTCCTGACAGACGAGGCAGCCAACTCTCCTCTCCTTTCTACACCTCTCTACCTGCCAGGCTGACTGAACGAGAGCCCAGGTCCTGCTTTCCTATCTCAGGAGCAAGGAGGGAGAGGAGATGGAGGAAGGACAGGGAGGGAGAGGGGGATAGTGGTCAGTCAGTTGGAGTGTAATGGTAGCCAGCTGGTCCGTAGCTGTGCAGTATGTTGTGTAAACCTCCCTTCCAATGCCTTAAGAGTCGTGCTAGGAAGAGAGCTAGCAGCCTGGGCTTTTAGCCCGATTGCTAGCATGCTCAACTTCCGATCTGAGGTGCTGCTGTTTCAGGTTCAAGTCCAGCCGAGTGCAGGGCTGAGCTTGTGGTCAACACAATGCTTGTTACAGAAGCACTCAGTGCACATTTATTGACACATTTATTTTCAGACAATATAATTTAGTTATTTCCATTGTGGCTAAATAATGCAGGCTCTAACAGTAAAAGTTATTGCTACCCAATCTTAAACAATATATAATAATCATTTATACATATACATATATTTCAAAATGGCCTTATGTGTTGAAACCACTAGTTAAAAGCAGTGCAAGGCCTTTACTTGAGTCCCTACCTCAAAGCAAGCCATGTGCAACCACCAGTGTCATCTTAATAGAGCTTCAGAGAGCCTGTCATCAAAGGAGTGTGTCTGTGATTTTTAGTCAACTTTAGCATACTTTGGATCACTCCCTTTTGAAGTGAGCATCCTCTGGCTGGAGATTACAGACATCCACGGCTAAGGCTGCACCCCCAAAGAGCTCCTGATCAGTGTAACCCCTGAAGTTGATGGCTGATTGAACATCACAAGAGGGTAGACAGCCAATATCCACTTTTATTCCAGGTTTCTAAGTGTTTAATATGTCTACAAGACTTATCAGTATTCTGCAGTTCAGGCATGGCTGTCTGTGAGTGTGTGGTGTGGTGTGGTCTGTGTGTGTGTGTGTGTGGTGTTGTGTGGTGTGTGTTTGTGTTGTGTGGTCGGTGTGTGTGTGTGTGTGTGTATGTGTGTGTGTGTGTGTTTGTGTGCGTATGTGTGTGTTGGCGTGTGTGTGTGTGTGTTTGTGTGCGTGAGTGTGTGTGTGTGTGTGTGTGTGAGAGAGAGAGAGTGTGTGTGTGTATGTGGTGTTGTGTGGTCTCTGTGTGTGTGTGTGTGTGTGTGAAAGTTAAGAGGAGTGAGGAAGTCAGAGGTGATGAGCAAACTGACACGGCCATACAGACCTCACCTTCCCCCTGATTCACTGGGGAGACAGAGAGACACGGTGTGGACGGCCGGTGTGGAGTACAGATCAGCTGGAGTGGCGACCTCTTTAGGCTTTTTGTTCTCTTTTGTTAAAAGTTCGAAGTGTGCAGGGGAGCCATACCAATACACGCTCGCCCTGTTGAGGAAACTGAAGAATAAGAATGCTCATCATTCAGCTTGACAGTCTGACAGAGAGAGATGTGAGCTGTGCCACAAAAAATACATAAATGCATAATTAAAGAAAAGAAAATATATTTCTAAAAGTATATTTTTAATGACAAGTTATTGATGCCCTTTAACTGAGCATAAATTTAATTATTAAATTATTATATTTACGTTTTTTTATATAACCCAGTTTTCTGAGCCAAATCTGATTAAGGAGAGAGAGAAAAAGGCACATGACTATTCATGTTAACTATGCCAATTCCAACCTTTGTGTGAGAACGTCCTCTTTCAATCTGACTCCTTTCATGTGATACAGGGCCATCATAAAGCCCATTAAAATGACACAGGGACAAGCGTGCTGTCTGTTCTGAGAAAGGACCATTAACAGAAGATTGTCTAGAGGGAAAGAAAGCCTTCAGAAAGCCTTTTCAATGAGCACCCCACCAAGTAGAAAAGGTTTAATCAATAAAATTGACAGAATATCATGATCACAAGTCTTTTTTTTTGTCCTCGTCAGATACAAGAAACTGCAAGTGGTGCATATTGAATCAAAGGGCTCATAGAATCTATTATGCTGTCGATAGGTGAACAAAGGGAGCAGGCCTCGACCATGTTCTTCGCACTGTTCCCCACTTTAATGATCATGTCAGCATTTTTGGTTCAAAGTCCTGTCTTTCCATTAGATAAGATCCTCTTGCACCTGTCGCTTTGAATTCCATCCAACAGGAAACCAGGATCTTACACAAATTTACTGTAGGAAATTGAATGGAATCCAAGGCATGTTATGAAGGGGAAAAAGGAATTTAAGTATAGAGAGTATAACAGAAAGATCTTCAGAGATGTCTTCAACAAACCTTCTGATATCCATTCTTCCCTGACAAGAGTTCAAGTTCACATGTGTGTCCAAAGACCCACACCTACTCAAATCATGAGCCATTTCCTTCCCTTTACAAAAAAAAATAAATAAAAGGGCAGAGTTAAAGTTGGCCTGTTGTTTATTCTAACTCTTGAGAATGAATCCTAGAGGCCACACAGAGTTCCTTTATGTTCAGGCATTAATCTTAGTTTCAATAATTATAAACTCTTATTATAAACCAAGTCAGCTAATTAACATCAGAATGTTAGCATTAATTAATTCTACCATTGCTTTTAGGCCTTGTTAACTGTGGTTTTAATTATGCAGCACAACAGTGATGAAGTGTGTTGCCAAGGCGCTTGCTGTTCCCTTCGCTCTCCCAATCCCTCCCTCTTCTCTCTGTCACTCCTTCCTGCATTCTACTGTTCTCTGCTATTGTGTCTTCCTCTTTATTTTCCTGAGCGACAGTGACCTTGAATATCTGTCGTTCTTCTCTCTCTGATGACTCTCCAGCCTTGGGGGAGGATGATGAATCAATGGCTGCCCTGAGCAGCAAACTCAAAGGTGAAATAACCATGAGAGGCTGAAACTAAACCCACCCACCCACCCACACACGCACGCACGCAGGCACCAATACACACACACTCCTGAGTAGACACAACACACACACACATGCACGCAGGCACCAACACACACACACACACACACACACACACACACACATACACACACAGCTATGAACGCAGGCAAGCATGCACACATGCACACACACACACTCACAAGTACACACACACACACACACACACACATACAGACACACACACATACACATGCACGCACACACACTCACCAGTAGACACAACACACACACATACACACACACACACACACACACACAAGTACACACAACACACACACATGCAGACAAACACAAACACACACATGCATATCCAAGTCTACAGCAAGTACATCAACACACACAGTCCCATACTATCACTACCGTTCTGCTCACCCACCCACCATCCAACACACACACACACATTCACACGCACACATACACACACAAACACACATACATACATACTCAAAACCTCATGGGTGTGCTTTTTTCTTCAATTCTCAGAGGCCAATATGAGAGATATTGAAGGAGGTTTTTACTGCGCAAACAGTCTGTTTGGATTGGCACATACTGAAATGTGGTGTTCTGGAGAGAGAGGCGTCTCTGACAGATAGATAGATAGATAGATAGATGGATACTTTATTGATCCCCAGGGGAAATTCAAGGTCTCAGCAGCATACATACAACACAAACACATTCTTTAACAGCAGAAAGAGTAATTAAAGTATATAATATAAAAACACAACTAAGCAATAAGGACAGTAGAAGATAAAGAATATGCTAAATATACTAAAATACAAATTATACTAACTAACACTTAATACAATATATAAAAGGGTAAGGCTATTTGCACCCCTGGTACAATTAGCAGTGTATGCTATTCATACCCTGGTGCAATAAGAAGTGAATTCTATTCGTACCCCGGTGCACACAGTAATGTGTCCTATTAGTACCCCGTCTGGTACAAATATCAATGTATGCTATTCGTACCCCGGTGCACACAGCAATGTGTCCTATTAGTACCTTGTCTGGTACAAATATCAATGTATGCTATTCATACCCCGGTGCACACAGCAATGTGTTCTATTAGTACCTCGTGTGGTACAAATATCAGTGTATACTATTTGCACCCCTGTGCATTTAATCTGGCATATTGATCACACAATGTAATATTTTTTTTTTTTTTTAAAACAAGCAACATGTTTTTGTTGTTGTTACATAACAGAGTGTGAATAGCTCAGCTGTGTAATAGACACTCTGAATAAGGTATGCTGTTTGCATCAATGTACAGTTAGAAGTGGATGCTATTCTTACCCTGGTGTTTATAGTACTGCACGCTATTTACACCCTGGTGCATGAACTAGCTAATTGTTGCAAACAAAACTTCCGTTTGAGAACTGATTTCTTGTTCAAATTGCGCACCTTCTCTCCAGAGACGTTGGTACACATGCACACTCACTCTGCCAAAATGCATCACACAGGAATCAAACCCCATTCTCCAACATGCCAGCCCTGGCCTGTTACCACTGCACTATCTGCTTCCACACAAGGATGATGTTTGCAGGTAAACTTATAGTTTATAGGCCGGAATGTCATATTCACGAAATTTCTGTTAGCTAACAAACTGACAGTTGTATGTGTTCACTGAACAAAGATTATGAAAATAAAACACAACTTTTCCATCTCAATTTTAATTTGAACAGATATTAGTACTGAAACCGTTCAGAATTCTTCACTTTCTGCTGACGGAAAAACGAATGTCGGCCATGTTTTTTGGGCACGCGAGCAACATGTTTTTGTTGTTATGTAACAGGGTGTGAATAGCCCAGTTTTGTGGCCAAGGCTATTCGTACCAGGGGTACGAATAGACACTCCATATATAAAAATATACTAAAATACAAATTACAAAAATACAAATTATACTAACTAACATTTAATCTAAATCAATTCTAAAAACAGTATCCACATAGTGGTGATCATCGTCTGAGAGATATGTAGCTGTCACCTCACCAAGAGGATATAGTCTTGACAAACCACATTCTGCCTGGACCATATTCAAGCTCAGTATTTTTATAATATTCAAGCTAATTCATTATTGTTTTTTTTATTAGTATTCCACATTGTATATTCTCAATAAAGTATACTTACTAGTCAATAACTCACCGTTGCTCCAGTGACAAGCCTTGGAAGTTTCTGTTTTGAACGTTTTCAATCATAGTAACACAGACATTATGCCAGGGATTTCTGTGTTGAGCATATTGAATCTTATGTTATACGTCCAGTTACTATGTCCTGATTTGATTTTAAAAAAGGCCATCACCCAGTCATCACCTACCACTCCATACATTCAACACTTTATTCTGTAATTATACATACCATGCATATATTACAGAAACTCCACCTTGATGTTGATCATTGCTACTATATCTTATCCATGTGTTTGTGCTTGCACAAACACACATCTACACAGGAAGGCAATGAAATGCATAGCCACACATCTACTCCGCTCTATCAGGCCCCAGTCTAGTCTAGTCCAGTCTGCAGTTGATTCTACAGCTCTAATTTGCTCCTGTTTGGGGCCCAGATCAGAGCCTGTCAGTTTCACTGCAGCGTTTTACAGCAATGCCTGACAAGGCCAGAGGCTTTAAAACAGGACTGCTGATAGCTGTCTGTAAAGTTCATGCCAAAGAAAAATATGCAGAGATGAAAGCATAGCCATCAATCTGTGAGGAGATTAGCAATGTGGGATTTTTTTTTTTTAAAAGTACAATCTATATTCCAGCTAGTCAAGTGCAGCGCAGTTCTCTTTAGCATGCTACACCGCAAATAAAGCAAGCGATAATAGACACACAGAACATGTGCATGCTGATGATAAAAGCAGGGCTATCACCGAGAGCAAAGGCACAATGATTAACGATGATTGATGTGCCTCCTGGCATGGGTATAATAGATGGGTATTAGGTGCCCTTGCTTGGGGTTGACTCCAAGATTGTTCTAAAAAAGCTATCCTTTCATTTATTTATTTTTTTGGACATCAAGATATTGTTGTGACAGCGGTGTAAGACTAATGCTCTTTTTGGCTGGCGCAAAACGGGTCCATACTGTTCTAATAATCTCACTTAATCCTTCACTTCAGTGTATCACTGAGCGTAAAAATGTCACGTTAAAAAGCATATATTGATATGTGAAGACCCACAGGACCCAGCTACCCTAAAGGCCTGCTCTGACAGGCTTGCCTCGGATAGATGATACTGTGGTGGAGAATGATTTGTCATAATGAGCTTCAGTGTGTTATGCCCCCTCTGTGTTCCACATGCTCTTCTGCTATCTGTTCCCTGTGGATAGTGTGCAGCAGAGGAATCAATACAGAACATAACTGAGGGAATCATGGTCATTTGATGAGTGTGAATGAGTCTTTGAGTGGGATTGTTTTGGTGGTTTGTGTGTGCGTGTGTGTGCGCGCACGTGTGAGAGAGAGAAAGAGAGAGAGTGTGTGTGTGTGTGTTTGTCCCTGTGTGTGTGTGTTTGTCTCTGTGTGTGTGTGTGTGTGTGAGAAAAGAGAGAGAGTTTGTGTGTGTGTTTGTCCCTGTGTGTGTGTGTTTCTCTGTGTGTGTGTGTGTGTGTGTGTGTGTGTGCGTGTGTGTGAGTGTGTACACAACAAATTGGACAGTGTAAATGATACTCTATAGGAGTACATTTTACACCCTTTTCGGTGTATATATGGGTCCAAGTGTCCAGTATTCTCCCAACACTGGACACCAGAGTTAAAATATTAACACTATCACAGAGTTAAATTCTTAACACAACAAGTGTTCAAATGCACTCGTTCAGAGGCATCATTTGACACTACTTTGAGTAACTTCAACACCTGTAATAGTAACTTCTGCAACACTGAAATAATAAAATGAAAACTCCGATTCAGTGTCATTTCAGCTCCTGATAAGGTAAAATGTACCACTTTAAAGATAATATTTATCTCCAAAATTTAAAGAAATACAGATTTTGAGAGTACAACTTACTCTTATGTAGAAATTATGCAACACTGTTTGTACGCTCACCAAAATAATAACACCTATGACTTCAAAACATTAACTCATTTAGAAATGATTTTACACCAATAGATTTAGAACAACTCAAGGTTCAACATATTTTATTTCAAACCTGTGAAGACAGTGTCAAAAAAGCATTACAATGTTTGGATAAAATCCACAATCCAGTTTGAAACAATACAGCTGACATTCATAAAAATATATACTTTTTTATATTCATAAAAATATATACTTTTTTGATAATTGATATATTAAAGGCATTACATTTGTTCCTCATTATTTAAAACATATAAAAACATGTATACGTACTGGACTGGCGTAATTATGTGAAATGTCATGTGATATTATGTGAATTATGTCTACTTCCGACAACTTTGAATGGCTCTGGGGTAGTGTATCCACATCTCAGCACCTTCCGCGGCCAAAAGACGACATGTGAATACATTGTGCCAATCATGTGATGTGTTGTGAATACACGGTACCAATCATGTGTTGTGATCTCGCCGCTGGAGCGAGGTCGGTGTTCTGAAGCCTTACACACGCACAGTTCTGCCCGAAATAGATGCCCGATAAGGGCCCAAAATGCGTTGCAATATGGAGTGGAGGGACTTTCTTAAAGGACTTCGGTGCATCATAAAGTGGTGTTTTGGAAGTGACCAACATGGGTGTCTTGGTGAGGTTTTTGGATCCTTGGATGATTTCTGGCTTCAGAAAAATTCCCCACTTCCATAAATTGAGAGGAAATATCTTCTCCAAAGTGTAGCTGGAAATCCTGCAGCACCTACCATGACCATGACACAGACGAAACAAGAGTTGAGTCAAAACAAGGTCATTGAAATAATAATACAGTGATCAAATGTTTTATATCACCTATTAGGTTTAAAATGTTCTAATACACGTCTACATTTACTGGCTGCTGTCAAAAATGCATTGTTTTGTCTCTTGTAATTCCTGATTCCTTGACTAGAAAAAAGAAAAATGTATCAAATTGTATTTGTAGATAGTCATATAGCTAATTTAGGACCTTACCTTGCTCCAGAAATCCTGATTAGAAGAGTCCCATCCAGCTTCATCCTGTCCACCACTTCTTTTTTTATATCCTTTAAAAAAAAAAAGGTTAACACGTTAAAAAAAAGAAACCTTCGTGCAAACGCAAGTTCAAACTTGACCAGCGGTTATATTCACCTGTATTGACAACACAAACTTCCATATTAACTCAGTGATGGTGGGGCGAATGCTAACTTTTAACTGAAAAGTTCCTTGGCTTTGATATAAGATTGACACTGAGCTAACTAATGTTATGCTAGCATGCTACCTTAAAGGGACACCAGGCAACGTTTTCGTGTTAATTAATCATCTTCGTAAGTCGGTATATGGTTAAATGACTCATTACGGGTGAATGAAGGCTCTCTCGCCCGCCCCTACTGCCTGTAGGAAGAATATCCCACTTGCAAAGTTCGGTGTATCCTACCCGCCCGACCCGAAGCAGGATCAGTTTACAGCACAGAGGCAGGCTAACGAAACGCTAGAGATTGTTGCAAACGTGTGTATAATGGCAGAGCCGGCAAAGAAGCAGCGAAAACCCTTGACGGAAGAGTCAAAGAAAAGGAAAAGAGCTTCAGACCGAGCGAGGGGGAGTTTTGTAGAGAAATATCAGGCTTGTCTGGTGTCCCTTTAAGTTAAAATAACCTGGAAACATCACAGTAGGCTAGCTTTGTTAACCCAGTCTCTTACAGAAAAGTAAAACATGACCAACGCTTAGATTCACCAATATGAACGTTAAATTAATTTAATCATGGCGAGCGAATCCCAACATTTATCAGAAATAGAGTTTGGTCAGATTTGATATAGCGTGCTAAAATTTGCTAGTGCGCTAACGTTAAAGTTAACTTACCATTAAGCTAGTTCTAACGTTAACGCGGGAATTCCACAACACCTCGTGAACCCAGTACATCCTTAGCACAAACGTTAAGTTTAAACATGCATGACAGGAACGTTACAAATGCTGGGCAAAGAAAACTCTTCAGACAAACTACATCTTACATTTCATCTTACCTTTCGCCTAAGTCAGACAGCCGTTGTCAGGCAGCCATTGTTCTCAGGCGACTTCACTTATCCAGACAGAGACGTCCGACGACGTCATGACGTAATATGCAAACTCGAAGGACTCAATCAGATTGTAGACACCCTGGAAGTTTGTGCAGTAAAAATAAACTCTGGACCAACACTGACAAAAGAATGGACACCGCTAAAACTATATAAAACACACTGGCAAGTGTACACAATCCTCAATATACTCCACAGTGTAAAAAAAGTATACTCTTTAACCTCATACTCTGGGAAAATAACACTCTGGCATTTGCTGTGTGTGTGTGTGTGAATGTGCATGTGTTTGTCCCTGTGTGTGTGTGTTTCTCTCTGTGTGTGTGTGTGTGTGTGTGTGTGTGTGTGTGAATGTGCATCTGTGTTTGTTCCTGTGTGTGTGTGTTTCTCTGTGTGTGTGTGTGTGTGTGTGTGTGTGTGTGTGAATGTGCATCTGTGTTTGTCCCTGTGTGTGTGTGTTTCTCTGTGTGTGTGTGCGTGTGTGTGTGTGTGTGTATGTGTGTGTGAATGTGCATCTGTGTGTACATGGTGGGGCAGCGATGAGTCAACAGCCCATTGGTTTAGGGTCAATGACTCTGATCACATTCAGTCCATTTAAAGTACCACAACTCTTTTTTTGTGTTAAAGAACTACATACAGAAAAAAAGAACAAACTCTGGAGCAAAAGGTTGAGTGAGTGAGTGTGTGTGTGTGTGTGTGTGTTTGTGTGTGAGTGTGTGTGTAAGTTTGTGTGTGAGTGTGCGTGTGTTTGTGTGTGAGTGAGTGAGTGAGTGAGTGGGTGTGCATGTGTTTGTGTGTGTATACAAATTAATTGGGTGCAATGTGTCAAGGTGGATCTCAAACTCAAGCCGTTCTCATTCAATTCCCCACTGCAGCTAAATGGGAATATCTGAGATGCCCGTGGCTTAGCTTAAATAGAGGAGAAGGTGAAGTGTGTGTGTGTGTGTGTGTGTGTGTGTGTGTGTGTGTGTGTGTGTGTGTGTCACTGCAGCTGAATGGGAACATATGAGATGCCCGTGGCTTAACTTACATAGAGAAGAAGGTGGAGTGCATTGCTTTCTCTGAAACAAGCATTACACATTCTCTGGCCTACTTTGGCAACTCACAGGCATTACATCTAAATGTGGTTCATGTCACATAAGCAGTGGGTGAAATGGGTTAAAATGTGCTGAGTGACAGAATGCCACTGTGTTTTGGTCTGTTGTTTACACGATTACTTTCATCTTAGTGACTTTTTTTGTGTGGTCTCTGTTTTTGATTAAGATGAGAAGCCAGTTGTTGCATCACAACACATCCAATCACTGTAAGTAATGCAGAATAACTCCTCGTTACAAAAAAAACAATGGATTTTCACTGCACAGGATACACAGGCCGTTAAAATGTACTTTGCAGAAGTTATCCTTGACCCAGAGTAATTATTTTACCTTTTAGACAATAGCAGTGCATAGGGGTAGCCTTTAACACCCTCAAGGGCTGTAAACACCTGAAACACTCCCCTTGGTTTCAGCTTAACGAAATCTATTTAGTTACTAATGGCTTCCCCTCTGCAGCCAAGTGTGCACACAGGCAATGTAATCTCTGCATTGATCAGCCAGTAATAGTGTAATGTGTTGACGCTGCGCTCTGAAACAAATGAGAGAGGACAGGGATCATCATTACTGCCATGTCATGGAGTGCTATAAAACCACAGCTCTCTCTCAGGTCCTGTTCTCACTTTTTTTTTTGTTTGTTTTGTTTTTTTTCCCTCCACGCTCTGTTACATAAATTAGCTCTCTTATGAATAATTGAAATGTATGTTGTTTAAGACAGCACTCTGTGGAGCAGTTTCACTCAGAGTGTTGCATTTCCACAAGCTTCACCAGATCATCAGTCTGTGGTTAGGCCTGTTCACTTCAACAGCATTCATCTACAATGGCACACGCTTATTAGGTTACTTCTCTGCAGGCAAATAACAAAGGTAAACTAACTGATGTACTTTGCAGTAAGTACGCATCAGATTCCACTGTGGCTCACAGCGAAGAGAGAGAATGAGAGAAAGAGAGGGTAACACTTTATAATAACTACACACAATTAATTGTTTATTAAGCATTTGTTACTTATTAGTTAATGGTTTGTTCATCATTAGTAATTTATTGTTCATACATAATTTATTATGAGTAAAGCATTTGTTCACACAGTTATAAATGGTTTGTTCATAGTAAATAAGCCTATATCTAACATATGTTTATACATTATTGCTAATACATAATAAATGATGCAATACTATTTTTTGGATGAAGTAATATTTCCATTATTTAACAGTTGTTACATACACATGCACTAATGATTAGTTAGGGTAAGGATACATATTTTATAAACCACTTCTTAATACTATAATTCATGATTAACTCAGGAGTTACAAGTGGTTAGTTGATGAGTTAATGTGAGCTCATCTAAAGTGAGGACGTTTTATGCCTTGCAATACATTTACAAATTAGTTGTAAAGTTTACATTTGCATTTATTCATTTAGCACCCTAGACACTTTCACCCAAAGCGACTTACACATGTCAATTAAATTAAAGGGCAAGGCCACATTGGTGGACGCCAGGGTTTGAACCCCCAACTTTATGGGTTACTGCATGCTAACCCAGCTTCTTATCCATAAGTTATCCAACTGTGTGAACAAATGCTTTACTGATGATTTCCCCCGGGGACTTGAATTTCCCCTGGGGATCAATAAAGTATCTATCTATCTATCTATCTATCTATCTATCTATCTATCTGATACATTATGTATGAACAAGAAATTACTAATGATGAGCAAACCATTAACTAATAAGTAACAAAGGCTTAATAAATGATGAATTGTGTGTAGTTATTATAAAGTGTTACCAAAGAGAGCAGTGATGATCAATAAACAAAAGGGTCAGTTTTGATTTCATAGGGTTTGAAGTCTTGGAACATCTTTTTTGGCCTGTTAATATATTTATCTCTCCCTTTTCAAGTTTTATGGGGTTTTTTTGTAGACCAGTCTGTTTATTGATTCAGTCTGTGTGAGGTCGTAACTCTCTAATGCAAGAACACCAGAGTGTCATGTGAGGCATAGTCAAAATGTAAAAACAATATGAATACTCAGAGCTAACACAACATGCAATGGTTAGTGCTACAGTACCATCTCTATGTGTATTGGGAAGAACGAAATACATTACCTTGGTGAGGACACTTGCTTGCAGGGTCAGGAAGATCAGGAACTGCCACTGATGCTCAACAACAACAACAACAACAACAACAAAAACAACTTGCATTTATACAGCGTTTTTCAAGAAACCCGAAGTGCTTCACACTGAAGGGGGAGCCTCACTAATCACCACCAATGTGTAGCACCCACCTGAGTGATGCACAGCAGCCATTATGCGCCAGAACGCTCACCACACACCAACTTGAGGGGGAGAGTAAGGGACTAAATCATGACTTGTTCAGGTACCTGTAAACCAGAAGAAGCATGATTGTAAATGGGTGATACCTGAACAGTATGACAAAAATATGTATCTATTCTGACTCACAAAAACAGCTGGTCTAACCATTTGGATGACTGGATAACACATTTTTCCAAACTTGAACTTGTTGTCTTCTGTAGAAAGCAAAGAGGATCACAAAATATGTGAAGACAATCTGTCTTTGTCTGACTATGTGTTTGACTATCTGTATCTAATTAAGATAAAATGCTATCTTCACAAATTAAAAGTTCTGGAAAAAAAAAAAGTCAGACAATAGCTTATCATATCCATTCTTAAAGGAACAGAGAAATCTGGACTGTAGTTAATACCGTACATCAAGCAACTGTTTTATGCAACAGTTGATAAAGCATCTTAAAAGGAAAAAAACCTCTTTTAACCCTTAGAACCCCAAATTGCATCATTTTTACTTCTCTGCGTTCACCTGCGCACCCATTACTCTCGTTTAAATTACTCGCGAAACCATGATCGCACAGATATGGCAAGCATATCAGATGAAAGAGGAGACACGGGGCTATCCATTGGTACCAAGTAAATGGATCCTTCTGGGTTAAAAAAACAGACAAAGTGACTGCAAAATAATAATGTAATGTAGAAAAACCAACGGTGCACACTCGCGAACCCGTGATCCGATAGATATGCCACGCATTTCAGATGAACGAGGAGACACAGATCATTCTGGGTTATAAAACAGACGAAGTGACAGCAAAATAATAACTTCATATAGCTCCACTTAACCCACGTTTTTGTGTATTTTTTGTGGAAAAAGCAAGTTCATAATCCAACGCTATCATGTGTTTCTCTATGGCAAAGCATGTTCATTCACTTCCGGTTTTGAGATCCTAGCAAATTCCAGCATGGCATTAAAAAGTTGTTGTAGAGAATCATCATGAGCGCACACACAGGCTAACATGCAAACTCAAGTCAGGTCAGATCAGTTGTTGTGGTGAGATACATTTCAAAATGTAAGAATTTTATAATACACTTTTTGTCTTTGTATTCAGGGCCGTTTTAAGGAATTTGGGGGCCCCAACCCCCCCCTCACGCCCCCCAAAGCCTACAGGAACCACCGCATAGCCATACAGTTTAAGTTCACCCACAGTTTATATAAATACCAAATTTTTGCCAGTGCAATACTGCAGTTGCATATATATACTGTGCATTAGTTTTGAACATTTGCAAAAACACCACCGTACCATAAAATCCAATATAAATGCAAAAAAGTGCACAATAACTAAATCCAACATACTTAAACACACACACACACACACACACACACACTCACATTAACATTTTTCAGTTCTCACTAAGTGAGAAAATAAAACACTGCCATCTTATGCAGAAAAAGGATGCATTGTTCAAACTATAAAGAGTGCAGGTTGTATAGCAATTTAAAAATCCAACATAAATACAAGTACACACACACACACACATAAGATTAACCTTTCAGGCCATCTTCATCAGTGGAGGTATCCTTAGGAAGAGCCTGAGGGCTGAGAAATTTAAGCAAAGCACCTTGAGGGAGAAAGAAAAGATATGTTAGCAGTTCCATATGTTGATATTTAGAAGGGATGCAGCTGCTTTCACAACTACCAATGCTTACTGTAAAAACATCCCAAGCTAATGTTATACATTGACCTAGGCCTACTTGTAGCTTAACATAGCATTTAAGCATTCTGCTGTTTGAGAATTAGACAGACGCACCTGATGCTTTAAAGACAGTAAACAGCTGGCGTGCATGAATACTACTAGACATGAATGTTCCAGTCTGTTTTGATGCACGGAATGTATCGTGTGGTTTTCCTAACCCCCATTTGGTAAATAGATTATCACGGTCGAATAGTTAGTAGGTTATAGCAGAGAAGCTATGCCACTTTCATCAAAACCTATTACAAAGCTATGTTATGTCATTAAATACGATAAACAGTGATTCTGGAACAGATCTGCGTCTTCCTTATCCCGTTAATAAACATATTACAGTATGTAACCATATTCCGTCCGTTTGAAAAAAAAAGTTGCGCTAACTGTTCTAGTTTGTTACAAGCAGCATGGGCCGTCAGGCAGGTAGTTAAAGGAGAATTCCGGTGTGCTATTGACCTAAAGTGTATTGAAACATGATACTGAGTGTGAACGTATGTCTCATAGCCCATCTCGGCTTGTCCCCTGCACTCCAAAATCTGGCGCTAGTTAGCAGATGCTGCAAATAATTCAGTGGAAATGGATGGATTCCAGTTGCTGCTACTAGAAGAAACTGGAATCCATGCATTTCCACTGAATTATTTTTGGAATCTGATCCCTTATCATACCTTTTCATTCTTACTCATTGCTCGACTTATCGTGACTAAATTCAAGATGGCTGCAAACGCTAAACTTCGTGAAGATCCTGTCTGTATAAATCCTCTTGTAAGTAAACTACCAGTGCTTTTTCAAAGTTCTCAATGTCTCGTTTTAAATGTCAGGGCCCTCGGAAGTCTACCAATGAAGTGTGGAGATACATTGAGCCTCGTAAATGGTGTAAAACAGTGATTTATTTGCATGGCTAGCCACCATCTAGCACCACCATTGAAAAAGCTGTTGGTAGCATCGGCTAACTAGCGCCAGATTTTGGCGTGCAGGGGACAAGCCGAGATGGGCTATGAGACATACGTTCACACTCGGTATCATGTTTCAATACACTTTAGGTCAATATCACACCGGAATTCTCCTTTAACATAAACATTTTTTGCTGAGCTAGCCTTCCTGCTGCGACATTACACCATTTGTACAAGACAAGTAGAGCTATTTTATCCAGTGTAATTTATCACTTACCACTATCTTGTTTTTCTTGTCATCCTCTTCCTTTCTCTTCTGGCTTCTGGACGCATAACTCCGCTTCATTATGACTGCCGAGGTTTTATATTTTCGCGGCAGCAGCAGAGACCACAAACCTGGCTGGCTGGCTGCTGTCAGCGACTACTGAGAGGGGCCCCCTTGAGGGGGATCCCGGTATTGCCGGTAACAGTGTCGTTGCACTTTACTGCATTGACTATCAAGTCAAGTCAAGTCAAGTCGGCTTTTATTGTCAATCAAAGGGACACTCACAGTTTGTCGTTGCATTTTATTTTTAACCAGTCGTTGTCTTGGGGCCCCTGGCCACCTCGGGGCCCCAAGCAATTGCTTGGTTTGCTTGCCTTCTAGTGACGAGCCTGTTTTTGTATTATTTAAAAATCAAAATCAAATCAATGCAAGTATTATTTTTGACATGGTGGCAGATTTGGGTAGCCTAGACTGTGCTGAAAAAATATAGCATGTGTAAATGGCACTTAGAATGACCAGGATAAACGCTTATAACTAAAGTTAGTGAGAATGGCCAAAAATAGAGTAGGGCTCATAGGGCTAAATACAGAAATGGCATTTATTTCCGTAAGGCACACACCACATATTTTTTCACATTTGCACAGTCCCAGATAATCCCTCCACCATGGCAATGATATTGCCAGATTCAGGACAGTCTGCCCTACACACACATGAAAGGCACATTGAGCTGTCAGCTTGCAGTGGTGAGACACATGTCAAAATATAAGAATTTTTATAATACGCTGTTTGTATTTTTATCATTTAAAAATCAAAATCAAATCAATGCAAGTATTAATACATGAAGATCTGGGTAGCGTATACTCTGCTAAAAAACAATATAGCATGTTTGTATGGCACTTACAATGACCAGGATAAATGCTTCTAACTAGGTAAGGTAGTGAAAATTCCCTTAAAACTGTCTAGGATTCTAAGGGTTAAGGTCTGGACACGTTAGTACTGTATGTTTTGCCCTCTGATTTGTTTATGAAAAACACAAGATCACTATATCATTTTTTTTACAGTACAGGATACAGCCTTAATCCTATATATATATATATATATATATATATATATATATATATATATATATATATATATATATATCAGTGGAGGCTTTCCTGCTTTCTATCTCTATCTATTTTTTGATCTCACATGATTTTTCTCACTCTCTACCCTGACTTCAACCACAAAATAGTTAAAATATTATCTATGCAAACCTATAATTACCAAATCGCAAAAATCATTCCACCTGAGCCAAACAAATTAGCATGTCAAACACACCCACCCAGGCAGAGAGTGTGTGTGTGTGTGTGTGTGTGTGTGTGTGTGTGACTCTCTGCCGACGACCCCTACAGTAAGCGGATTTGTTCCCTCTGATACTGTTGCAGAGAGTTGTTCGAACTGGGTCCTCTGCCTTCCAAATCCAAATGATAATTTAAGCGTTAATATTTCATGAGCTGAATAATTCAGCAGCTAAATGAGCGACATTAACAGTGAGCTGGAACGGAGAGCTGAAACTTGGCGGTCATTCCACAGGAAATCAAGCCCAATGAGTTTCCAGCTTGTCACTGAGTGCCCAGCCATTGAGGCGCTGCACAGTTGAGAAGTTCGTCACATTGTGTGCCGTGAAGCATTAGCTCAGCAGGGTTTAATCCAGTGATTGTTCCAGGTAATTGTGATTATTTTATGCATAAGGGCCGTGGATAGCCTGTGACTGCTTCCTGTCCAGTTATTTCTTTACACTTGCCGCGCTGTTTACAGTAACTCAGCAGTAAAAGAGTAAAGCTGTTCAATTTCAGAGCAGCATATGATCAAAAATTCAAGGTGTGTCCTTGAATGCATCACTCACACACTTACGGTACATCCTGTGTGTGGAAAGACATGTGCTGATATTTGGAGTGACTATTTTCCTTTCTTCGACCAGAAAGACACCAGAGACATGAAACTAATGACATATAATATCAAAATAAAATCGCATAATGAAATAATTGAATCTTGAAAAGAATTTAGGTAACATGAGTACCTCACAAGAATAAAAGACTAAATATAGAATCAATCTTGGGCATAGGCCCCTGTCTGCAAACCACCATCTTGAATCCTGCTGGTAGACGTTGAAATTGTTTCTTGGTGTCTTAAGCCCCCAAAGTTGTCTTCAAGGCAGCACTGCCTGGAAGGTGCTAGGGTTAGCAGTGTTTGGAATAACGCCGTTTAAAAGAACAACGTTAGGTAACAACGTTATTTTTTCAGTAACGGGGTAATCTAACAAATTACTTTTCCCGTTGTTACAACGCCGTTAACGTTACTGGATGTTAAATGCGGTGCATTACTATGCATTGATTGAATAAACTGTAGGCTAATACGAACGCACCCCTGGCTCACAGCTAGTGAGGAGGTGGGTTAATAACGACGTAAGCGATTATGATTGGCTAAGGCAGAATCATGTTTCATGGTAGCCAATCAGAGCCAGTGTTTTTACCATAGGTTTTTACACACTTGCCAGCACACGCGCCACACACACACACACACAACAGCTAAAATAGAGATTCGACGAAACAGCAGAGGTCAGAATCAATCCGATGAAAAGTTGGCATTTTCGAGGTGGAGATATAAGCACTACTTATAGCGAAGACTTTGTCGACATCCGTTGTAAGCAACTCTAATTTAATGAAGCATCTCACACACGCATCTAAAGCTAGTGACCAAAAACACCGATACCTCCACCACAAATGAAAGCTCGCCATCCACTAGCAAAGAAGGACTCGGAGCAAAGTCCTCCAAGCAGCAAAAGCTAGATCTTTCTGCCTCACAACAAAAACCTATGACACAGGCTGAAGTCAACCGTAGGTCTGTCGATGTGCAATATCTTGAATTTCAATAAAGTATCTATCTATCTATCTATCTAAGTAGTGAGTAACTACAGTATAACTAATTACTTTTTTAAAGTAACGTTTCCAACACCGAGGGTTAGGCATGGGTTAAGGTTAGGAAATTTAGAATTAAAATTTATTTTGATGGGTAGTTGTTTTAACTATTATGCACAGATAGGGATAGTGTTAGAATTAGGTGCCTTTAAGTCGACGGTGCCAGCGCTGCCTGGAAGACGATGTTGGGGGCTTAAAACACTATCGAGTGTTGGAGTTGGCAGACTCATACTGAAAGTACTAAAAAGTACTAAAGTACTAAGTCAGGGATAATGGACGACACGGTTTGGTTCACAGAAAGAAACGCCCATTCGAGGTGGTAAAACAGCCCAGGCGCACCAGCAGACCTCAACCAAGCAGTGGTATAAAAAGTAATAAAACACACATGAACATCCTACTGTATCCAAAACAAGACAAAATCAAATGCACTCTTTTTCAAACAGTTAAAAGGCCTTCATTTTCATGAGTAGGTCATTTTTAAACTTGAAATACCTCAATCCATTTTAGCATCAAGCCTTCATCAGGGAGTCAAAAAGGGGAGTGAAAATTGCTTTGCAAAATGACTGAAATACAGTCAATCTGATGTGGTTGCATATCATAATATAAACTGCCTCTTTTTACTGGCTGCTGTTGCTGATTCCCATTTGTGGTGATGACCGTAGCTTTTGCAGGTGTCAACCTTAATTTCCTCAACCCATAAAACCGGGCCTGGTTAGCATAATGGGAGCCAGTTTGCTGTGTCCGATAAAATGGTGCTGAGGCCACAAAGACTGTGATCCTTGATGTTTTATGCTGAGCTGATCCTTCTGTCACCCCGATCACTCGGATTCATCAGTTATCTTTAGAAAACCTCACGCAGGCCTGTCCCCGGGCCCATTAAGCACCTCTGCCTGACTGTATCGCACAGAACAGTAATTGTGGTAACAGTGTCTTACAGTATGCTTCTTAATGGGTATAAATGTGCAATTTATTTGTAAAACTCAATTACTTTTTTAATTACTTACTACTTTTAAAACCAAAGTAGAGTGCATGTTTCTTTGCCTCATTTTAATGATTTAGTTCACACATTCGCACATTCATTAAATTACAATGTGTAGGCATAATAGGAATTTTATTTTGAAGCTATTTGTGAAAAAATATTAAGTGAAAATACTTTTTCTCTATTTCAAAATCCCCACTGCCTGCTCCATGGCAGTTGCTGGCAGTCAGTACATAATTACCTATCCAGCAAAGATCAAAGCCTCTCTGCTTAAAAGGAGTCCCTGAAGCAGGAATTGTTATTTTGATATCAGATCTTTTTGTCATCAAAACAAAGCTGGATGTCTAGGCATGATGCAGGCCTATGCTCCAGGTAGTCTCTGCAGCCCGCACCCAAATTGCAGCAGATCAGCTCTGTGTCTATACCTCACGCTTGATTGACAGATGGGGCTTAAAAGTGCATCACCTGTCTGTAGCGCCAGAGGTGACTACATCCCATATCATCTGTCTTAGCTCACAACAGTCCCACACACACACACCACCACCACCAACAAACACACACACACACCACCCCACCCCACCTCCCTTCTGTCTGATGGAGGTGATCTTTGATATTAGCTCATGTTCCTTTAGCTCCACCATTTCTCATTTCCTTGTAGCTAATCCCTCAACACAGGGGAAAATCAGCTTAGCTTTCTAGCTAATTGGAAAAGGTCAAGTGATATGAGGAAGCTCAGGAAACCATAAGGAAAGTGAACTTGAAAGTGCATTTTTTGTACTTACAGTACATGTGAAATGCAGATTAACGTGAAATGTGTATTATATATTAACGTGAAATGCATGCATTATATATTAAATGTTAGGGTTCTATTTAGTAAAGATACAAAAAATATATATATATTTTCCCTCCACTTGATACACTCAGCCTTTTACCCATGAGTGAGTACGATTCATAGGCTGTTCCTCTGATCTCCATCTGTTTAAGAAAACATGTACAGTAGTTGTCTATTTACCAATGAACTGCAGGTGAGGGATATTGCCTTCTACTATGTTCAGAACAGGGGTCTTATCTTGACTGCAGCCCAGAGTCAGGCTCAGCTCACGCTATGTGAAATCTGCATAAGGAATGACTAGCACAGTGGTCCCCTGTAACACTCAACTGATTTCACTTTCACACAAGCAACTGCCCTCTCTTTCATTTTTCTCCCTCTCTCAACCACCACACCTCCCCCCTCTCACTTTATTTCTTAATCTTTTTCTCTCTCCCCCCCTCTCCCTCCCTCACTCTCTCTCACTCTTTCTCTTTCCCACCTCTCTCCTACTACCCCCTCTCCCTTGCTCTCCCACTCTCTCTTTCCCACCCTCCCCCTCTCTCGCCTACCCCCCTCTCCTTCCCCCTCTCTCTCTCTCTGTCTATTCCCCCCTATCTTCCTCTCTCTCTGTAGCCTCAAACTAGCTCTTGTCTTCCAGGCTTTTGAGACAGATTCATCTTGCATTTTATCTTCACACTTCTTCTCCTGCTGCTTCTCTAAAGGTACACTGGGGATTTTTTGGACTTTACTCCTCCCCTCCTTTTCTCTGTCAACACTCTTTCAAAAAATCTGCCTTTCATCATTTCTCCATGTGCCGCATGCCGGTGGCCCGACTAGATTTTCCTCGACGTCAGTGTCAGAACTGCAATTAAACTTTATTCTCACTGTCACGCGCAGTCTATTCAAATCTGCAAGCATTTGAATTAATATGGATGAAAAGCTCTTTGTATTTCTATTAAGAAACAGAACTCTGATTTCAACGACTGGGATTTCTTGGCAGTCATTATGAGGTTAATAGGGCCCTCTATGTGTCGAATCACATAGTAACTAATAGTGGCATGCTGTTTGGTTGGAGGATGTATTTACACTACAGTGGGCTACAGTAGGCATACAGTACAGTACATGTTGAACCGTCCCTATTTCTCAAGCTATAGGATCGCCCTGTTAAGGCAAAAGGACATAATACAACTGTTACAGTTTTAACTGGCAATTTATACAGAAAACTATATACACAACAACAACAACAATAAGCCATATACACTGAAAGAGGATTAAAGAGCTCTGACACTTTTAAAGATGATCAGGTCAGCATTTGCAAGTTTAGTCAATAATGCTTTGCCTCCATCTGTTGTCTTTAGTGGATGTGCGATGCCTGATATTACTCCATTTGAACGCTTTATTTATCAACTCACCTGCACCTCTGGTCCAGTCATCCTGGAAGACGCTCTCTCTCATGCACACACAATCCAGTACAAACTCCACCACCGCCAACAAAAACCAACAACAAAGCACACACATACAGAACACACACTCACTCTCACACACACAATAAAGCTCTAGTGTTAACAGCCAGAAAAAACAGAATATAAAAAGTTATTAACAGATCTGGCTATTTGCCAGAACTTTTATCCTTGTGACTCATACTGAAACAAGCGCACGCAGCAATGACATGGTCTGACCTGGTAATTTTACACTCTTCTCTTCCCAGTCTCTTCTCCTCTTCCTCTCTCTCTCTCACTCTAGCATTCTGGAACTCTTCTATCACTTCATAAATCCATGTAACCTCTCAGTGTATTTCACAGTATTTCACAGTATTCTCACAGTAACCCCATTGGTGCAGGACATTAATCACTATTTTGTATTCTTGCAGAACATTAAATGAAAAAGTGTTTAATTTTGTGTTAGGAAAATGGCAACAACACCACTAGGGTAACAGTGTTGACTGATGTTTCCCTTGTCTTTCAATCAGTTGTTAATATAGTGTAGCAATTTTCATCCCATTTCACTAAAGAAGTGCTGGCGTTGACTGTCTTTCCCTCCAATCTGAAACACACACACACACACACACACTGTGTCTAGCTCTACTCTTCTTCCTATACTGTATATTTGACTCCTACAGACCGTTTCTTACCCCTCCCTATGTATACTTCCATGCTTTGTTCCCTCCATCTGATTTCACATCAAAGCTTTCTATCCAAAACGTTATTTTCCCCGGATTTTTCCACCTTTACCAGTGGTCTGCCAATCCTTCAAAAGCTTGCTAGTGTCAACAGGTAGCGTGTGTACATCTATCCACAACACAGCCATCCACTTGAACACCTCCGCTTCGTACTCTCTTTCTCTCTATCTCTCTCTCTTGTCAATATTATCGATCGGCCTCTTGACAGCTTGAGACATTGAAGGGGCATGCTTTGTCTAGACATTTCCCAGGTAAAATTGCTTTCATAAAGGATCAAGATTACTCTGCTGGAGCTTTGGACACAAACTCTATCAGGACTGGGTTAGAAGAGGGACCTAGAGAGGGCCCCCTACTAGGATATCTCCAAAGATGTACAAGGCAGTGTCTCCTTGCTTTAAAGGACTATATAAAACAAAAGTGGAGCCTGAAGAGAAACAGACACTGGGGATTCAAGAGGCTGGTTACTAAGTAACCTTGTCAATCACTTCGTGTTCATTGCTAATGGGGCGGCGTTGGGGCAGCTGTGGCCTACTGGTTAGCACTTCAGACTTGCAGTCCGAGGGTTGCAGGAGGGTTGCAGGTTCGAACCCCGACCAGTAAGCACAGCTGAAGTGCCCTTGAGCAAGGCACCTAACCCCTCACTGCTCCCCAAGCGCCGCTGTTGTTGCAGGCAGCTCACTGCGCCGGGATTAGTGTACAGTATGCTTCACCTCACTGTGTGTTCACTGTGTGCTGAGTGTGTTTCACTAATTCACGGATTGGGATAAATGCAGAGACCAAATTTCCCTCACAGGATCAAAAGAGTATATATACTTATACTTATGATGCGCTAGGATCAGCTCGCAGATGTAAATTTGTTTTCCTGGGGGATCATTTACATAACCATTCAGGTTTTCCACATCATCACTACCCTTCACCTCCAATAATAGTTTTCAAGGGTTAAGGCTAAGCATGTGTGTGTGTGTGTGTGTGTGTGTGTGTGTGTACAGTATGTGTGTGTGTGTGCATGTGTGTATGTGTTGTATAACAGGTGTAGTTATGTTGTTTGAACCAATCTCTTCACATCAGTATGATGACTATAACGGAAAGACAATCAGTTGGGCAAGAATGTGAGAGTTAGAACCATCTTCAAACTTAGAAAGCAGACAAATGACAGCCATTTCAATCGAACAACAATATTTATGAGCCAATCACTCTAGTCTATAATGAGACAGGAAGTAAGCCCAACAGAGACTGATCCAGGATCCCCCTCCCCTCAGTGCTCCCAACCCAAGTGTCAATAAAAAGCCTCAGGCTATCTGGGATGCCACTAAACAGAGATTTGAGTTTGGATGAGGCAGGGATTGCTTGTCTAGAATATCTGCATCAACAAGCAGGGATAAGGGTATTGTCTGGAGTGTACAGATTGAGTACATTCCTATAATTGCCTCCCTCTCTCTCAGACTGCCCTACAAAGCTAAGGGTAGGGAGTTGGTGCAAACCGTAATAGGCTACATTTCAGGGAAGGTGAACAGCATTATTGAGTGTTATTGCAATCGATTTTGGGGATGGGCAAGTTTGATATATGTCCTGCTGGTATACTGCTGGCCTTTGTGTGTGTGTGTGTGTGTGTGTGTGTGTGTGTGTGTGTGTGTGTTTCTGTATGTGTCTTCAGATAATTGCATTTCAACCTTAAGTCAGAGGCAGAGCACATGTGTTTCTCATTTCACTACTATCGTGGTCCAAAATGATACAGATTAATGTTGGACATTCTGACACTTTGCAGATGACTTTCACAGTGAAGCGCCTGTCACATAGGGCATTAGTGTGTGTGTGTGTGTGTGTGTGTGTGTGTGTGTGTGTGTGTGTGTGTGTATCGCATGTCACATAGGGCATATTCCTTGTACTTTAATTTTCTGTATTATTCCATATCCACCCACACACATGGCCAGTGGTGCATCATTATCACTGTATTCAGAGGAAGCAGCACCTCTCCTGTTGCCTAGGTGTGTGTCCAGTTACTGTGTGTCAGTGTGACAAATGCTGCAGCACCTGTATGTGTGTGCTGCACACTAACATCTCTAACAAGCCAACATTTGATCCCATCTACAGGCCACAAGCCATACTCTCTTTCTATTTCTCTCTCTCTCTCCCTCTCTCTCTCTCTCTCTCTCTCTCTCTCTCACACACACACAAACACACACATACACACAAACACACCTGCAACAAGTGCCTGCCAATCTGCCCCCTTACAGAGTATGGCAAGAGAAGGTGCCCATTTCAGTGTGTGTGTATGTGTGTGTGTGTGTGTGTGTGTGTGTGTGTGTGTGTGTGTGTATTGAAAGATCAATTTACAAATATTAAACTACCCTGCCCAGATCTGAATTTTAAGCTGAACTTTAAGCTTAGAGAGTAGAGACAGTTTTTTTTCTTTTTACATGCACAACCTCCCATTAATTTAGTGATCCATATCATTAGGGTGACGCAGCAATGCATAAGCTGTCATAACCAAATGCAGGGAGAGAGAGCGCTGGAGAGAGAAAAAGTCTTACTATGCAATCCAGATCATTTTAATTGTTCAGCACATGCTGTGTTGTCCCTCTCTCTTTGATCACCTCTAAGTTTGTGCTACTTACTGCTCCTTTCATCTCCGATCATGTTTGTGTGTGTGTGTGTGTGTGTGCAACTGCGCAATCGCCTGCAGCAGCGATGTCGCTGAAGCCGTGCCAACTTTTCGCTCTGTGTGGGAGCTGTCATTTTCCCCGCGTAAAATTAAATGGCACGCGTTTGCTCGCACCATGGAGCACAGACAGAGAAAACACCCAGTGCATCATCTGTCATGCAAAATGCAACTACAGTAAGCATTAAGGACCGCCCTTACCATTTTAGACGCAAAAGTGTTTATCTTTCGTTTCAAGAAATAATTTGCCCCCATACTAAGGACAGTCTACTATCCAGCATCTTACTGTTGTGAGTACTTCAGAGGTAAAACCCTATACTGGAATCACGCTATAGCAGACCCATGGAGGAAGAGGACAGCTGCCTGTAAAATATCAATCTGATAAATCACCTAGTTACCCTAATGTTTGCTAACCCGTTTCTCCATCTGAAGCTGCTGTAGTCCTTCTTAACTTTGGGCTCCGTGTGAGTCTCAGAACAGCATCACTTCCCCCGCTGAGTGTCCGAGAGGGACTAGGCACTGATTGGCTACGTAAAATAAATGATGCGCAGGCGGGAATCCCGCAGCGTGTGCATGAATGTATATGGGTGTTTATTAACAGGTCTCAAACGAATTCATGCTGGTCTAATAAATCAAACTGTAAATTATCTCAGCAGTTTAATGACAAAAATAGACATCAGCAAATAAAACCGTTTTTAATTACATTTACAAATGTTGCTTCTGCTTATGTGCCTATAGGAGAACCATGGAACACATTAAGATATAAATATTTATACCAGTAAGCCTACATATGAATCAGAACATTTACTGAAAACAACGCATATTTCAGAGAATAAGTCATACAAGTCTTAAACCTTAAAAAAGTCAGTTAGAGTAAGAGTTAGCTAACTAGTGGGGTGAAGTTGGTCTTTACTTCACAGACTTCACACATAATTTGGCTCCTGATAGTGACTTGTGGCATTTATCCTGCTTAATGGTACTATGCAGAGACTGTGATGAGGGATTACCGAGTGACAACCTCCCGTGAGGCAGGACGTATAAAGGAAGCTTAAGGCCATGTTCATGTCATGAGGACATTGTGAAGTGACACCAAGGCAAGCCCAACCCCCCCCCCCCCCCCAACACACACACACACACACACCTTCACATAATTTGCCTACTAAAATAGTGATGGCCTACATATACACAAAATATCATCGCAACATTAACACAAACACCCCCTCCTCTGACAAACACACGCACACACATACACACACATCAAAGAAAGACTCACTCCAAGTTATCAGTAGAATTGAGCTGTTTTCTCCTGTTTTCACACTTTTTCTGTTTCGTCTCTCGTTTCCTGCCTTGAACTCATCTCCACCCAAATCACTGTTCATTCTCTTTTCTCTCATAAGATCTGCAGCTCTTTGATGCTGCACCCTGCCAGCACTGCAATACTGATGCCTGCATGTGAACACACACACAGACACACAGACAGACACACACACACACACACACACACACACACACAGACACACAGACACACATACGGACACACACACACACACACACACACAGACACACAAACACACACACACACAAACACAAGCAAAATCACAAATGTTTATATGCCACTGCTTTTAATAATTACCAAAAAAGTGTTTTTTTTGGTCTGGAAAGATAGAAAGACTAATATCCTTCATACCATACATTTAAGCTATCTATAGTCGGCCTTTATACTGCTCTTCTTGAGTAGGTTAAAAACAAACTCAATCTCAGAATAGCCCCATGGAGCATCTGACATGGTCTCGGCAGTCATAAGGTCGATCCCACCTCACTGCAGTCCTCTCTCTCGCAACAGGTGGTAGCCCTTCCAGACACCTGACTGGGAGGACAACACCATTAATAACACGTCACAGAGCAGCAGCTGTCAGCCATCGCTGTGTTGTGACAAGCCTGACACATCGTATGGGGACGGATGAGAGTGTGAGAGGAATAATTCACACAAGGTGCCGTGCCATTTATTTGTAATTTACTGCGACAAACACGAGGATTCCTTTCCCAGCGGCTCTTTGATGTGATACATGTCACAGGGAGCCTTCGAGATTTTTTACCGCTTTGGGTCTGAGGCTGTCCTGAGGCTCTTGTCATATGAATTTCTGCTGCTGCATTGGAATGAAATGTATGGACTTCTGTGTTCATATTATCATCTGCAGGGCACAGTCACACTCCATGACACACACAAAGTCTCAGATAGAGTGTAGGATTTAGACACAGGGGCTATATAATATAATACCAAATATATTTTATACATGAATTGTTATGTATGACAGACATACAATATCTCCATAGTTTACATTGGATTTGTCAGTTGTTCTCAGTCAGCAAGTCATTATGAGGTATGTCAAAGTATGTGTAAGAATGCACCAACTACTCTGAAAATGGATTTTCTCTCTACATTGCCAGTCATATTCAAGTTATTTCTATTTACTTTTTCATTTTAAGCCTTTTCTTGAATATTGGCGTGTTACTGTAAAGGCTGTGAGGAGTCAAGTCACTAGCTTTGACATGTGTGATTTCGTGCCTCGATTGTATACCTCAGCTTTCCACAGAATGACTGCTTTACAGCACCATAATGCACAATGCCCTACTCAGTGTGTGTGCGTGTGTGTAGGCGTGATTGTATTGGCAAGCATTGTGTAATGATGTGTGAATGTGAATGTCTGAATGACTGAATAGGTTCATCCATGAATAGGGGTTCTTAGACACGACTCAGATAAGAATGCCAACGTGAGGTGATGTGGTGATACAACCAGATAAGACTAATCACTAACACACACACTGACCAGAGGGAGTGAAAATCAACTCTTAAAAGACATTTAGAGAGAGCAGAGGGCAGAGAGAGAGAGAGAGAGAGAGAGAGAAACTACCTTTGTCAGAATTTCTCCTTTTTTCCCCGTCTGTGGACATGTGCTAAACAGCCATTCTTTCGACTGCATAGAACCTCTATTCTCCCATTAGCCTTCTGTTTCAGATGGAGTCGACTGCATAGAACCTCTATTCTCCCATTAGCCTTCTGTTTCAGATGGAGGGTGACTGCATAGAACCTCTATTCTCCCATTAGCCTTCTGTTTCAGATGGAGTCGACTGCATAGAACCTCTATTCTCCCATTAGCCTTCTGTTTCAGATGGAGTCGACTGCATAGAACCTCTATTCTCCCATTAGCCTTCTGTTTCAGATGGAGTCGACTGCATAGAACCTCTCTTCTCACATTAGCCCTCTGTTTCAGATGGAGTCGATTGCATAGAACTTGAATTAAAATGAGGGATGTGAACTCATGACCACAAGTACTCAGCAGAAAAACAACAAATGTGTTTTTAAAGGTTTATCAAACGATTACACACAGATCCATTTTTGCTGGCCTGACCTGGAGATTGGATGTGCACTGAGTAAGGCATAGACAGAAGACAATTACAAGCTGCGTAAGGAGAAGACATTTGCTGTTTTGATGTTGTTTTGGGTTAACGAGAGAAGAGATGGGAAAATAAGAACTGCAGAGATCAAAGGGATGTTCATTTGAGGACAAGAGGGTCAAGCTGAGGACAGAGACCAGTGTGATTCTGCAAATTCAGAGAAGGGATTTTAAGTCAGGGCTGGACTGGCCATCTGGTGATTTTTTGTCCCAGTCCAGCCCTGTTCTAAGTTATTGTGAGTAACTCTCTCTCTCTCTCTCTCTCTCTCTCTCACACACACACACACACACACACACACACACACACACACACACACACACACACACACACACACACACGCAAGAGCTTCAGACCGAGCGAGGGCTCGCACACATTTTGACACGTACAGACACTAGGGGGAGCTTCGTAGAGAAAAAGCATCAGGCTTGCCTGGTGTCCCTTTAACCATTTATGTCCACATGAAGAAAATAGTACAGGGGCACAAATATTAAGGATGCAGTAGAATACATACTAAAACTCATGAATCACTGTAATACAGCAGGTCTTCACAATATCCTTCAAATAAGCACAATACTACTCATACTGTATGTGGCAGCTGCCAACACACACACACTCTCTCTTTTTCTCATTCTTTCTCTCTCTCTCTCTCTCTCTCTCTCTCTGTCTTTGTCTCTCTCTCTCTCTCTCTCTCTCTCTCTCTCTCACACACACACACACAAATACACACGCACACGTGTTTTGTTATAGTATCAACCCAACACAGTACACACTTGCAGGGCAGACTTTTATTATTAAACCTCTCTTAAACACAGTTGATAAGGCAAGGAGAGGAATGAATATGAATACTCAATGAACACACACACACACATACACACACACACACACACACACACACACCCATGCCTTGCCGAAATCCTCCAACAAATTGAAGATTTGAAACTGAAACAAATAAATATCCAGCACAATCTCACTAACACCACAATGCTCTGCTTCCATTCTCAACCTCAGCACTGCTGAAGCTCTCCTCTAAAGCGTAGATAAACAGCTTGGGTTTTGATAGAGTGTGCGCTGGCTGTCGAGAGCAAACAGCATGTGTCGGAGTGCTATTTCCGCAAAGTAAACAACTCTAAAGGTTTGTAAAGCCTGGCTGAACTCTATGGCCAAACACAAACATGTTCAAGTTTCATGTTACAGTTTTAACCCTTTCAAGGGAAGTTTCATGTTACAGTTTTAACCCTTTCACCTGTAGTGTCTGGCCACTAGACATGCATGTGTATAGATAGATAGATAGATAGATAGATAGATAGATAGACAGACAGACAGACAGACAGACAGATATTATTTGTTTCCAGATTTCTCTGTCTGTTAAATTTGTACATGAGAAAAGATGGTGCCATAAAAAAAAACAGTACTCATTTGAAAAAATATAATGTCCGCAACACTGCTATTGACTCCCAATTATTTATTGCAACGTTTCGACCCTGCTGGGTCTTCTTCAGGCAAAAAAAAAAAAAAAAAACCAGCCAATCAACATGTTGCTTATGGAACAATGCTGATGGCTGCTCTGCTAAAATATCAACATCAACAAGGTTTTGCCAGAATCTCAATACAGATACATAATATACAGATATAGATACAGTGACAGAGGCACCACAAGACACCTGGACAAATGGAGATGAGCACATTAATAATGTTGGAGAGATGGTCTTATTATCTCAGGCCTGGACTGCACTAACTTGGTCATCTGTCCATGCCTGTCTCCTGCTCGATGGTCGAGATCAGTGTGATGACAATTTCATCAGTGTGATGACTTAAGTCATACTGTGCAGGGAAAGCACCTAACCCACGCACAAACACACACACACATGCACATACACACACACATACGCACTTACACAAGCACACACACACAAAAAACACACACACACACACACACATGTTCACACACACAAACTCACACAAGCACACACACTCACTCTCACACAAGCACACACACACACACAAACACACAAGCACACACACACAAACACACATGTTCGCACACACACTCACACAAGTACACACACACACATACACACTCACACAAGCACACACACACACACACACATGTTCGCACACACACTCACACAAGCACATACGCACTCACACAAGCACACACACACAATCACACACACACATGTTCGCACACACACTCACACAAGCACACACACACATACGCACTCACACAAGCACACACACACACACATGTTCGCATACACACTCACACAAGCACACACACACACACACACAGAAATACACACAGAAACACACACACAGAAGCACACACACACACACATGAGCGCACACACACTTACACACTCACACAAGCATACACACACACACACACACACACACACACACACACACACAGAAACACACACAGAGAAGCACACACTCACACACACACGCACGCACGCACACACACACTCAAAGTCTAGCCCTGGCATGACTGATGGTGTCAGGAAGAGAAGAGCTTCCTCTTTATGAGTCTGTGTGACAGGGAGATGAGATTTTAATTAAGGATACAGCTGGCTGTTTCCTGACCTTTAAGAGAAAGACGGATAGAAGCTTGGTCAGCCCCGATCATGGATGTAGGTCAAGAAGACCTCAGATTCGGCCCAATATTCAGAGATAACAGTTAATTTGCAGCTATGGTGGGCTAAGTCAGGTGAAGATTACATTGGGTGGAAGTGGTAATGTAATTTATTGATTGGGCTGCATCCATATATTTGCAAATTACTCAGTGTTATTAGTTATGCCAGATCTAAAAATGTCAGCGGCCTTATTGACTTGTAAAAGCCTGCACACTGCATATGCAGCACAATTTCACAAACCCATTAGAGCCATTCAGCAATCATTTCTTGGTTTATAAACTCGACAACAAACAATGCTGCCCTCACATTATCTCTCCTTTCCCAAGCAGCTTGATTTATTAGGCTAATTCTCTTTTGTAATTCTAAGTAAACAGCAAGCTGGCGGTGTTAATTATGGTCTGTCTTGACTCCAGGATATCTGAGGTTAGATAATGACCACACAGCCTACCTGTCTTTAGTATACATTCTGCATATGGCACCCCCGACCTAAAACTTCCACGGGCGTCCTCCCTCAAGCAGGGTGTACACTTTGATTACTGCTGGAATAAACAATAATAACCAAAGACTTTAGGGACTACTTTCGTCAGTAAACATAGCCATTGTTGTTTTGTGAGGGCACACACACACAGACACAGACACACACACACACACACACACACACACACACACACACACACACACACACACACACACTAACACACAGAGAAATAACTCTCTCCAGCCTTGCAGAAATCAGCAATGTTGGATAAACACTCAAGTCATTTAGCATTTATTCTGTCGAAGTTCCGATTCAGTAAACAGGAATAAAAAATGAATAAATACAAATAAAAAAGAAGGGGTATACTTGTTAATTTAGTGAAGTGAATATAATTTTCAAAATATGACCCCGAGGCCATGGAAATTCACTTTAAATAAATTAAGTTGTTTTTCTAAATGATGAAAAATGTGGTCTTTTCTGCAGACTGGATTCAAATAAAATGTTATCAACATCTAAAAAAAAAATCCAAGCTTCTACACTCTGGTAAGGCCAAACTATACTTGTTCTTTATTGACACACATCAAGCTTTGAGTTACGCATGCAGTGATTTGTGAGATGGACATTTATAGTTATTTAAGTTAGCATGCAACCACAAAGTAAGTCGTTTTTAAAATGAAATATGTGCTAAACACAACATAAACCAGCCAATCCATGAAGTACCAATCCAGTGTCGGATAGAAAAATGTGCACAAGACTCACGCACGTCCCTTTTCTGGTGAAAAAAAGCTTTCTGGCAGAGAAGACTGTGCCAGGGAGCAGATCAGGTTGAGGGAGATGAACAAAAAGAGTGAGCTTATCTCTGGGTGATGAGACGACGTGCTTTAGTCCCACCAGAATCCTGTCCCTCCCCAGATGGTTATTAATTCCTGGAGTCTGGGCCACACAGACTCGCTGTGGCATTTTAAAAAGCCAGAGGAATGACCCACTGCAGGTCTGCTCCGCAAGATTAGCACTGGGCAGCCTAGAGACTAGACACTGCAATGGGAAAAAAGTCCTTTTGGACGAGACTGGATGTTTTATTAGTTGTTCTTATTTTCCCTTTTTTCTTTCCAACCTTGTGTTTTTCTTTAATATGAGTTTCTGATGTTTCTGACCCACAGTACAAATCAACACGCAGACACCTGACTGATCATTCCATTGTCCCAAACACCTGACTGATCATTCCATTGTTCCAAACACCTGACTGGGCATTCCATTGCCCCAAAAACCTGACTGATCATTCCAATGCCCCCAAATCACTCAATTCTTTTTGCTATTTTGTCTTTCTTTAGGCAAACTGCCCGTGGGGTAGTCCATCATCGTTATGAGAACTGGGCCAGATCATCTCATCTAATTGCACACTAACGCTAACTTCAGGAGTGCAGTACTCCTTCACACCTCTGGCTTCTTCTTTCTGGATATGCCTCTTCTGTCATAATGTGACAAGTCCTTTGAAAGCCTCTGATCTCTGTGTGACTGTCAGACACACACACACACACACACACTCTCACACACCAAAAGCTTAAAGGTCACTGTGCTAGGTGTGATGCAACTGTTAGGCCTTTTGAAATCATTCATTTTCATGACCTCAACAGAACCTCCTGTTGTTATGAATCTTTTCCCATTTCTCTAGTCATTCTTGACCTCACATGTCATCTCAAGGTCATGCACTGAAGAGATGAAAGGAATAGTAAAGGGAAGCTCTATCATGGAAGATACACGCTGGCAGTCTTGGAGGTGCATTAGGTATATTGTAAAATCACAGTAATTTCACAGGGACTAACAAGCTCATATTTAAATAAATCAATATGATGAAGAGAGTTTTATGAATGCTTATAACTGTGTTATGGTTTGTTTGGAAGTATGTAAAAGACATGCTCCTAATGCTCCTAATGTAATAGCCTGAAATGTTGTGGGTTCAATTCCCCACTTCCACCGTTGTGGCCTTGAGCGAGGCACTTCACCCGATTGCTTTGGGATGCAATGACCTTCGTAATATAATTGACACGTGTAAATTGCTTTGGGTAAAAGCCTCTGCTAATTGATTAAATGTAAATGTACACATGACATTGCAATAAGAAAGAGTAGACGTTCCACTGTGCATCAATTTATTTCTGCCATGCTTATAACTTTCCATGCCTGGTAAAATGTGTGTGTGTGCGTGCGTGTGAAGCTGCCTTCTCTGCTCACACTGAAACAAACACTAGGTTCTCTTTATGCAGTCCATGGCAACAAGAACAGGAGCAGAGTCACCAGCTGTCATTTTGCTGCTTTAGTAGATGCCGTTGCATCACAATGGCAATTATGGACTAAGCCAACACTCTCATCGCCCACAGACACACTTCTTGGTTTCTCTCAGTCTCTGTCCCGTTTTTAACTATTTTCCACCGTAGGATTATTTGTACTGTGCTTCAGATTAGAACAAACGCACCTGACACTATTTCCTTGTATTGTGAATTTAAGTACATTATAATTAAGTACAGTATAAAATGTTATATGAAAAATGCTAAGAAGCTCCCATGAGGTTAACCAAATGGGTACAGCGAGCTCTTATCTCCAGCGTTGCAATGCTGCGCCGTGGACCGTTGGCAGACACGAGGAGATAAGAGATTGGCCAGGAGGCCTGACAGGATGTGGACTTGGGCTTTCCACTCTGTTTTTCTGTCAGCGGGCCAGGAGGGAAGGCATTGCACACTCTCCGCCTGCCCAACTGAGAGCCATTCAGCTAAACACACATAATCCAGGTGGTTAGAGCAGATCTGGGCTATATAATGCTTTTTCAGTCCGTTGGATTGGCTTGCTGATATGTACTTAGTTTTGTGCAGCTATTTTGTGTGTGCCAAGAAGATTTCACATGAAAAGGCAACGAAGACAATGACCCTCTATGGTCATCCATGAATATCCTTCTGGCCATAAACACTGCAGGAAAGAACAGAAAAAAAAAACTCTTTCTGCTTCAAATATTTTTTTGCTAACATGCAGAGTGTAGAAAGAAGAGGCTGTGATCCTGGTTGTAACTATCGTAAGGAAATTAATATGTTTGGTAGGTCATAGATTTATTGGCTCTCCAGTTTTATTCAAGTGGTTTTCAATTGGGGGCATGAGCACACATAGTGTTTTTTGCTGAAACATTATCTTTTTCAGAAGTACTTTAGCAGTCAACTTCAAATGTCAGCAGTTCTTTCTGTCCCAGCTGCCCTCACGTGTGTGTGTGGGTGCATGTGTGTGTGAGTAGGTACACTAGCCAGCAGCCGTGGCCTACTGGTTAGCGCTTCGGACTTGTAACCGGAGGGATGTCGGTTCGAACCCCGACCAGTAGGCACGGCTGAAGTGCCCTTGAGCAAGGCACCTAACCCCTCACTGCTCCCCGAGCGCCGCTGTTGTTGAAGGCAGCTCACTGCGCTGGGATTAGTGTGTGCTTCACCTCACTATGTGTTCACTGTGTGCTGAGTGTGTTTCACTAATTCACAGATTGGGATAAATGCAGAGACCAAATTTCCCTCACGGGATCAAAAGAGTATATATACTTATACTTATTCTTAGTTCCACTGACACATTGACATTGTTTCTGAGCTCTCGTTAGATCCCTATCACTTCTAGCATGTCCCTCTTCCTTGATTCCTCCCCTCTTATCAAACGTTCCTTTGCCAGTCAGTATTTTTAAGCCCCATTAACTAGAGAGCTTATGGGACTTGTAGTTCTTCTTTCAGGTGCAATGAATAGCACCTGATCCCACTGCTGTCCATATCCGCCTCATTTACCCAGTGGCCTTTGAGGCCGACGGCGCCCCAGCTGCTCCGCGCTCCATCTGCCCAGGTGCTGCATCGGACAGGAAGGGGACGAGCCTGCGGTGCCCAGTGTGCCCTCCTGTGCCATCAGTGCCACCTGCAGAACACACGCTCCGTCAGGACTCCCTGACACCTGAGCTGCCACGGTCGTTAGCCTCAGACGGTGTGGGCCGCTGTGCTTGTAGCAGTTAATTACAGTAGCGCGGGCTTGTCTGATCTTTACCCTTTACTTTTAAGCCTGCCTAATTTGGCCATTCTGTTTTAAGCCCACTTTATAATACAAGTCATTGTTTAGTTCATAGATGCGTTGGAACATAGTCAAATAGTGTGAGTGCAATTAGTGGACAATGTACATTTATTAGCGGAGGACTTTCCCATGGTGCTGATACCTGTCTCATTAGTGGAGTTCAGAAATTAGGCCTGGCACTTCATTTCCTCTCTGTTTATGGCTGGAAAAAAAGGTTCTTTTTTTTTTCCGAGAAGCTGCTCCATTCATGAAGGGCAGATAAAGATCTGAGCCCTGCACTGATTGGCATAGATTAAGGAAATAAGGGAAGCAGTAATGTTTATTCCGCCTTTGTGCACAAGTGTGTGCGTGTGTGTGTGTGTGTGTGTGTGTGTGTGTGCGTGTGTGTGTGTGTGTGTGTGTGTGTGTGTGTGTGTGTGTGAGAGAGAGAGAGAGAGATATTCTTGAATGTTCATTATTTAGGATCATTAGGTTGATCATGGTATTGATCATGTCACAAGCATTAACACACCCAAAATGGTAATTCTGAAATTACACATTCAGATTATTGAAAAACCCAGTGAAATACTTTTCAGCAAAGCCACTGGGTTATTTCAGCATCATTACTACCTGTGAAGAATATGTGTGTGAATATGTGAATGTGAGTGTTCTCCATCATTGTGGTTACGATTCTGTGAATTAAAACTGTATCTGTAACTGTAAAGTATTGTTTCTATCCCTGCATGTAACAAGATCATACAATCTGTGCAAACTAACCTAATAAGACAATCCGCACAAAGCTGTCCTACTCCTGTAAATATTGAAATTACCTTCAAGCAAAATTATGCTATGATTGTACCAAAGGGTCCTGGGTAATATCCATGGAACAAATTAATAATTAATAATGAACAATAATACGTTTTCGTGGCTGTCATTACCTCCAGTAAGAGTACTAGCAAACTGCTGGATGTGTGTGGTTCCTGTGTGTGGTATGTGTGGTGCCCTGTGTGTGGTGTGTGTGGTGCCCTGTGTGTGGTGTGTATGGTCCTGTGTGTGGTGCCCTGTGTGTGGTGTGTGTGGTGCCCTGTGTGTGGTGTGTATGGTCCTGTGTGTGGTGCCCTGTGTGTGTTGTGTGTGTGGTTCCTGTGTGTGGTGCCCTGTGTGTGGTGTGTGTGGTGCCCTGTGTGTGATGTGTGTGGTTCCTGTGTGTGATGTGTGTGGTTCCTGTGTGTGGTGCCCTGTGTGTGGTTCCATTGTGTGGTGTGTGTGGTGCCCTGTGTGTGGCCCTGTGTGTGGTTCCATTGTGTGGTGTGTGTGGTTCCTGTGTGTGATTTGTGTGGTTCCTGTGTGTGATGTGTGTGGTGCCCTGTGTGTGGTTCCAACGTATGGTCCTGCATGTGGTGCCCTGTGTGTGGTGCCCTGTGTGTGGTTCCAGTGTATGGTCCTGTGTGTGGTGTGTGTGGTGCCCTGTGTGTGGTTCCAGTGTATGGTCCTATGTGTGGTGCCCTGTGTGTGGTGTGTGTGGTTCCTGTGTGTGCCCTGTGTGTGGTGTGTATGGTTCCAGTGTATGGTCCTGTGTGTGATGTGTGTGGTTCCTGTGTGTGGTGCCCCTGCACTGTACTGCAGTGAGTACATGCATCTTAAAGAGAACGTATTGAACAAGCCTTCGCTCCTCTCTTTGTGTTTGTGCATAAAGGATACTTGGTCACACTTTACGGTAAGGGTACGGGTCATGATTTATGCATTACGTCATTCCTTTCTATCTTATGAATCATCAGGAATTGACATGAGTTCAAAGTCTCTCATTCACCACCTCATGAAAAAAATCATCATGATCATTCTTAATAAATCATAATGATGTGCCCAACGTACTAAATGCTTTAGTTGGTGTGTTGTTTGTGTGAGGTCACGGATGACAGACTATGTCAATTCCTGATGATTCATGAGATATTAAGTAATACATAAATAATGTATCAATTAATGTATAAATTCATGATAATTCATGTACCCTTACCATAAAGTGTTCCCAGATACATGAACTACCTGTGTGCCCTTGCTCATTTACTAAATAGAAAATGAGCAAGGGCACACAGGGAACCAGGGTTAAATAAGATGTCAGTAATTACATCAATATTTTATGAGAGTGAATGAGAGTGAGTTGAAGGCAAGTACTTTTGTGCTTGTAATTTAAAAGGAGAACTTCTACTTTTACTGGATTAATACTTTACCAAGGGTATCTTTTCTCTCACTCAAGTACAGAATCGGTGTACATTATCCATTGGGCATACAGTGAAAGAATGAGAGAACCAAGCAGAAAGATAAAGGACTGCTGCCACACAATGCCAAAGACTTGGCGCGCTAGAGTGCCTAAAACCCCCCTTAGCTTCAGGGACAGAGACGAGGGACAGATAACCGTTTAAACCGTTGCGATGATGCAGATACTACTTCTACTGCACGTCGCTGGTTTATTCAGAATATGCCGATTAACATGTTTGAAGGAATTAACATTCCTGTTTCTACTGGACATGGGAACATCTTATTCTGAATATTGCCCCAACCAGGATATGGTCCTCGGAATATGGTGTGCATGGAAATGCAGTCATTATAAGCCTGTTGTGTTTGATTACATTGCAAGTTCAGGCAGGGCAACCATTGTTCACGGCTCATTATAACAATATGTAAACAACCAAGCATGGAAGAGAGATTGGTAAATAATTGGTAAATAAGGAAGGTCAAGGTGTGGGTGGTTTCTTCAGAACTAGTGATTTACTTAGGTATTTACTTATTTTTCAGAACTTGATGCAACTCCGTTATTAGATTAGGTTAGATTGAACTTTATTGTCATTAAGCAGAGTACAGGTAGAGAGCCAATGACATGCAATTGACATCCAACCAGAAATGCAAAAGAAGCATTAAATACCAAAGTATTTAATTATGTAGACGATAGAGATTATTTATGTACAACAGTGTATAGCTAGATAAATACAGGTTTTCCAGATGACATGTCTACAGTGACAGATAAGGAGTATAGAGGGTTATGTAGAGAGAGTATAAATAGACATTCTATATAATTTATATACATTTATGAGCAGGTTACGTAATAAATATATAGTGTAGTTTTGGGCGTTGTGCAAATGTTAGACAGAAGGTGTAGTTTTGTTGAGCAGTGTTACAGTCTCTGGAAAGAAGCTATGCCTGGGCCTGCTAGTGCGGGAGCGCAGGCTCCTGTATCACCTTCCAGATGGGAGTAGGCTGAAAAGACCATGACTTGGGTGGGTGACATCCTTGACAATGGATTTGGCTTTGTTTGTACAGCGTTTATGATATGTGTTGTGGATGGAGGGGAGTTAGGAGCCAATAGTCCTTTGGGCAGATTTTACAACTCTTTGTAGTGCCTTGCGATCGGCAGTGTTGCAGCTACAGAGATGCAGTTTGTGGGCCCCAGCAGTGGCGCGACTGGCTGGGGCAGCTGCACCGTACGCCGGCGACCCGGGTTCAATTCCCGCCCCGTGGTCCTTTCCGGATCCCACCCCGACTCTCTCTCCCACTCACTTCCTGTCAATCTCCACTATCCTATCTGATTAAAGGCATAAAAAGGCCAAAAAAATATACTTAAAAAAAAAAAGAGATGCAGTTTGTGAGTATGCTTTCAACGGTAGAAGAAGGAATCAGAATCAGCTTTATTGGCCAGGTTTGTGTAAACAAACAAGGAATTTGTTTCTGGTTAATCTTTGCTCTCAAAGTACAACACTTATTAACATATAAGAATAACAAAAATATCACCTCAATATGCACAGCTAGATAGAGAGGGTAGGAATAGTGCTATATCAGTATAGACTGAGATTTAAGATTTACCGGAAATATAAATATAAATATAGTACAGGGCCGGCGCTAGCCATTTGGGTGCCCTAAGCAGAAATGCTTGGTGGTACCCGCCCCCCCCTCCTCCACCCACCCACCAACCAACCAACCAACCAACCACCACCACCAACAAAGGAATAACAGAATTTCTTAGTTAGTTTATTTTTCTAATTGCAGTTTCACCAACAGATGTCGCCCTTGGCCTATGAACCTCTTGAAAATGACCGCATAGAACAACAACTAAACTTATCTATAGCTGTCTAATTTGGCAAAATCATATCACGTTCAGTTGCAGGGTTTTTCCAACGTTCACCTTACCAAGAGCCGTTTCCCACTCATCATTTCATTACGTTGTGAGTGTCACTTGTAGCGTTACTTTTTCACTACGATAGTTTGATCATAATCGATAATAAACGCCAAAAAAGCGTCCTGAAATGCAAAGCAAACTAGGCTAACGTTACCTGACTATATCTCTGATGGCTAAAAGAAATAGCAAGCCCAGTTTAAGCATAATCAGAAATAGCATTGGTAGCTAGCAACCTGAGGAAGGATTGCTAGTTTTCTGCACCGATTGCTAACGTTAACAGAAAACAGCAGAGTGTTGAATTGCATTCAATAACCCATAATCCATATCCATATCCACAACGTAAAATAACTAGCTAGCCAGCATCAATAATTTGCAACGTAACACTTGAACATGAACATGGCTAGTAGGAGCTTACGTTACAAAGTTTATTGACAGTAGTAGTATTACCTGGCATAAGCAAACATGCATACACGCAAGGGCTACAAAACTAAAAATTATTTTTATTGTCTTAACTGCAAGTGACGCGCAGCATCATCCCGCTGTCTCTTCTTTATCCTTTTTTCTGCCCCCGACTCTTAGTGCCTTTTCGAGGCCATGTCTAAGGTCTCTGCCAAATTTGGGATTGAGGAATAATCGAACAGACCACTGGGAGGTGGGGGAGGGGGGCACCAGAGGGAGACTGGCGAGAGGGCAGAAGGAGATTCACCTTTTTCTCGACTAATTTGGTCTAGGCCTATATTACTTTTGTATTGCTTTTGCATATTAACATGTTTTAGACATATTATATTTGTTATTTATACTAGTAGCCTATTGTGGTGATTTTTCACGACCCAGATTTTTTGGTGCCCCCCAGGCACTTGGTGCCCTTCGCGCAGTGCGTGATGTGAGTGTGCGGAGCGCCGGCACTGATTTGGTGAAAGGCAGTTCAGTGAAATGATAATGTAATAACAATTGTAACTGTAAGATTGAAGTATACATGAGCTAGATGAGCAGCACAGTGTTGATTGACTTTGACCAGTGTAAGGGTGGGGGCTATTTCTGAGCGTTCAACAGAGTGACTGCTTGGGGGAAGAAGCTGTCTTTGTGTCGGCTGGTTTTGGCGAACAGTGCCCTGTATTGCCTACCAGAGGGAAGGAGGTTGAACAGTTTGTGACCAGGATGTGAGGGATCTGTAGAGATTTTTGCTACTCTTTTCCTGACCCTGGACTGGTACAGGTCCTGGATGGAGGGAAGGTCAGCTCCAATGATCCTCTCTGCAGCCCTTATTGTCCGTGCAGTCTGGCCCTGTCCCGTTTGGTGGCTAAGCCCAAACCAGACAGTGATGGAGGTGCAGGTCACGTCACTACTGTGAATGTTGTATGATATAATGTTGTATTACTGGGCAGGGTTTCCGTTGTCCGGTAATTACCGGACATTGGCCGGAAAAAAAAGGAAATGTCCGACAAAATTAAATCTCTCCGGTCAAATTGTCCGATTGAAATTGGCTAATAATCCCGTCCCCCTAACGCAATATGAATATGGGTATAAGCCTTAAAATGTAAGCCTATATTAAAGCAATACGTCCTTTGGCTATGTTTTTAAATGTACAGGCTCTACCATTTGACAGCCATTAAACAACACGCATAGCCTATATGCTGCATTTCAAATAGGAAACATTTCAAATAGGAAGCGCACGCTTAAAACGTCAATGTTAAACAACGAACAAATGAGTGAGGCGGTTCAAACATGGCCAGGCCCAGGCAGACTAGCCTTAAAAGTTTTTTCAGAGGCCAGACGCGATGGATGATGATACATTGGTAACGTCTGAAGCCTCAGATGTCAGGTCAACTCCACCACCACCAGATAAAAGCAGAAGTGTCGGTATCTGTAGGAATCATGGCGTTGGAAGTGGAGTTGGGGTTCTTGACGCTCAAGACACTGTCATTCTCCATGTACACTGGACATACAACTGTTCTGTACCCAAAGCATACAGTAGGCCTATGCTTTCTCTGTCTATGATCTGCAGGGTTAGGGCCTCCTCGACGAGGAGATTGCTGGTCCGCGGATAATTTCCGGCACAATTAAACGGTAGGCTATCATTGAACGCGGACCGAAAGAAAAGTAAACTAAACATTTCCCAGAATAGGAAACATTTCTTAATTTATTGTTATCAAATAAAGAGGCATAGCCTTAGGGGGTAGTGGTGTGAGTGCTCATTCTTGTGTGTGCGCATCTGTGCAAGTTAAACAGTGGAACCACTGGAGATAACGTGGGTAGCAGCAACAAACAACATAGATACTGGCTAGCTCTTGTTAGGCATGTTTACGTAAGTTAGGCTAATGAACATGTTGCATTCTATTCAGCCTGATTATGTCATTCTTTAGGCTACATAGCCTGTCTCCAGTTTTCCTCAACTTGACTAATTAAGAAGCGATAATAGGACATTTGACCTAACAAAACCTCTGCCGGCACCATTTTTTTCTAGTGGAAACTCTGTTACTGGGTAGTCTCTACCATTAGGCACAATCATGGTGCAACCCAGGGAATTACTTCCACACCACAGTAATCTCAGTAAAATATGGAGAATCAGCAGCTGGCCATAGCGACCTCACTCACAGTGCCAACTGCAAACTCACAGAGCTTTCAATAAAGTAGCCCATGCGTTATTTATTTTTTTCTGTTTTTCCTGGTGTAGCGCCTTGGACGTTTATTGCATTTATTTCCAGCTTGTTATTACTTCCGTCTCGCCACCCCACACCCCCCCCCCACACACACACCCCTCCACCCTCCCATTGGAGGCCTGCCCCTGTGCAGAGGAGCAGGGTGAGCACAGTGTCGTGGTTACTGAGTGGGGAATGCCTGCCTGTCACTGTCTCTCTGTCTGCCTCTGCATCGCTCATGTGCGTTCACCGTCTCTCTGTCTCCATCTGTGTGGCTCATGTGCATTCACTGTCTCTCTGTCTCCATCTGTGTGGCTCATGTGCATTCACTGTCTCTCTGTCTCCATCTGTGTGGCTCATGTGCATTCACTCTCTCTCTGTCTCCATCTGTGTGGCTCATGTGCGTTCACTGTCTCTCTGTCTGTCTCTGTGTGTCTCATGTGCGTTCACTGTCTCTCTGTCTCCATCTGTGTGGCTCATGTGCATTCACTGTCTCTCTGTCTGTCTCTGTGTGTCTCATGTGCGTTCACTGTCTCTCTGTCTGTCTCTGTGTGTCTCATGTGCGTTGTGTCTCATGTGCGTTCACTGTCTCTCTGTCTGCATCTGTGTGTCTCATGTGCATTATCTGTGTCTGCGTGATCCCCTCTATCTGATACGCCATCTGTGGCAAACTCTTCCAAGCTGCTAAGCCTCTTCAAATGTTTTCCCCTTGAAACACGATATCTTGAAATATATTGTGTTTCAAGGGGGAAATATACACAGACATCTTTGTCCCTGATTTTCTCTTTCTACCTCTTTCTTTCTTCCTGCCTTTCTCTCTCTCTTTCTCCCTTGTTCACTGTCCCCCTTTCTCTACTGCCTCTCTCTCTCTCTCTCTCTCTCTTTCAAAGAAAGAAACATTTGTCGACACACTTTCACACTTTAGTCTTTTGCCTGATTGTGTTTACAGACACTCCTGTGCATATCTCTGGAATGCCACAGATAAAAACCTCAGAAGTTTTGTGCCGCCAGTTAAAAATTCAAAGACAGAGGATCTTGTCGAGGCCAGACACCCCGTGTTCTCTCTGCACCGCCCTCACTTTTGTGTCCCTGTTGTTTGTGATTATGAGTCCATCAGAGGGGCAGAAAAGCTGATAAAAAAGAGTGTGTGTGTGTGTGTGTGTGTACACCTCCTCCTCTTCCTCTGTCCACTCCTCTGTTCCCTGAATTCCGTAGTGCAAAACTCTGTTTGTTCTTTTTGGAAAGCTATTTGAATGGAACTACAGGGTGTCTAGTGTCAGACTCCCGGGCTACTACAGAAGCCAAGACAAACACTGTGTGTATGTGTGAGTGTGTGTGTGTGTGTGTCAAGTCAAGTCAGTTTTATTTGTATAGCGCATTTAACGTGCACAGAGTGCAACCCAAAGCGCTCCACATGTAGGCTAAGACATTGTCATTGACACATAGACTAACAAAGACAAAATAGCGGACGGAGCGGCGTAGTCGCCAGCGTACCCGTGACACCAAGACATACAAGACAGACAACAAATAAATTAAAAAATAAAATTAAAAATAAAATTAGTCCAATATCCAACCGGCTGAAAATGTCCAAGGGCAATGATGACTCGCGTGAAACTGCGCACAGCTGTGTCTCAACAACCGATGGCATTTAGGCTACTTACTAGGCAATGTTAAGTTATATAGTAAGAGAGGGTATTGTAATCGGGTCCGTCTGTCCACTAACATGACTTAAAAAGTACTGATCCAGTGTACTTCAGATATTTATACAAGGCAGAGAGAGAGGGTCTATCTTAGTTCTCTCAGGATCTGGCTCTGAATGCAGATTCTGGAATCTGGAGATGAGGGTCTGTCTGTAGGCGCCTGAGCGCTCTTGTTTCCATATTCGTTTATTTGTGTGTGTGTGTGTGTGTGTGTGTGTGTGTGTGTGTGTGTGTGTGTGTGTGTGCAAGTGTGTGTATGTATGTGTGTGTGCCTGGATTTTAACTCGTATATAAATAGGTGTTATTAGCAGCCTGGAGCGAGAGACAGCCATCTGCCTGCAGGTGCCCAGGGATCAGTCTGAGATGGCAGGGGCAGAACTGCAGCTAGGCAAAAGGGAAGGTCAACAGGCCCTTCTGTCTAAGGCCAGTAGTCTTCCCTGTCTAGATCAACAGGCTCTCTGTCTCTCTCTCTCTCTCTCTCACACACACACACGCACAGTTTCCCCCTACACCACCAGGTGATCAGAGACAGGTATAAAGACAGATACATAGGTGGTTATACACACACATATAATGTATGCAGTACACACACACACACACACACACACACACACACACACACACACACGGACACTTACTCATGCATTCATGCAAGCGAACAAGCACTTAAACTTGAACACTGTAAAACAAACTCACTCTCTCATTAATTCAATGAGTCCCTGATTTGTGCGACTCATTCACTGAAACACTTGCCCCCAATGTGTCCTGAGCACTTACGCTGTCAGGTGGTGGACTGGATCTCCCTCAGCTAAAAAAGACACACACGCACGCACGCACACACGCACTCACACACACACGCACACACACTATCATTACTACAAATGCTGAGATAATCAAATAATACAGCAACAATTATTCAGATTTACAATGCATAACAGGGTCTGTTTTGTGGCAGAGAAGAGAAAACAGTCTACGAGTTGATAATGAGCCTGAAAAACAGTGTTAGGGTAAAGAGAGAGAGAGAGTGAAAGAGAGAGAGAAAGAGAGATGAGAGATTGAAAGAGGAGAGAGAGATTGAAAGAGAGATAGAGAGAGGAGAGGGAGAGAGTGAAAGAGAGAGAGAGAGAGAGGGAAAGAGAGTGAAAGAGAGAGAGAGAGAGAGAGAAAATAGAAGGGAGAGGGGGGGGGCTGGTGGGCCAGACTGCTGATATAGCTGGTTGCTGCGGCAGGAGGGACTGGGGGGTCTTTAGTGAAACAGATACGATCTTGAAGACAATGTGGCAAGACAGAGAGAGTCTTCCTGGTAATTAGGAGGTAAACGTGTGTAACTAACGACCGTATACCACCCTTAGGGAAAGAGCAGTCTAGCCACGTGACTGCTGAACATGCTGCGCAGTTACAGCCCAGCAACTTGGAATAAATGTGTTTGTGAGTGTGAGAGACATGGAGATAGAGTGAGAGAGAGTGACAAAGGGGTGGGCAAGTCCAGGTGGGAGTCTTTGCAAGGTGGGGGCCCCTTCTTTTCACTTCTCTTCAACGTGATGCCACTCCTGACCCTTGTGTTTCTCTCCCCACTACTCTGTAATGGATGAGACTGTAGCTAGGTAGGCCTGCCAGCAGGTCCTTGCATATCCCTTCAAATGAATGGTAGCATTCAATAATGATTCTTGTTTAAATATGATCAACATTCAAAGTCATAAACACATCACTAAAGCAAACTTTTGCCTCACATTATTAACACTTTTTTCATTATATGACATTTTGGATAGATCATGTACACACTGTTGCTCAAAACCTAAAGCTCTTCTGTTTTTCACTGGCTTTTTATGTATATTCCCATTCTAGTCATCTACAGAGAGAAGTTGAAGTACACAGTAAACATGTAAGCAATATTGAAAGTAAAAAAAGCGATTTTTCCCAAATAATTTGTTGTTGTGAATACAGAATTTGACAGCCAACAATAAAAAAGGAGCAAAAACACAATGATCACCAGATGTATATGGAGTTTTGATTTTGCCAAAGACAGAAATAACGGTGTTTCCAAAGAAAGAAATTACTGACTACTATAAAATTACTTTGTCTTTCCCAAAGAAAGTGTGTGTGTGTGTGTGTGTGTGTGTGTGTGTGTGTGAGTGCGTGTGTGTGCATGCGTGTGTGTGTTTGGGAGGAGGCCTAGCCCTATAGACCCTTTCAACTGCAGAAACATGAGCGTTCCTAAGGCATTTCAGGACAGAGCATGCACGCACGCACGCACACATGACGCACAAATAAGCACAAAAGGTAACGGTTTAGTAGAAAAGTAAGAATAAAATATTGAAATTAAATAAAAAGAATCAATTATATAAGATGTAAGAAGGACAGGTTTGTTCACTGGTAGACCAAGAAAGAGTGGGAAAGGATGTGCTGAAGGAAACTCAGAAGCCCTGAGCATTTCCATATCAGAGGCGCGTTGGAGAGGGCATGCCCAAATAATTGGATAGAAGCTGGAGCTTCCAGTAACTGGTCTGATTTTCACCGATACTCCCCTCATTATAAGGACTCGATGTAATGTAGTCTGACTTTTTAATGAAATGCTCCCCAGCTTCTCCGTCTGGGCCTGTGGCGGCTGAGCGCTCGCTGAAGACCCAGAGGGTATCGCATCATTAGTGTTTGCTTTACTACAGACGTATTTATTGTTTAAATTGGCCGAGTTATCGTAGCCTCTGATGCTCATTATTTCCTATCCATTTTTGCGCAGAACTTTACGGATTTCATTTAATTTAATATGGTGACCCCGACAACTGGCAAACTCAGGCATATTCTCATTCTTGCATCAGCTAAAGTATTGCGGAAACCAGCGCCTTGTAGAATCACATCAAACATTCTTTTTTTCTTCGGGAGATAAAAGAACAGTATCGGGCTGGCCTGTGTGAAGCCACGTGAGGATTTCATTTTATGTCGGGTCTCATATCCCATTTCCAGCTGACTTCAGAGGCAACTCTTTCCGTGATTAAAAAACGGCTGGGTTTCACCTTAATTTCAAAGTCTCCAAAAAGTTAATGTCCTGGAAGGAAGACACACTGTATTCAAGGGTAGAAGAGGAAGGGCAGGAAATTAGCTAATGGAGAACTCATTTTGTGGTAGAGAGAGAGACAAAAGTGTGATGTTCAAGAGCATCATGGGAAGAGCTTCAACCGTTCGCTAACATTAGACTGTTCCAGAATCTAATGATTTTCTTATTCATAAAAAAATGAATGCATGTCATTTGTCCGCATTATTCTCATTCGTCCATATTCACTTGAGCAAAAGAATGAATTTATTTGAACAATGCCTGGCTTAAACGCATAGCCTTGTAAGGCTATAAAGAGCTGGACTAGTGTACTATTCTACAATTGTGTCGCTCTGTCTGCCCTATGCCAATGTAACAAAATGTAGACATCAATGACACACCTTAGACAGGGGCTCTGAGTGGAAGTCCAGCGAACCTGGCACTACAGACATGTGCTTGGCGAAACATTGCACTTTAATTTAATGTTTATTGTCTATGACTATGTCTATAGTATGTCTATGTCTGTATTTAAAGCATGTCTATGTCTGCATGGGAAAGTAAGAAACGAAATTTCAATTCTTTGTATGACCAGTGCATGTAAAGAAATTGACAATAAAAGCCGACTTGACTTGACTTGACTTGACATTGTTCAGCGTGTGCCTATGACAACGTCCTGCTCTGTGCCCCTGGGGTGTACGATCCTCGTCCAGCGTGAAGTCTCTGGCCAGTGAGAGGTTGAGCAGAAAGCCTACCGGTCCAGGCCAGGAGATCACACACAGCATTTGTATCCCCCGAACGCTTCCGGGAAGACATTCAGACAGGGTTCAATGAGTGACTCACACATCAGACACGGGCTACACTGACCAACAGCTCCCTTCACAAAACCCTTGTAGGCCTTTTCCAGCAAACTTGTGGTAAAACTAACCACCATTGCAGTGTAGGCAGTGTAACTCAGCCTTAGTGGGTCTCTCTCCTCTAGATGTAAGCAGTGCTACTAGAACAAGTTACAGTACATCTCCCCCAGGCATTAGTTCTGTCTTTGAATATCACACTTCATCAAATAACACTTTTAACACTATAAACTGCTTACTGTATACCTACTGTATACTCTTAATAACTAACCTATAAGTAACCAAATAAATCAAATGGCAGATAATAGCTAAATGAATTCATTAACATCTGATGTATTATCTATAAATCTGCCATTGCTTAGCTCTGTGGTTTGCTACCAACTTCTAATACAATTCCAGCTCTAAACACATGCCCTGCTTAACCCTTAGAACCGCTGTTTTTAGGGCATTTTCACTCTTTATTCATAAGGATTTATTCTGGTTATTGTAAGTGCCACACACACATATTATATATTGTTTTTTTCAGCAGAGTCTAGGCTATCCAGATAATTTCATGTATTAGTACAAGCATTGATTTTATTTAGATTTTTAAAGAATTAAAATATAAAAAGCATATTATAAAAAATCTTATATTTCGACATGTATCTCACCACAGCAACCATATAGCTCTACATGCCTTGCATGTGTGTGTAGGGCAGACTGTCCTGAATCGGACAATATAATTGATATGTTGGAGGGATCCTCTGGGGCTGAGCAATTTACAGAAATATATGTGTGATTTACGGAAATAAATGCCATTTTTTATTTAGTGATGAAAAATGACCTTTCTGCGCTCCATATCTGTGAACTGATCTGACCTGACTTGACCCGAGGTTGCGTGTTAGCCTGCGTGCCTATGGTATATGCACTCATAATGATTCTCAACTTTTTACTGCATTGCCATGAACAAAGTAAAGGCAAAAAAGGTGTTTCTTTGTTGAACAAATTGGGATGCAATGTGAGCCTTGAATTGGATGCCATGCAGGAATTTGCTAGGATCTCAAAACCAGATTATGAACATGTTTTGCCATAGAAGTAAGTCCAGCTATATTAAGTTATTATTTTCACTGTCACTTCGTCTGTTTTATAGATACTTGGTATCTAATGATAGCTCTGAGTCTCCTCTTTCATCTGGCATGCGTGGCATATCTATCCGATCACGGGTCCGCAAGTAATTCAAACGAGAGTAATGGGTGTGCAGCGTTGGTTTGTGTACATGATGTTATTATTTTGCAGTAATTTCGTCTGTTTTTATAAGCCAGAAGGATCAATATACATGGTACCAATGGATAGCCCTGTGTCCCCTCTTTCATCTGATATACTTGCCATATCTATGCGATCACGGGTTCGCGAGAGAATTCAAACGAGAGTAATGGGTGCGCAGGTGAACGCAGAGAAGTATAGACTGTAAATATGATGCAATTTGATTTTTTTAATTTTATTTATTTTTTTTTTTTTTTAATTTTCATACTTGATTGTTCAGACAAGTGTGTAGTCTCCCCACTTCTGCTCTGTCATGCAATAAAGGTTTCATCTCGCTGCGATGAACAGTCCTGGAGCAATGTAACAGAGAAGAAAGGGTGTGTTTTTTGACCCACTTTGCGTCAATCGGGTTCTAAGGGTTAATCTGTATCTATATTTTAATATTCTGTCCTTAAAGATGTTTTATATTTTATATTTCTGTTTTTAAATTTGTTTTCAGTCTCAAACCAATCCCAGGTCATTCACAATATACTTCACAACAGGTCGGTGTTCAAATATTCAGATTTAAAACCCAACATATATATAAAACCCAATATCCTGTTCTGATGTGCCAGCGCCACAAAGAGCATCGTCTCTTCAAAGCCTAAGGCTGCTTCCTCAGCACGGCCATAAAATATGACACTGCAGACAGTCAATATTGAGCTGATGCTTTTTCTTTCCTTGAAGAAATAAGGCCAATATTACCAAAAGAGCTTAACTATAAACTAAAGTGCCACAGGCTTTTTTCTAATGTAATCTAAGTGCCGTCTCTCATTGTGAGTTTCATCACAACTCCAATAAAGTAAGACATGAAAAGTGGCATGTCATTACCTGGGGCGGTCCTCTCAGCCTGCCACCAAAACAGTGTGAAAAAGAAGGCAATCTGCCCTATCAAATCACATACAACCATCAAGACAGATGCAGCAAGAAATTAAAAAGTTGTCATGGCAATCATTTACATTCTCTACCTCTGTGCCTTTGGTCTGTGTATTTGAGGAGATTCTATCTCAAGAACCATAAACTTTTCTTTCCCATTTATTTATTTATTTACTTTTTAATTGTTATTTCAAACAAATGCAGAGGAATATGAAACATTTATGAAAAATATACAGTAGAGAAATGTACAAAATTAAGTGCTTCATAAAAAATATAAAAAGGAAATGTATTGCAGCAATTAAAAAAATGCTAAAAGAACTTGAAAACGAACTAAATAAAAACTGAAAAAGTTGATTAACAAACCACCTGAGAACACATCGACTACAGTTAGAGCACCTTTGATTGTTTGTTCCAGTGTTGATCAGCACAGTAGCTAAAAGCTGCTTCAATCTGCACATTTAGTTCTGACTCTAGGCCTTAATGCCCATTCACACCAAAAACGATAATGATAACGATAACTATAAATAAATATCGTTCTCGTTAATATGAATGACGACGTTCACACATAAACTATAACGATAACGACATGAAGAACGATATCGTGGATCACTTTCAGAGCGATTTTCACAACGATAAAATGCTAATAGCCAATCAGAACCCATCGAATTTTAGCCCTCACATTTATTAACACAATGAGAGACTTTGTTTATCGTTGTTCAGTGTGAACGCTTTTATCGTTATGGTTATAGTTATAGTTATCGTTCTTGGTGTGAATGGGCCTTTATACTGAACACACAAGGAGTATCAGGTATGTACTGCCGAATCATATAATATCCAAGGTCATTTGGGCCTGTCCCATATAATTATTTATAAACAAACAGCAGCGATTTTTCACATTGATTTCCATTTTTCGAGGTCACCGAGAACTGTCTGTATTAAAAAATACCGGTTTTACCTAGCTCTAGTTGCTAGTTCCAACAGCTAAAGCAGCCAGCAGTTTTTTTTTTCTTCGTACTAACAATACTCGTTGACCCTGAGAATGGAGATTTCTCACATGAAAAAACGCTGTATTTCAAGTCCATGCTTGACCTGCTGAAAAGTCAGAAGGACATAAGTACTGTAGTAATGTAGTCAAGTGTTTTCATTCAGACATAAGGCCACTAAGGATTCTTAGATTACAATTGTAACATGTGAAAAAGCTGATTTAGTTATAGATCTCACATGACTGTTAATGCTGAGATTGCAGACATTTACTGTAAGCTTCCTTGTCCTTCGCTTTAATTCCTTTTATGTCAAGAGTAGCAATGCCTGAGTAACAATGCTAAGTCTCCTCGCTTTTCGCAAAGTTTTGCCTTCATGTTGCTGAGGAATGTTGGGTAGTAGATAGACTGAAAAGTGTGTGTGTGTGTATGTGTGTAGGTGGGGGGGTGTGTTTATGGGTATAACGCACATCTGGGATCAGTGGTGCACCCTGGGATATAGGGCGTTGTTTGCCTGCGGCGATATTGAAAGTGTGGGGGTGTGAACCACCTGCCATGATGAACAAATTACTGTGATTCCAGGAAAGCATGCGTGCGTGTGTGTGCGCGCGTGTGCATGTGTGTGTATCAATACTAAGGTTAAGGCAGGTTTGTGGAATGCAGGCCCTCACTGTGAGCGTAAGACCCCAGAGGAGAGGCAGAGGTCTGAGCGCATGTCTGAGTGCTTCCACAGGGGCCCACTACACAGCAGGTATGAAAACATATTTACAACCAACCAGACTCCTATTGTGTTTGCTGTGTTTATATGTGTGTGTGTGTGTGTGTGTGAGTGTGTGTGCGTGCGTATATAGGGAGTGTGCTGGTCCTCCAATGGCGATTTCTAGTTTACGTCTTTTTGCTTCCCTGTTTTGCCTGCATCCACAGTAATAGGAGTTGTGGGACATGGGTGGTAAGAATAGGACCGTAACACACAGGAGGTGGAAACACAGATACGATATAAAGCTGCTAGCTACTCAAATGGGCTAATCATCACATGCTGCAGACAATCCATCTGTTCCTAAAGCATTACATTAATTATTTTGGGGCATTGGATGAAGTGTGTGTGCGTGTGTGTGTGTCTGTGTCAGTGGCTTCCTCTGTTTTACTCTGTGTGTCTGTGCCTGTGTGTTTGCATGCGTGAGAGTGAGTGAGTGAGCGAGTGAGCATGTGTGCCCATGTATATGAATATGTGTGTGTGTGTGTGTGTGCTCATGTGCTTGTCGCCGATGGCTGCAGTCCTGAGCTTGGCCCCAGACAGATGGTGACATTCAATCCCCACTGCACAGGCTGCTGAAATAGGCAGGAGGCTTTGAGAGAAAGGCACACACCATTGGGGGTGACACATGTCAAATATGGGCTTGGAGAGACATCATTCTACTGATGGATAAAATGCTGAGAGAGAGGGCAGACAGAGGGATGAAAAGAAACAGATAGAGAGACAGAGGAAGAGTAGCTTTGTGCTCTTCAGAGAGAGAAGGAAAATGAGCAAGAGAAATGAGACACAAGAGTTACCCAGGCAGGAGGCATGCTGCTGAAACAGGAAGTGACTCATCAATATTTCGGAGGAGATGTATATAAGAGATGTACTCGTGGGACCATGAGATATCGCCGACTCTCTGGAGAGATCATAAGCGACCTCTGCCATCTGTGGTGCCCCAGTGTCTGAATACACCTTTGTTCTACTTGCCCTGTTCTATTGCCCTATGGATACACCTTTGTTCTACTTGACCTGTTCTATTGCCCTGTGTAAACACATTTTTTCTAGGCTACTTGCCATGTTCTATTGCCCTGTGTAAACACCTTTGTTCTAGGCTACTTGCCCTGTTCTATTGCCCTATGGATACACCTTTGTTCTACTTGACCTGTTCTATTGCCCTGTGTAAACACATTTTTTCTAGGCTACTTGCCATGTTCTATTGCCCTGTGTAAACACCTTTGTTCTAGGCTACTTGCCATGTTCTATTGCCCTATGGATACACCTTTGTTCTACTTGCCCTTTGAATTAAAATGGCATTACGCTCAAGTGCCTTTTGGTGACATTGGTGTTTCTCCTGAGGTGTGTAACCAAACTACGCAGTGGACAGAAGATGTTTCATTTTAAGTCACAACTCACACATCTCTAGTAAGTAAGTAAATATGTAAGTAAGTCATTGTTTTGCAAAAAATCTAAAGACCTATGCCAATGTAACAGGGTAATACTTTGGAAGGGCCAAGGGGCCAATCACAGTAGCCTGACTACGCCACCCTGAGGCCTAGTGCATCAGGGAATCTTTAAGAGACCGTACCTCTAAACCGAGACAGCTCTTTCAGGTTCGTAATTACACCATGGAGACATGATTCCAGGAAAACAAAGGATTTATTAATACACAAACGGGTGGGGATCTGAGGGTGGCAACTATGGACGTCCACACAAATATTTTACATGCAAGCATTAAGAAAAGCTCACCTATTACACAGCAAAGGCACACTGCAAAGCGATAAGCAATACACAAAACCACACCACACGTATGCTCAGAGTAGCCCCCCTCAGAGCCACCTCCCTACTAAATAAACATAAAAGTTACAAACAGAAGGACAAGACAGGCAACACAAAAACCAAACATAAAATAACCAAAGCAAAACCAAGACAAGACAAGACAGCAGCACGACCCATGTTCCCCATCAGCATGACTGTGCTGCCTAAAAGAACAGAACACTGAAGATTAAACAAAGAATACACCACAATATACGCAACATAAAACCACAAATGTTTATGGGCAGACCGCATACCTGACGGTAGCAGACAGTGGCTACACCAGTGGAGTCTCCCTTGCTACTGGCTGCTGCCCCTCTTAAGTAGCACTCCACTGGTGCCAGATTGATCAAATGCCTATGCCCCGCCCCCTTCATTAGTACTTGCAGGTGCTATGGGGAAATAGCAGGCAGAGAAGGTCTACCTGCTACACCAACAAACAGATCAACAATGACAACAACTAAATACATGCTCTCTTCATCTAGCTCCGGATCCATTTCTGTGAGAGTTGCTGTCAATAATTACAGTTAGGCAACTGCAAAATTAGAATGTGTCTCTCTCCCTGTGTGTGTGTGTGTGTGAATGTGTATTCTTTGAGTTTGTGTGTACCCATCAGCCACCAAACTGTCTTCCCAGAGCCGCTCCCTCAATCTGGCCCAATGAACCAGCCGGTTGGCCTGCCAGCCACCTCTCTCTGGGTTGCATCAGAGGCTGTGCGGCTCATTGTGGCCGATCGCGGAGCCTGCCGGCGGTGTGTTGCATGTATATTTTATGGGGGTGAGTAACAGAGGCTGTATGGTAATCCAGGTCCTCTCTTCCTTGAGTCTGCTACTGGAAGGGTGCAGTCACTATGAGCTAATGAGGGTAGTGGATGTGGACCAGCCTGGGGGACTAGTGTGGGTATAAGGGCCTGGGGAGAATTGGATGGCCAGAGACAAGGGGCCCTTAACTGGACGAGCGGCCTGAGACCTGACCCGTTGGGAAAGAAAAACAAGACAGACACACTGTTTGTCTTAACAAACAGTGTGTCTGTCACAGCATTCTGTTTGTTTGTTTGTCTATGAATGTGAGACTGTATTTGTTGACGGCAACAAGTCCAGAAGCTCCACTTACTGTGACCTCCACGGATGAAAAGAAGCAGATGGGTGCAAGAAAAGCAAGGTGAATTTTAAAGCAAAATATATAAAAATAAAAAGATTGATGAACAGAAGAAATATATATATATATATATATATATATATATATACAACAATTGGGTTCTATGGAACTATTTATTTGTTTCTGATTGGCCGAGAGACGTTCCATGAGTTGGAATATCCCTGGACATTTCAACTCAGACTTTGCACAGCTAATAATAAATCACTCCACGATACAATGCGAAGATTTGACACAATGTTCTCATCCCAGCCCTCCACTATTTTAAGCAATGGGTTACTCCTTAGCAAACCATAACGAAACAGTGCTTCACCACATCTGTGGATTAAGCCACACAGTCAACTCAATGTAAGTAAGATAAACGAGGATGCTAATTGTTCTCAGCATTGCCAGGATTGTGTATAATATGATTGTCACTTGGAGGACGTTAGCATAGTTAGCTAACCGCTGCTAACTTGCTAGCATCGTCACGTCAGGCTGTGCACAGTAGTGTAACATTTATTCACCATAAATTAATAAAGTTGAGTGGTTCTGCAATGTAGACTGTGTTTTTTTGCAGTACCATGTCCCTTACATGACATGGCCCAGTGTCCTTGTAACATGCATGCAGCAAACCTAGATATGAATGTGATTTCAGCCCGACTTTCAACATTTCTTTCAAGAAGACACGTAAACCACAAAGACCCGTAACAAGGGATCTGGAATGTTGGTTACCTAGCAACCAAGACTGTCTATTGAAAAGGGAACTATTTTTTGATGCGTAACAATGATGTCGAAATTAACATTTTTAAACAATAACGAGATGTTTTCCGATTATTTCGTTTGTGGTAGAATTGTTGTATAAAAGCAATATAGCACTCGTGATCGTGGGATTGGTCATGGATATTCCCACGGCTGTTGTTGCCTCACCGGCCTCTGGCCTCGTGGCTACGGGTCGAACAACACCCGTGGGAATATCCATGACCAACCCCACTCTCACTCGTGCTATATTGCTTATTTATATATATATATATATATATATATATATATATATATATATATATATAGATTGATGAAAAGAAGTCTCTTGATCAGTGGAGAGGAAGAGAGAGAGACTGGAGTATCAGCATAACCTTTTCAAATGTGGAAATGATACTTGCAGCAGTGTGTGTGTGTGTGTGTGTGTGTGGGATGTGGGGTCTCATCTATTCAGCACAACAACAAACACCTCAGTACTATCCAGCGGGCTCTTAAAAGAACAATGACGAGAGAAAATGTTAGCGCAGATAATCTCAGCTGAAAAATCCACTGGAGACTTGGGGAAGAAGTGGGTTTGCTTTTGTATGAGGCTTGATTTTGTCCTGGCGGGAAAGTTGTGTGATCAGCACAATAAAGATGGCGGCGGCGCACAGATTAATTACGGAGGGGTGAAGATGCGGGCAACGCATCCTCTCTGAAATCACAGCATTAGAGAACTGAACAGGTCAAGTGCAAGCAAAATAACAAACAAACAAATAAAGAAACTAAATTAAGAAAATAAAGAAACTAAAACTAAGAAAATAAAGTCACTGATTTTTTGCTCTTTTTCTTTGGTGAGCAGTGGTCAATGTGAAATTTATATTGGACATTTCTGAGCTATCTCTTACTTTATAATTAATTAATATAAGCATGTGATTAAAGCAGAGTAGGAAACCAAATAGACGTCCTCCAATCTCTCATTCCTAGCACACACACACACTCACACGCACAAACACACTCACACACACAGAGACACGTGCAGACCACTCGTGGTGAGAATGTGAGTTGACAGCTCCTGTCAAGGATAATTAGCTTTCCCAAAGACTGCAGCAATGGCTCATGTAAGGACATACACACACAGACACATACACACACACACACACATACACAATCCAAACACATTAAGTCATAATTTCTTCACTGGTGCGATGGCATATCTGACAAGCTGCTTTCTTTCCATAATGAGAAAATGCCACTGTTATTGCTTCCTAATCAGCCTACATGCTTTCATACGTCAAGCATATAATTTCTATATTCTTGTTTTTTGTAAGGCTATTGAATACTTTATCAGTAGAACCAATGTTTTTGTGAGCTGGATGTAAGTGTTGTTCTAACTTGTCAGCTAAACTGAATACACCATCTTAGTAAAGCATTCTACAGGGAGTCGCTACTCTGGTGTGCATGCGCTTACAGCAAGGCTAGAACATCTGATTGATAGCCAGATCTTTGCCCTGATTGGTCACATGACTTCTTTTATCTCAAAGATGTGAGATTTTTTGTTTTCGTACCGCACTTGCAGATCCTGGACCTCACTCCAAAGGTGACAGTCAGCAGAACTTGTGGAATAAAAAATCTTACAACTTTCACAGTAAAGTCTGTTGCAGTGCTGCCCAAAGGCCATTGGCTAAGCCCCTGCAAGCTCTAGGCAACCGTAACACCGGCGACAGTTGCCCAGTGACCTCGGCCCCCTGATGCCACTGGGTGGGTGTCATTGTAAGACAGATGGCATAGCTGGAGACCGAATGCCCGACTGACTGTGGGACTGGAGAAACATTCGGCCACCTGTGTCACCTCTAGCTCTTTTGGCCTGATATGCGATACCTGACCTGCTCCCAGGGGTCAGAGAACAGTCCAACTGGACTGGCATCACCCCACTCTGTGTGTTTGCCACCTGTGCCCAGCATGCCATGGAAACTCGTCTTTCTGAGACACTGTTGGGATCACTGAATATTATCTGTTTATAGAAAATCATGAGAGCATCAACAGCAACTTAAAGGCACCCTTAAGAAGATTTGCTCTCGGGGTCCCCCTACAGTTGAGAAGCGCAATAATAAACAAACTAAATATGTGTCTTTTGTGACAAAGTATGCACATCACTCCGATATAATATAGAGGGAATGCACCGACAGCAGTCTGTTTAAAAAGATCTCTGAATTCCTGTACCATAGCAGATCTTTTGCCTTTCGATTTCAGATGGGGGCTAGCAGTTTCCTAACCGACAGTAGAAAGTTACTAGGTCGGTAATCGCTTACAGAGGGTCACTCAGACAATGGCAGAAGTGCCGTTAGTCATTAAGTTATGTGCCATTAAAATGATTTTGGAAAGGTCAAAAAACGATTAAGGATGCCTTTAACTTCAGTTGTAATCTTGACCTTATACTGTAGGTCAAGTATGGCTTCTATACATTTTTTGATTCTGATAAGAAGATAAGTTATGTTTACACTTGCCATGCGTACAAGGATCTGCACAGTGCAAGTCACTTTAGCATCATATCCATCTGCTTCAGCCAGCAACTTGTCTCCTGCAATATTGTGAAAATTATCTTGCTTTTAAAGATAAAATCAAATAAAAAAAAACTGACAGGATATTGTTTGCTAGAAAACTCTTTTCTCTCTTGCTCTCTTTCTTTAACTCAACAAACTGTCTAAAAATGGACATTACGCAACAGCTAGCATATTTTAATAGGTCTTTCCCCGCTCCAAAACCCTGGCCCTTCTAAAGAGCCTCACAAGTGGCATTCAATGAACCTACTTTCCCACCTGCAGACTATTATGCCACTAACAACCTGACAGACATGTGCAGCAAACGCTCATGCTATTGTCCTAGAGTGTCCTAGAACATTGAAGATTGCATTCAGTATAATCCCAAATGCAATATAGTCATTAAATGAGTATTTCTTTCATTGTATCTGTCCAAGTATCCAGGCGAATAGAAGCAGGGGCTGAACTCTTTAACCAGCCCAAGCCACAGCTCCACAGGGAGCTCACCAGCTCCAATCAGCCTCCAGTATAATATGCCTTTGAATGCCACTTGCCCTGACGGTCATTCATCTTCCACTGCAAAGATGGAGAGGAGTCGGTGTACTGAGAGAGCACATTCATTCCTTCCTTCTCCTTTGAAGAATATATCCTACAGTCTGCTTTGGGCGTTGCATTATTCCTCAAACAGTATCTGTCCACTAGACCTCATCAGCCTCCGCCTGGAAAGAAAAACAAGAGCCCTCTACTCACTTTGCCCATCCGCGGTTGATGTATAAGTATTTCAAAACAATTTCACCTCGTTTCCAAAGCGCCATACCTCATTATCTGTCTGGGCCGAGCGCGGAGAAAAGCTTTGAGAGATTAGAGGAGACACTGGCAGCTCTGAGCAAATATTAATCTGGTCTCGGCGACCCGGCTCCATTCGCTTCCAGGCGCTGGGGGCTCTTTTCATTTTCTATTTATTTCAACACTGACTTTGGGCCAGAGCGCAGGTATTTCCTAAGCAATGAATCCTAATGTCACTCAGTAGGGGCTCCCGCTTCACACAACAAACATCTGTGTGCTTCTTTCTGATAGACCAACTGAGAAACAGAGAGAGAGCGAGAGAGAGACAGATACAAGAAAAGTGCAATGGTAAAATGGAGTGGAAAGGTGAGAAACAAAAACACCACAGACATGAGGACAAATTGAGAGAACGGTACAGTGATAGGGGAGTGCTGTCAAAACCAGAATCGGCTGCATGTACAGTAATAGGTAGTAAGTGTGTGTGTGTGAGTGAGTGTGTGTGTGTGAGAGAGAGTGGGTGTATGTGAGTTTGTGTGTGTGTGTGTGTGTCAGTGCTAAAGAGAGTAAACCTGTCATGTGGGAGAATGTCAAATAGATGTGGGATCATGCATGACAGTATTGTAAAGTAAAATGCAGTTGTAATCTTTTATTGGTAGATAACACAGATCACTGTATTAAAGTATATTGCATAGAACATTTCACAATATGTGTGTATAGGTTTCAGTGTGTATACATACAGTATGTGTATGTGTTTGTGTGTGTGTAAAAGAGAGAGAGAGAGAGTTACTCATAATTGTCTTTGCCTATCTATACGTTCCTCACACAAATACACACCAGATCTCTCTCTCACACACACACACATATACCCACACATACCCAGACAAACACACATACCCACATACACTCACAAACACAGATGAGTTGGCCCACACAGAGCCAGCAGCAAGTCTGTGAGCAGGGGAAGGCAGCTGATGATGGAGTGATTGGCTAATGGGGCTGGCAGTGGCAGTCTCTCTCCCGCATCGTGCTTGCAGGCCAGACAACAGGCACTCACTATCTCTCTTTTTCTCTCTCTCTCTGACACTCTCTCCCTCTTTCTCTCTCTCTCTCCCACCATGCTGGGCATGGACATGCTCATCAGCCGTGACAGACTGCAGCCGTCTCCGCAAACGCAAACAACAACAGCGGCTGCCCAGCTGTTCTCTCTCGCTTGCTCTCACACACACACACATATAACCAGACAGGTAGTATTGAACAGACATGGTGTCCCTTACCTCACATCCATCCTTTCCTCCCATGCTTCCCTTCCCCCATCTCTCACAGTTCTGTCTTCCCCCCCTCTCTCACAGATCTGTGTCTTCCCTTCACCTCTCTCTCACAGATCTGTGTCTTCTGTTCACCCCTGTCTCACAGATCTGTCTTCCCTTCACCCCTCTCTCACAGTTATGCGTCTTCTATTTACCCCTCTCTCACAGTTCTGTCTTCTCTTCACCCCTCTCTCACAGATATGTGTATGTCTGCTAAGAAATGGGTGACAGTAATCACTACCAAAGGCGGCACACTATAGCTGATGAACAAAATATTATTAAGAACTTAAAGTGTTAAAAATGTGTTTACTGTAAATATGCTCTATGATGGCTCTGTTTATCAAAAACAAAGTGCCAAGGTTTACTGGCTTTTGCTGTTGACATGTGCTTAAACTTTTTCTACTGCCAACTGCATAAAAACGCAGAAGTACAGTACACACAGTTATTAAATGAGATAACTTGGCAATTTGTCAGTATTTGTGTACATTCATCTGGCTTTCCTTTTTGATATAATAGCTGACGGGATTAGTAGTTCCTTCGATAGGATATTACATTTTTTGTTGTTTTTCTGTTAGTTTTTGTTTTGCACAAAATTAAATGTTGCACAATCACGATTCACACCATATTGTAAGCTGGTGAGCCTAAGGCAAGGCCTAAAACACTTTATATGGATTTTTCCAGACATCAAATGGAGAAATCAATGAGGAACTTACCTCCAGTGTCTGACCCCAAAGGGAGGTGGGTGGTGACTGTTGAGTTCTATAAGGGACTGCTCATTGGTTAAGCTGGTTGACCTGCTCACTTCAGTAAATTTGGCCAAATGTCCCTCAATTTAAATTGTATGTCACCTAAATTCCTTAGCTTTTTTAGGCATTTGTTCCTGTTTGTTCTTCTTCCTACTCCCCCCTCCTCCTCAGCAAAACTATTCACAGTTCTCTAGTTCTTTCTCACAATTCTGCCAGATTATCCTCATCTTCATCACTAGTGTCTGAAGAGTGTTCATGCAGGGATCTCCTCTATCACGTTCATTCTCTCGCTTTTTTACTCATCCTTTGTTGCCATAAAATTAGCTAACTGTGATACCCTGAATGGCAATATATGGTTGTACTGTCATAATGTACATACCTGTACTTGATAACAACTGTTTTTGCAGTGTATATTAGCATATCTTCCTGTTTGAAACTACATTTTCAATATTACACAGAATACCCATTGACCAAATGTTATACCCTAATCTGGCAACGTATCTTGGGGGATACATACATTTCAAAGTTACTAAACTAACTCCACAAACACAGTAAGGCTTTTTCCAATATATTTAGACAATAGTCATAATCAGTTATATGGGTTAATATGATTGATTTATTGAAAATAACTATGATTTATATGTAATTACTCACCACTTGGTTAGCATGTGTGCTATCACTGGTGGCCATTTTGATTTCTGACCAAGTTAACTACATACTGTAATGACAAACAACCTGAGCTAGAGACTGATAACAGATGGGACTTTTGTTCAATCATAACTTGATTTGGAATTTGTTTTTAAAAAGTGCCCCACACAGGATGTTAAAAAAGTATGTACGTATCTCCTAGTGCACGTTGCCTGTTTAAAGGGGTGATAGAATGATGATATAGGGTATTTGGTGCTGGTCCTTAAGGTCTCTGAATAGGGTGTGTAACATTGGTTGGGCTGAAAATGGCATATGTGCTGTTCTATGCGCCCTAATGCAAGCCTGGTTAAAAGCCCTAGAATGAAACGAGAGGTTTTCTTCCTTTTATGGTATGCTCATGAATATTTAGATGAACTGCGTGCTGATTGGTTGGTTTACAACGAGCGAAGCTCCGGAGCAAAGACGCAAACATGGCCGACAACACTCACTGAAACAGCCAAGGTGGAAATACTATGGAGACATAGGGGTTGAACAGCATATTTGACCCTGAATCAGAGGAAGAATCTGAAATAGAGGAGCAACCAGTCGCCCATAGATTGGAAATGACTACTTCAGAGTGGTAAGTTTTGTCATTTACTTGAGTTTGCCACACTTAGCCCAGTTAGCTAGCTGTAATACTAGTGCAATACTCGCACGTTAGTGTCGTAGACTAAGCTAAACATTGTATTAGGTTCGTTTTTAGCATTGCAAGCAACAGAAGTTATTCATTTGCACACAAACAAATGTTTTACAACTTGTACCCTTGTGCAATTTTTGTCAAGATGTCCAGTTAGAAGCTAGCTGAAAAGTTTGTAGCCAGTCGTGGGCAGTTCAGGCTATGCTGTAGTGAAAGGAGTGCTGCTTGCAAGGAAAGTAGCTGCTAGCTGCTACTTGTTTTAGTCAGTAAGTATATTCTCCTGCTGAATAGGTCATTTGATTAGGAGTTACATACATTATTGTAGTGGTAATATGCGATCTTACAACAGGACGTCCAGTTAGCTGGGCAGGACCTCTTGTGCAGTTCGTAGGCTATATGGCTGAAGTGAAAGGAGTAGCCTACTGCTCGCGTCAGTGAAAATATTACGTTTGTGTCAGTAGGTCTAATGTACTCGTGTAACAACTATCCTGCTGATTAAGTCATCTGATTATCGAGATTTTTAACTTTCATGTAGTAATGTATGATCTTACAACGGGACGTCCAGTTAGCTGGGCAGGAGCTCTGTGCAGTTTGTAGCCTATGGCTGAAGTGAAACAAGGTCAACGAAAATATTACTAGTGTCACAACCCGGTCCAGAAGCCTCGTTTCCTAGCCTGTGACTTGATATGCCTTTGCTGCTCAGGCCCGGGTTTTCCTTCTGCCTTGGCTTTTGGTTGACTGACAAGGGAGGCGTCCAATCACCTGTGTTTGCTCTGCTACACCTGCTGCCACTCTCCTCGTCAGCCATGGCTTTTAAGCCATGCCATGTTGAACACTATTTGCCAGATGGTCACGTCTTTCAGTGTGGATTCTTGCATTTTCTCATGTTCTTGCTGGAGTTACTGTTTTTTGACCAAGGGTTGTTTTTGGACTTTGATTTTGCCTGAACCTTTTTGGAAACCTTTGCTTGGACTTTGCTTGCTCTTTGTTACCGACCTCTGCCTTTTCTGACACGTGAGTCTTGCCTAGCCCCTTTGCTTAACTGCCTGCAGCCTACCTGTGTACCGAACTCTGTCTCTTTTTGCCACTCTGGAGATCTGCTTGAGCCCTGCCTGTACTGCTGCCTGTGCTTTTTTCGCCTACTAAGTTGACTCTGCCTACCAAGTGGTTTTGCCTGGCTGCCTATTTTTGTGTTCTTCAACATTAAAACCTAATTAACCTTTAATCAGCTTCTGAGTCTGCTTTTGGTTCCACAGTCCCTTACCTGGCCTCACCGGCCCTGACAGTACGATCTGGCCATCATGGAACCAGCAGAGATGGAACAGCTGAGGGTCGCTGTGGAGAAGCAAGGTGTGATGCTAGGCACTCATCAGCAGGAGCTTGTTCAGGTGAATCAGAACCTTGTGACATTCCTCGAGATATTCAACACCCTCTCTGGTCAAGTGCAGCAGCTGCTTAACCCTCCTCAGGCTCCAGTGCCACTTAGTCCTGCACCTCCAGCTCCTGGTCCACCTCTCTCTCCGTCCCCTTTCAGAGAACCAAGGCTCCCTGCTGCCCAGCCATATGATGGAGATCCAGGTACCAGCCGTTCTTTCCTCTCACAATGTTCTCTCTCTCTTGAACTGCAGTCCCTAGCTTTTCCTACAGAACGCTCCCGTGTAGCTTACGTCATCACCCTCCTTACTGGAAAGGCTCGAGAGTGGGGGACAGCCCCATTGGGATTCCAATGCTCCATGCTGCTCCAGCAACAGGGACTTCACTGAGGAGATGAGAGTTTTTGACCACTCTTTTTCCGGAAGAGAAGCAGCGAGGGAGATCATGGGACTCCGACAAGGCTCACGGTCAGTTTATGATTATGCCATAGACTTCCACACGTTGGCAGCGTTGTGCGGGTGGAATGATCACGCCCTGTTGGATGCTTTTTTAAATTGCTTGTCTGATCCTGTCAAGGATGAACTGGTCTCAAGAGAATTGCCCTCAGATCTCTAGTCTAATGGATTTGGCTGGTCGAATCGATGCCCGCATCAGGCAGAGAGTGAGGGGAAAAGACTCCCGCTCTTCTCCGGTTTCAACCTCCTGCTTCTCCTTCACTCACTGCTCCACCTGTGGAGCCCATGCAGGTTGACCGTGCCCGGATTACAGCAGAGGAGCGCCAACGCCGGCGGGACATGAAGGCATGCTTCTACTGTGGAAAGGTGGGCCATTTTAGTCAGGCATGTCCTTTAAAAGTAAATGCCTACCAGTGAGAGTAGGGGGCCTGGCGGGCACAGTCCAGCATCACTCCCCTATTAAGCGCTCCTATCTTCCAGTCACGCTCATTCATGAGAATCAGTCCCATGTCCTTCACGCCCTCATTGACTCAGGTGCCGATAGGAATTTAATTTGTTCAGCTGCGGTCTACCGTTTTGGCATTCCTGTAGCTGCTCTTGATCAGCCCCTCACTGTCCAGGCCCTTGATGGTAGCTGTTTGAGTTCGATCACCCACAGAATAGTTCCAGTTTTGTTGAGAATTTCAGGAAACCATTCTGAAATAATATTTTTTCATGTTATTGAGGAACCCCATATCTCTATTGTTCTTGGATTCCCCTGGCTGTCCTTGCATAATCCCCACATTAACTGGTCAGAACACCATCTTGGGATGGAGCCCCTTCTGTCTGTCCTCCTGCCTCAAGTCTGCTTTCGCTCCTGTCTCTCCTACCCCAGCTATTGAGGAGTTCCCTGACCTGTCAAAGGTTCCCCACAAGTACTTGGACCTCAAGCCTGTATTCAGTAAATCACAGGCAGTCTCCCTGCCCCCCCATAGGCCATATGACTGTGCTATTGAGCTCCTTCCAGGCACCTCTCCACCTAAGGGTAGACTCTACTCCCTTTCTCCCTCAGAAAGGGAGGCCATGAGCAAGTACATTTCAGAGTCACTGGCATCATTCGTTCTCTGTTCAGGACACACCCTCCTCAGGAATAATCCTTTCCATTGCCTGGTGGGAGCAGCCTTATTGGACGTTGAGACCCTGGTCCGGGAGGCTCAGGATCAGGAACCAGGACCAGGTAAAGGACCAGCTAACTGCCTGTTTGTACCTTTCTCTATTCGGTCTCAGGTGTTGGAATGGGGGCATAGCTCCAGAAATGCTTGCCACCCTGGGGCTTCTCGAACCCTGGCACTGGTCAGACAGTGCTTCTGGTGGCCGTCCATGAAGAGGGATGTCCAGAGTTTTGTGGCAGCCTGTGACGTCTGCACCAGGAACAAGACCGGTAACAGCCCTCCTGCTGGCCTCCTAAGGCCCCTTCCCATCCCTCACCGTCCCTGGTCACATATTGCCATTGACTTTGTAACAGGGCTCCCTAGTTCTCATGGTAATACATGCATCTTGACTGTGGTGGACCGCTTTTCTAAAGCAGCTCACTTTGTCCCTTTGCCTAAGCTACCCTCCACTAAGCAGACAGCTGAGTTGCTGGCCCTTCATGTGTTCCGTCTGCATGGCCTTCCTGTTGATATTGTATCTGATCGGGGCCCACAGTTCTCTGCTCAATTCTGGAAGGTGTTTTGCAAATTGATTGGTGCTTCTCCCAGCTTGTCTTCAGGTTTTCACCCCCAGACAAATGGACAGACCGAGCGTGCAAATCAGAAGCTGGAAGTAGCTCTCAGGTGCATGACCTCTCAGGACCCTGCCTCTTGGAGCAAGACTCTTCCCTGGGTGGAATATGCACACAACTCTTTGCCCACGTCTGCCACTGGTCTCTCCCCATTCCACTGCTGTTTGGGTTCTCAGCCTCCCCTGTTCCCCACCCAAGAGGAGGAAGTGGCAGTCCATTCAGCCCGGGCTTTTGTACGTCGATGCAAGAAGACTTGGTCTCGGGCCAAGACCCAGCTTTTGTGCTCAGTAGATGCCTTCAAGACACAGGCAGACGGGCATCGTTCAGCAGCCCCGGCGTACAGAGTGGGTCAGAGGGTAATGCTCTCCACTCGTGCTCTGCCTCTCAAGTCCACCTGCCGCAAGCTGAATCCCAGGTTTATTGGACCATTTTCCATCTCAAAGGTAATCAACCCCTGCTCTGTTCGACTTACCTTGCCTCTGACTATGCGGCGTATTAACCCAACATTCCATGTCTCCCAAGTAAAACCCCTTGTGTCAAGCCCCCTATCCCCACCCTCCAGATCTCCATCTCCCAGGGTTGTTGATGGTGGTGAGGCCTTCTCGGTGAGAAGACTCCTGAAGGTACGTCGTCGAGGCAGGGGCTTCCAGTACATCGTTGACTGGGAGGGTTATGGTCCAGAGGAGCGCAGATGGGTTCCTGCCCGGTTCATCATAGACCGTACCCTGATCACAGAGCTCCACCAACAGCATCCAGAGGCCCTGACTGGGACACCTGGTGGCGTCCGTCGGAAGGGGGGGTACTGTCACAACCCGGTCCAGAAGCCTCGTTTCCTAGCCTGTGACTTGAGATTCCTTTGCTGCTCTGGTCCGGGTTTTCCTTCTGCCTTGGCTTTTGGTTGACTGACAAGGGAGGCGTCCAATCACCTGTGTTTGCTGTTACACCTGTTGCCACTCTCCTCGTCAGCCATGGCTTAAAGGGGTGGTTCAGGATTTTGGACATAAGACCTTATTTCCAAGTAAGCAAGTGTGATATTTATCAGTGGAGACCGTTTTCAGCACGTTTCATCCAGTCCTTCTAATTGCAGAGTTCGCAGGTGCTAGGCTAGCGCAAGTCAACAGTATGTGCTAGCCTGCCACTAAAGACAGTCTTACCCACTCCAAAGCACATAAAGGTAAGTTGTTTCCACTTCTGACGTCAAAAACTTATGTGGGTTATATTACAGCTTAGCAACCAAACTATCGTGTTACTCAGCTTCAGTTAGCTATCTTGCTGAGAACATAACCTGTCAGAGATCTCGACAAACATGCATAGTAAATGTAGGTTAACATGACAACACAGGTTTTATCCGAATGACACACAGGAAAATTAAATAGCCTTACCAATGAACTAAATCACACATTCTACTTGCTACTGTAGATACTAGGGGTGGGCGATTATATATTGTCTGCGATAATATCGTGATTGTTGTTTTAACGATGTGCAATTTGACATTATCAAGTATTTAAATTACTTATGGGGAAAAAACACTCAATCACCCATTGAAGACTTATACATTCCCAGGAGGTGTATGCGAGAGAAGCCCCTGGCTGCAGCAGAGCAAGTGTCACGTGATCACTAGTGGGTCACAACGTTGTCCCACGCACGCCTAATGTTTATTTTGTGCAGCGAGAGTAGCCTACTTAGGATTTTATGCGGCTACTTTTGTCAAGTATCTGTTAAAGTAGCACTGATGAGGCAGTCAAGTTTTTTCCTACACTGTATTATATGGAGAGAAAACATTAGCCTTTGAGTATTTTAATAGTCAGTTGTAAACAAAGAACTATTCTCAAGTAACTCTTGTAGCCTACATGGACTGAAGTTCGCTCTAAATATCTACGTTTACGGATTATGCTAACCGTTAGCATCTCTATGGGATTTCTCATATACATTAGCCATAAGCTAACGCATTCGTTTATATTCTGTAACTTGGAATGCTAGCCTACATGAGTGCTCTTAAACAAAACATACCGTAGAAGGAAATAACTGATATGTACTCTGTTGGTCTGCTTAGTTTTACAGTGAATCCTATGTAAAGGTTTGAAAGGCACTTCAGCTTCAGACTTTCTCTTGGGAAACTGTTAGGCCTATTCATCTTCTCTAATGTAGCTGGCTAGACCATGTCATTGCCACACAACCAAGTGGGGGCAGAATTGGAAATGTGCCAGAGTGACAATGCATTGGTTTATTTGGTTAAAAAGTCACAGGTTAGGTTATTGGTTATTATTGTAATGATGCTATTCATAAATAATGAGCTGTAAAGTAACGCAGACTTTAACAAAAACAATTTCGACTAATTATTGTTATCGTCAAAATTACAAAAAATAGATATTATTTTTTGTCCACATCGCCCACCCCTACTAGATACACGTTAGCATAACTGCTTAGCGACAAAATAATACAGCATGCGGTTGTGATGACCTTACGGTCGGGACAGCCCCTCGTTTCAGTAACAACAGCTTAGCAAATCCATCTTTAAACTGTCCAAGGTTTTGAAAACTGCCTTCGGTGAAATGTTTTGCAAATTAATAACGGAGTGTCGAACTTTGCAGGGATCTTCTGGTAGAAAAACATTATCCATGCCCCTCGAACTTTTGAATCCTTGGGAAGACTATGAAAAGTTTCAGCCTGGAACACTGCATTTACGACCGTGGCTCATTTTCGATTTCCTTGAAGAACTGTCTGCTTTATAATTCCTGTGGATGTAAACGAGCAGGCAGCTAAACTAGTGTTTGTCTCATCTTCGCTCTCCATTCACGTTCCTGGGCTCAGAGCACCAGTGGGCTGGTCTGTATGTAAATTTTGAGGCGTGACAAATGTACAGGCCAGAGCCAAAAGGTGGTACCACCTGCGAGTTTGGCGTAAACTTCGTAGCTTCGTTTTGATTCGCCGCTTTATGGCGGAGTTTGGTGTGTGAGATTTGCATAGGAAGGAGGTGTCGATGGGGTTTTGAACTTCTCTGTATGTCCATTTCACCCACTGAACTATCGCTATTCATCTATAACAAGGTTAACTCAGTTTTTGCATTCTATGACCCCTTTAAGGTGTCTGATCACAGCAGATGTGGGCCGTTTGTGTGTCTACAGTGAAAAAGAGTAAAAAAAAAAAAAAGAGGAGTTAAAGGTAAAGAGGGCTGAAGACGAGTCGAGATGAGCGTTTCAGCACTCCAGACGGTCACAGCTTCACACACACACACACACGAGCCGAGAGGAGATGGAGAGGAGCGTTTCAGTGCTCTAGACGGCCACAGCTGTTCCCACCCTCCGTTTGACCCCTCTTCCTCGAAAAGCCTTTCTGACCTTTCGTCTGGGAAAACTAGGGCACGGCTAGGTAAGCATTCCCCTCGGACCGCAGAAACAAAGTAGCAAATATATAAATAACTTTGCAGTAAAAGGGTGGATTTTTGTGGCCATGCAGGCATACAGGTATGTAGGTTCTGAATTTCATGATAACGATGAAATGTTTTATTAGTAACATGAACAACTACCAAGTTTTACTCATGACAATTATAGGAATATGTGCCAATGTCAACACTGTGTCTTGTGCTCAGGCAAACTTCAGGCCTTTGCGCAGTGCAAAAACAAATAACAGAGAGAGAAAAGTGAGCACTTTTCTCAGAAATGACTGGCGGTGTTATCAGTCTCCGCCATTAGACTTGCAAATATGTAGACTGAGCTGGGAGGGTGGTTGGTGTGTGTGCGTGTGTGTGTGCAGCAAAGCAAGCAGGCGCTCCACGAGTGGCCTCACCGGCAGGTCTTCGCTGAAGGACCCAGGCCGGTTTGAGCCTCAGTTCAGCCGAATAATTGGGCTCCGTTTTTCCGTGTCACCTCGAGCAAATTGCCAAGTAGAAAAGCAGCTGTGTTTTTCTTCTTTCTTGTTATTAATCTCTGGTCTAGGTAGAAATACGTCAGACTGGACTGTTTGAAAGACTAGTTTGTTTAGCTCTGCACACTTTTTTCATGTTTTAGCTCCCCACTTAACCTCCCTTTCCTAGCCAGCTCAGAGATTAATGGGAGGCCAATTAGATTGGCGAGAAGTCTGCACCACCACCTGATTGGACAATAATAAGGAAGGCAACTGGAGACTAGCCATCCTGGGGGAGCGGCCATGGTGCCGCTGAGAAATATAATGAAACAAAGGAAGAAAAAATATAATGGAGCAAAATCTGAAAGGAAGCAAATAATAAAAACACATTTCTTCCAGTCTCCTTTTTAATCACTCTCTCCCACACACACATATTCTCTCTGTCTCTCTCTCACGTATACACATGCACACACACATATTCTCTCTCTTCTCTCTCTCACGCACACACACACATTCTCTCTCTCTCTCACTCTCTTTCCTCTCAAAATTCAGAAGGGGCTGCAGGTGGACTCTCTCAGCTAAAACCTTAATTGGCCATTTAAAGCAATCAGAGCCTTGTTCCCTCATCTCCACCCTCCTCTCAGCTCCAGGCCCAGTATCACAACTACGCCAAGAAACGTGACATGTAAATAGACCATTTGTTAGGGAGGAAATGTCTTGTTTCTCTTGGTGAAGTCAAGAATGGCAGCATTGGCAGAGAAAAGGCTGAGAGATGTACATTGAAGGTAAGCTCTTTTCCATTGTTGACAGTGTGCAAAAGAAATCTTCATGATGCTTGTCTGAGTTGTTGTTCTTTACCACATCACTGTAGCCTACAGCAGTGTTTCTTAACTGGTGGGTCGGGACCCAAATGCGGGTCGGCTAACTTTTCTGGGTGGGTCACGGAGTTTGCAGTTAAAAAATGTTTTTTTTTCGTATGTCAGTCATTATCATGGACATAGACAATGTTTATGTGACCGGTCGTGTTAGACATCATTTTAGCGGTAAACACAAGTGTAAACTATATCCTGATTCCTGGGTTCGTCTACAAGTGGATTCCTCACTTTATAAAGACACAAGAAGGAAATGGATATGCTCAAGAACAGTTCTGTTTTAATTCCGACTCAGTTTACACATGTCTTCTTCCACACAGCCTGCCACTCCCTAGTACCCTATCAAATGATGTAAACATTTAATCACAGCCATGAATTTTCCAATTTACTGTTTTCATTATTGTTTCCAAATTATTCCTCAACATATTAATTATTTAAAATATTCAGGAATTGTCAGTAATTACTCAAGCTTACACAAGTATGACCCTGAATATTTGAAGCAAGATATGTATTCACTAAGGACAAAATGGGGCAGAAACACCAGTGTGTGATGTGCAGTGAATTGCTGGCACATGAGAGCATGAAACTATCACAACTAAAATGCCACATGTCAAATACAAACTTGTCAAGTACTTTGAAAGGTGACATCAGGAGTTGAAGACTTCACAAATGTAATGCCAAACATCGGCATGTTCCAAACAAGTAGGCCTAGACACTTTGCGTGTCTTACCATGTAGCTCACCATATCCGTTGGCTTGAGCGCTAAACAAATATATGGGTCGCCACTTAATGAAATGGGAAATAAACACATGTGTGTTTGAATGCACGCACACACACACACACACACCCACACAGGTACACATGTACACACACGTACAAAAACACACACAAACACACAGAGAGACACACCTTTTCTTGAGCTTGTCTGAACGGAACTCTCTGTGGACCCATTAGGCAGCGTAGCTGCACACCAGTCCGTGGCAGAGTCAGGAATTTAGTCGCCCTGAATGGATTAACATTCCGATTCCTCCAAATGTCCCACAGGGCAAAGCGATGACGAGAGGATTTACAAGGACTAGGGCTGAGTAAAACTGCGAGGGGAAAGGTCTCATTCTCCTCTCCTAATTTGGACTGTTCACTGCGCTGTTGAGGCTGTAAAAACAAGATGACGTTAGACTTTTGCTCAACTTTTAAGTTTTGGCATGTCGTGCTGACGACGGTATGTCATGAAAAACACGAAAAAACGAAACGTGAAAACTTTTAATGGGACGTGAGGAAACTATGACAACTGGCATCAGGCGCGCCTGCAGGTGTACGTCCGTACGCACAGTGCGTACCATCAGGCTACTCAACAATGAGTGTGTGCATAATGTGTATTCACACCAAATTGGCTCACCACACCTTCCCAACTATGCACAGTATCCCATTAGCTGTATACCATCAGGCTATTTACAATTTTCTATTACGTAACAAACGCAACTAGGCTACTTGTTTTTTTTTTTTTTTTACTCGGCTATCTATATATGGTTATCAGCACACAATGTTGAGCTAATTCACTAACTCAATACTCATCATGGATATCACAAGTTTAAACAACGAAAACAGAAAGTATGGAGGCAGCAAAGCTAGAGGAGTTATTTCAGATGGGCAAGAACAAGGTAGGCAAATGGTGTGCTTGTCAGAACGTTAGACTGCATTAGAGCTGTTTAAAGCCAGATGTCACGGTACACTAGAACAAAACAAGGTAACTTTAGCCTGTATTGGGCTGTATCATGTTGTCCAAATGAATAGGTCATTGTAGACGTTGTTGTATTTTTGCATGTGGATGTTGTTAAGCTATGTAGCCTACTTTTTTGCTGACCAAAGCACGGGGCTAAAACTGGGAAACAGACAAATATTGTCCACGCGTGTTTTTTTTTTTTGCGGGGGTGTGTGGCGTACCATAGCATTAATTCCTGCAGGCGCCCCTGACTGGCATGAGCATGAGTGTACACCTCCAGGCATTTGTGTTTAAATGGACTGTAGGCTAATTGGATAAGTAATTATGTCTCTCAGATGAGTTATGGTTTTTCAACCTCCCATTTCATTTGTTATTTCTGGCTAGTCATAACTGACACTATGGAGGAAGTGCTCATGAAACAAAAGAAGCTTTTTGCCCTTGGCTTTTGTCGACCATCTGCAAAAGGACGTTCTATGAAAGGAACCAGCAGCAATTAAACAGAATTACTAAAACCTATGTAAGCTGCATATTGCATGGATTATATTTGTGCCCCTTGAAATTAACCAAATTATTATCACTTGCATACAAATACCATCGGGATTGGGTAGACATGACCAACACTTGCCATGGCCGCCTGCAGATGAATCAATTTTTACCCTCCCTTGATGACAGGGATGACAGAAATCACAATGACAGCCATCCAAGTGAGGCCCTATATTCCACTTTAAAAGGTCTATTCTTGCTGGTTAAAGGCCTACTTCCTATGTACTGTATGGTTATACCCCCAAATTATTACATTTCTATTTATGGCTGTGGCCTGTCAAAATAATCCTACAGCATTCATTTAGCCTTGTGTGGGCTCCGTCAAAATAATTCAGCATTCACAGCGCAAATTAATTGAGTATTTTACGCAGTGGAGAAAGTGACAGCGCAAGAAAGAAACTGCATCCAAATTCTATTCATCTCAGTTGAACTACACAGACATCACAAGTATCACATGAAAGAGCTTTTCTCAGCTTTTAAACAATGTTACCCGATAATTGCTGAGTTGAACGGTTCGCGAGAAAAGTAAATAATATAATTCAATTTAATCATACATTCTACTGAAGGTTTTGCGTTCCATGATCTCCCAACCCATTCATCTCGGTGGAATACCTCACGAACCCTTCTTTTAACACACGACAAATCATGTATCAGAATAAACAGCAGACCTTACCGGAAATGCATGGATTCCAGTTTCTTCCAGTAGCAGCAACTACTGAATACTGTCTGTATAAATCGTCTTGTAAGTAAACTACCAGTGCTTTTTCAAAGTTCTCAATGTCTTGTTTTAAATGTCAGGGCCCTCGGAAGTCTACCAATGAAGTGTGGAGATACATTGAGCCTCGTAAATGGTGTAAAACAGTGATTTATTTGCATGGCTAGCCCGATGCCGACGCACCACCATTGGAAAAGCATCGGCTAACTAGTGCCAGATTTTGGAGTGCAGGGGACAAGCCGAGATGGGCTATGAGACATACGTTCACACTCGGTATCATGTTTCAACACACTTTAGGTCAATATCACACCGGAATTCTCCTTTAAGTTTTACAAAATAAATGTTACAAATATCGCCTAGATATTGGTAAATCAGAGGACAGCTGACTGAGTTTGTGAAAGTAGCCTTAGCCTAATGATCACAAAATGCTAAGCATGCATCTAGGCTATTTGAGTTTCTTAAAGGGACACTTGGCAACTATTTCAACGTAATAAACCCGTTTAGAAATCATTCGGATGGTTAAATGACCTGTTCCGGTGAAAATGGTGACTTTCCCCCTGCGCCTAGCGTCCCCGGGCGGAAAACCAACCTTGCAACATTAAGACTTACCGTCCCGGAAAGAGAAGTGAGAAACAAGAAACTCGTTTTAAATCGTGTTTCTTACCTTGTAACATCCACATAGTTCTGCCAAACTTATGCTAACCGTTCGCTAGCTTGTAAACAAATCCATGTGCTTTATCGTTACCTTTTCCCACAGTTTGAAATAGCATAATGCACAATTTCTCCAGCAGAGGGGGAAATCCTGCCAAGTTTCCCTTTAAAGCTGAGCTGTGGTTAAATTGTTCAATACATGATTTTATAACAGGCCAAATATAAAATAAATGTTATATATAGCCTAGATATCTGTAAATATTAGCTGATCAGATGATTTACAGTTCTATGTAATATGTCATGTTTCATGTTTTTGTAATGTTTCATACAGTGATGCAGGTCTACTGCAGTTTATAGGCTAAATAAAACTTTGATCATTTTTATAGCCTACTACTGTATAGTTAACTTCGGCCTTGGTGCCCTGACATGTGGCCTTTGTGCCCCCCACCAAATATGCCCAACTGAAGGCCAAGTGGCCTTGCCCCCAGAATGGTGAAATTCCAAGCCTGCTTGCATATTATATATATATATATATATTATATATATTTGGTTGCTTTTGGCTTCATCTCAGTGTGTGTGGGAACCAGTACATGCTTCTTCTAAACATACTAATAACAGAGAATATGCTGTTCTTTGTGATTATGCAACTGGATATGCAGCTCTGATCAGCATGGGGTTCACTTAATCAGGCCTGTGATGCCAATTTGATAGTAATTTGTCTGTATGTACTAGATACTTTCACTTTGAAAACATTGGACATTGTTGTGTGTTCTTGCACCTTATTTAGTGAGTGTTTGTGAGCTCAGATGGGCAGTAAGCTACCTTCAATAATATAACAATACTGTAGCAGTTGCACACAAGTATATTCATGTGACAAAACATAATGCAAAATTGAACAATACAAAATAATTACACTGTGTGTATAGTATATATTCAAGTAATATATTTTTGTATACAACCTTCCAACTGGAATGATTTGCAGTAATTTTAATTATTCATTTTTATGTAACCATTTTGTGTTTTCAGTTAATGCTAGTAGTTGTCTAAAATGTTTATGTAATTTCCTGAGAAATCTGATAATTAAATCACTTGTTTGTGTGTGTGTGTGTGTGCCAGCCTGCTGATATGTTACCCCCTAGTCTTGTTCATTTCAACCTCGAAAGGTAGTAGGAAAATAAATCCAGTTGTATTAACAAGCAGTGTATAACACAGTAATATATCATATATAACATGGTCTCCTTAATATAATATTACTTATTAACACCTTCAATAATACCTGTGAGGTACTTTAATGGTCAAATCTTCAATACACATGACAACCAATTTGGATATGGTGAATAAAACCGAAGTGAATGACTTCAGTGTCTCATCACCTCAGTCAGGGGCGCCTGCAAGAATTAATGCTATGGTACGCACACACATCCCTACCCCCCACCCCCACCCACGGCAAAAAAAAATTCACGCGTGGACAATATTTGTCCGTTTCCCGGTTTACATAGCATAGCAACATTCACATGCAATAATACAACAACAACGTCTTCAATGACCTATTCATTTGGACAACTTGATACAGCCCTATACAGGCTAAAGTTACCTTTAGTTTTGTTCTAGCTTACCGTGACGTCTGGCTTTAAACAGCTGTCTAATGCAGTCTAACGTTCTGACAAGCAATTGCCTACCTTGTTCTTGTCCATCTGGAATAACTCCTAGATTTGCTGCATTCATCCTTTCTGTTTTCGTTGTTTAAACTTGTGATATCCATGATGAGTATTGAGTTAGTGAATTAGCTCAACATTGTGTGCTGATAAAAATATAGCCGAGTAAAAGAAAACAAGTAGCCTAGTTGCGTGCCTGCGTTCGTATTCTCTCTCTCCTGCTCAAACAAAATGTGTGCGCGTTCATTTTGATAACGTGTTCACTAACTTCAATAGAAAATTGTAAATTGTAGCCTGATGGCATGCAGCTAATGGGATACTGTCCATAGTTAGGAAGGTATGGTGGGCCAAAACACACACACAAAGGAAATTTTCTCTTGTTGAGTAGCCTGATGGTACGCACAGTGCGTACGGACGTACACCTGCAGGCGCGCCTGACCTCAGTCACCCCAATTGTATTTCATGACTCTATGCAGAATTGCTGTGTTGTTTCAATAGCTCCCCTTCCCCTCTGTATGCATGTGTAAGCACAAGTGTGTGTGTGTGTGTGTGCATGCATACACACCTTACACAATTCCAACACTCAACATAAAACCTTTGACTTTCAATTGCAGAGCAGGTTTAGATTTAGATTTTTCACAGCCTATCACATCTGTGCAGCTGTCCCAGGCTTAGCACTGCTGTTCATATCTTGTAGATAAGACTTCGCCTGCATGAGCAGGATTGTATTCAAATAGGAGTCAGAGTGGTCCCTGGTCTAAGTAAGCACTCACGATCACGGCAGGGATCAGGCTCATTCACCGGCCAAGAGAGAGATGGGGGGGGGGGAAGAAAGGTGCGGTCGGGATAGGTGAGGTCAAAGAGAATGAGAGAAGGAAACAGAAAGATATGCAGAAGTGTAAAAGTCTGGCTTCAGACAGAAAATCGTCCTACCATGTATTGTTTCTAACTGTGCATGTAACACAGGCGATTTCACTAATTAGCTCATCCACCTGGCTGAGGAGTTGTACTTATACTTATTCAGCTGATTTAGTGAATGGTTGGAGCAAATATGTGGCAGGATTTTTATTTTCTGAAGCCGGACTTTTACAACTCTGAAGATATGGCCAGACAAACAAAGGACAGAAAGTAACGGTTCACCTGTGCCATGCCGGGGGTACAATTCTCTCCCAGCACTCACACTGCATACTATCAAACTGTACCCAGGCACGGTTGAGCTGCTGTGCTCTAGAATCTTCGCAAACAGTAGGTGCGATCGTAAGCACAACCGCACCGTGCCCGAGTCCACCTCCATAAGCGGACAGTACGTAGCGATCACACTGGTCAAACGAACCAGACTTTGGGGGTCAAACATATTCAGGTACGGTACGGATGGCATAGTGTGAGTTCGCCCTAAGAGAAGACGGGGAGAAATAAGGACAAAAAAGAAGAGTATACAAATACCTCTTGTTTACACTAGTGCTGTACACATGACCTTTGTTATCCATTCATAAGCTACCACTATTCAAACAGCAACACATACAAGCCAACATTACACAATCTAAACACAAAGATGTTCACAGGTTTAAGTACGAGCATGCACATGCAGTCCAGTTGATCTGTTTACTATGTACAGTATAGGTGCATATAAGGCCTTGAGGCCATGTTTGTTTGCAGTGCTTCAATTGCCAATGCCACAGAGTCAGAGATCACTGTTTGCTCTCCATGTGTCCATGGCTGCACTGTGAGGATCAGTAACACTGGCTTTGCCTTAATTCAAAGTGCGCCTGTTGTGCTTGCAAATAAGTTGGGCCACCTTGATTGAAAGAGACTTGTTTATTTTACACCTTACTGACCAACTAAAAAAAAACAATAACACACAGTCTCTCAGAGATATCAATATCCTCCTCATCATCTCTTTGCACCAGGACCAAGTCCTCCTCGGTAATTATCCAATGAAAACAGCTGGGGATGCTGGACAGGTTGGAGTCAGGTAAAAAACTAATTTCTCTGTTCTGTGAGAAAAAAAAAAAAAAAAATGGACTAATGGAGACATTAATATGAATTCAAATATTGAATATGTCACATGGTGTGACCCCCCCCATGCTTGAAAATGTTTCAGCCCATAGCATTATGCTGTCTCTAACTTACTTTGGACTGGATCAGGTCAAAATATGTCTGCCACGTCCTGAAATCAGCCCAGCAGAAGAGGAATAACCCTCCTTTCCTGCTCCTGCTGCACAACTTTTCTTTTCTGTTTACTTCAGCCATTCTTTCTTTTACTGTGTCTTAAATTAGTTAGTTGGAAAATCCACTGGAGAAATTCAACAGCCGGCAGCAGCACTCTGTTTTCCTTGTGTTTGTGCTCTTTTAGTGGGTTTTCTCGAGGAGCTTCCCTTTCTGCTGATGTAGTTATTATCAAACTAATCTCCAACTGTGACCGAATTGGAGCCTCACGTCCACAGTGACAGATGCGTGTTTTATCTCAAACATACTCCGGGCATCTGGAGAACTCACACGGCGGCATCACTGCAGAAAGCCTAATGAAGAAGAGGAGGCTTATCATAGTGGACAGCTGGTAGTCACATTATTGTGTTTTAAATAAGAAAGCAAAAGAGTCTTACTCGAGTGCAGCGGGAGCAATCTAAACATATTCACCACCAGCCGTCAACACCCAGCCTTAGCTCACACTCTGAAGGTTTCCCACACTGCACTTACCTAGTTTCATCAGTTCAGTGGCGTTTGCTGCTCTTTGGAACAGGGGAAGCTCTGATAAAAATGGTCAATTATTAAATTAATATTATTAAGGTGCTATATTGTTCTTTGAGGGCAAACAGTAGGCTATAGAGTTGGCATGGCAGACATGGCATAATGTAGCCTACAGCGCGCTACCTAACTTAGCCTAAATACACAACTGAAACAAAGGCAAGTCACAAACTCTATAACTCCACATTACGGTTTTATTTACATTATGCTATTTACAAAGACAAATAGAAACCGACTGTATTGCTCCCAAATTATGAGAATTTTAGCTGCTAACGTTAACGCATCCCTTGAACTTGAACCACTTCCTGTCGGATCGCGACATATGCTGTCAATCAAAAAGAGTCCAGCCTCTATGACGGTTCCTCCAATCATCATACAGAAGCTCGGCGTCCGGGCCATCCCACTGTCCCGTTCACTCCCAGAGATGCCGGGCTTCCCTGGAAATGACGATTTTGTGGCACTTGTCCAATAAACGTGTAGCTTTTCTGCACTGAGATCTGCCCACTCTGTAGTGCCAATGAAAGTCCAGTGAAGCCGAGCGTCTATGTGTTTTTTGCATGGTTTTTTGATGGATCGTGTCGTCACAGCAATGTATTACAGGTGCGAAATCACGGTAAATGACCAGCAAAACCTTATTGCTGAACAAACTAGCCATGAAGTTGAACATGTTTTCAGCATGTTCTAGTTGGAATAGTAGGCTAGAAGCTAATGTAATAGTGTTATTTGATGTGATTTTCTGTGATATTTTAGAGGAGGCTGAGCTTCCCCTGTAGTCTTAGAGCAATCGCCTCTGCAGCAGTTATAAGCAGGGGTGTAGTGATAAAATAAGAGGTGGGTAAATTATGAATTCTGTTATCATGGTAAGGTGGACTGTGCCATGCGAAATCGGAACATGTTTGATGACAGTGGAGGTTATTGTCCAATGTTTATATCAATACCAGTGGTATTGCATGGTTCCTAGAGTGTTGAAGAGTGTACATATTGTGAATGTGGATAACACAGTGTGCTTTTTATTGTTAAAAGTTGCAATGGGTGAATAGACTCTTTTGAGAGGTGGATAAACTCTAATATGAGGTGGATAAACTGCATTTATTTGCGTTTATCCTCCACTACACCTCTGGTTATAAGGGTGGTGTGAAAGGAATCAATTCCAAAACAATGTGAGGGTTCAATGAACATTCAGCTTCCCAAAGAGCATAGATGCGCTAGCATGGCACGATGAGGACTTGGAACCTAAGGGGCATTTCACCAAATTTACAGGAGGGCCAAAACAACAATTGTGTTCAGTGTTAAATCCAGCAGAAAGAGCTGATCAAGAGCTTTCATTTGATGTATATATCTCAATTTCGCCAAAAATGTCACTTACTCCCCTCTGGTTTCCACCCTCACAAGTTTTTACGTATGATCAAATTTTGTCTGAAGGGCACAGTAAAGGGAGTACTGTATGAACATTCATCACCTGACACAGGGACACAATAATTACTCCAAATGCCCAGCACTAAATCTTTCACACTTTCCAGGAGGAAAAGTGACCCATCTCTTGTCCTCTGTCTTCCCCTTTCCTCTGTTCAACTGCATGCTTCTCTCACGTTGTCTCTGATAACAGATCTCACTAGTTCAGCTTTACTGCAGGTTAAAAGAGGACACTCTTTTAAACCCGTCTATGTGGGTTTACCCAACTGTCCCAACTCACCCTCCGACTCTGGCACAACTCTGCGGGCCTCGAGTGCATCAAGGCCTGGGGAGGAGACGGTGGGTGGGCTCTAGGTAAGAATTAAGTAATTCGTAATTACAGAACTATGAAACTACTGTATGAGAACCTTTACAAGTTTGAGATAACAGGATTCCTAGTAAGAAATCTGTACCCGAGCTTGTTAAGAAGAAAGCTTTATTTTGACAATAATCCAAGCAATAAACTGGTTCAAAGGTACCTGGTTATAAAGCAATGTATTGTAACGTCGGCGCACAAGACATTGCGTAGCGTTCTTCCACGCAGGGCATGCTGGGATACGGGAGCGAACATTTGGGGGTTTTATGTCTGTATTTCTCCTTAGTTTTGAGTGTAATGTTAGCGTCTTTATTGTAACATGTTTCCCTTTTAGTTCTCCCTCGTGTGTGATCCTCTTTGTGTGGGGGGCTGCGTCCACCCCTGTATGTGTAGCGTGTGTGTGTACTTGACCTGCTCCGTGTGTATTGTGTTCTGTGTCTGTGTCCCTGCCCTCGTTCTCAAATAAAGCTTGCATTGAACGAAGCTCTGTGTCCTGAAACCTCAAAACGTTACAGTATCCTAAAAAAGTATAGTGTTGCTAGATCCTATAGAATTAGCACTGAGGACTTAAAACTTTGAGATAACAGGATTCCTAATAATACATATGCAGTATAAGTATAGTATATATACCTTTTTGATCCCGTGAGGGAAATTTGGTCTCTGCATTTAACCCAATCGGTGAATTAGTGAAACACAAACAGCACACAGTGAACACACAGTGAGGTGAAGCACACACTGTGGCAACGGTGGCACTCGGGGAGCAGTGAGGGGTTAGGTGCCTTGCTTAAGGGCACTTCAGCATATGCACTCGTAATAAGAAATCTGCACTCATGCTTGTTAAGTAAAAAGCTTTATTTTGAGAATAATCCAAGTAATAAACTGATTCAAAATGGTAGGTTTGTGTTATCCGCAACATAAATGAGACAGAACAGCCGAAGGGCTCGAATCTAGGGGGGGGGTTCAAAGTTCAAAGTCCGAGTTAATGGCGTCCGTGAGAAGCAGGGACCGTGCAGCTCAGTCGGCGAGAGCAGGAACAAAGGCGTGGGTTGGACCATCTAGCTCAAGCATCCTCTTCACCTGTGCACAGGTATGTTTTATAGGCCCACAGCCAGATCTCAGGACATGGGTTGGCCCAGAGATAATTAGCAGGGGCACGCTCTGAACGAAGTTTGTGGCCATAGCTACCAACAGGGGGAGCCAAGCCAGAGTTACTATCGGGTGACCACCAAGTACAGGGTATGCGTAACACTCCCACCCCAAAATGGTGGCTTGTCACCATAAGCGTAGCTCTGTAATTAACATTAGCCTTACAGCAACGGTATGCCATAAATGAGCTTATACTATTAGAAGAACTAAGAAATAGTAAAGCTGTACTGAGGTCATGGGCAGGAACACAGTACAACAAAAATGGGCTTTTTAGGCCATTTCAATGGCAGTTTCCATATAAACACTTACCATTATCACTATTACCAACTTAAGACAGAGAAAAAAAACACATCACACACACATACACGAGCAGGTACACTAACATGTACACGCACAAACATCCAAACCAATAGTTTTTTTTATTTAACCAAGTGACTATCTGGATTAATTTTAACTTAGGCTACAGGCCACACTTGCCTGCGAGACAAGTTACCAGTAACAACGAAAACTATCAGATCCATTAAGTGAGAAAATCACGAATCCTAGAGCTAGGAAAATAAATTGTATAGCAATTACTTTAAACACCCTATCTATCGTCTATCAGTGCTGAACTAAACTCAGTGCTGAGTTAAACTAAGTGATTGCTTAAGGTGTAACGAAACAGTGTTTGAAATTTTTAATTTAAGATTGGCGCTGTTAATTATTACACCTAGATAACGCATCGGCCAATACATTATCTTTCCCGCGCATATCGAGTTATACATGCGGTTGAGGAACTTAAGTGGGTCGTGGTCAGTGTAGACCAAGATGGGATGAGGTGATCCACCCAAGTAAACTTTGAAATGTTGGATGGCCAAAACGAGGGACATCTCCTTTTCGATAGTGGAATATCTACGTTGGGCCATGGTGAACTTTTTAGAGAAGTACGAGACTGGGTGGTCTGTCATCAGCACCACGTTGCAAAAGGACAGCTCCGGCTCCGAAATCGCTCGCGTCCACGGACAAACTGAAAGGCCTACTATAATTGGGGGCAGCGAGAACAGGACTGGAGAGCAAGAGACTTTTAACATTTTCGAATGCTTTCTGACACGTCTCAGACCACACAAACTCAACTTTGGGACTAAGCAGGTCCGTGAGTGGGGCCACAACGGAGGAAAAGTTAACGCAAAAATCACGATAGTAGCCAACCATTCCGAGGAAACGCCGTAGCTCGTGACGGTTAACAGGAACTGGATAGTCTTGGACAGCTGCTACCTTGGCTGTTACGGGTAACACATGGCCACCACCAACCACCCGACCCAAGTACGTGACGGTTGCCTTGCCAAATTCGCACTTGGCCAGATTGAGGGTGAGGTTCGCTTTGGACAGGCGACAGAAAAGCTCTCTAAGCTGTAGCAGATGATTAGTCCACGAATCACTGTATAGAATTAGATCATCCAAATATGCCCCACATCCTGTCATTCCTTTAATTATGATGTTAACTAGCCTCTGGAAACAGGCAGGCGCGTTGCGGATTCCAAAGGCCATGACAGTATATTGCAGAAATGAGTCGGGGGTGACCAAGGCAGAAATCTTTTTGGCTCGTTCCGTAAGCTGGAACTACCAGTAACCTTTCAGGAGATCCAGCTTAGTCACGAACTTCGCCGAGCCAACACGGTCAAAACAGTCATCCATTCGGGGCAGTGGATAACTGTCCGGAATGGTGACTGCATTAACATGCCTATAGTCCGTGCAAAAACGGTATGACTGATCACTTTTAAGGACTAATAAACATGGAGAACTCCACGGACTTGAACTATGTTCAGCGATGTTGTTGGAGAGCATATATTTTTATTAGACTTAGACTTTTTACTTTGCGCGCGCGTGACTACATTAGCGGGGAACACGTCAGGGAACTTTTGCGCACACTCATCCACGCCCTCTGGCACAGGTGGTGCAGGAATCACTTCTGGCAGTACATCACCTTGACTCCAGACTTTCGGGCCTGCTATATCGTTGCCTAGTATGAAGTTCACAGAGGGAATGGGAAACAAGGACCTTAGCCCAACAACCACGTCGCCACAGAACAGATCAGATTTTAGGCATACGCGATGCAGAGGCACTTCAATGTAACCCATCTCAATCCCTTGCACAAGAACACTACTGCCTGTAGCTGTCTTCACAGACAACGGTAAGAGGTCCTGCAAAATGAAGCTTTGGGCTGCGCCAGTATCACGTAAAATGCGCACAGGCACAGAATGACCACCAGGGACTGACACGACTCCATCAGTTATGAAAGGCTCATAGATAGACGGAGCCTTTGCGAGCACAGGGTCAACCGGCATGATAGGGCAAACACTATGTCCTGACGTGGTGGCTAGGCCAACAGCTTTTTCCTGCTTCCTTTTCAGATACATTCAGACTTGAGATGTCCAGAGTTTTTGCAATAGCGACAGAATCTTTCCTCCGCGTTAACTGAAACACTTGGACTAACCGGTGGACTGGGTGCTGTAGTGAATGATACGGTAGATTGACTTTAAAAACTACTCCGGTCTTTGTGCACTCGATGAGTCAATGCGTACTGATCGGCCAGACAGGCTGCTTGGGAGATGGTCTCCGCTTTCTGCTCAGCAACATAAGTAGACACGTTATCAGGCAGACAATTACGAAAGTCTTCAACCAGAATTAACTCTCTAAGCTTTTCCTGTGAATCAACACCTTCTGACTGGCACCATCGATCAAATAAAGTCACTTTCTCACCAGCAAACTCAACATATGTCTGTCTATCCAGTTTCTTGTAATGTCGGAATTTTTGTCTATATGCCTCTGGGACTAACTGATAAGCATTCAATATTGTTCAATATCAATTCTAGTGAATTTCTAAGCTCCTCTTGACGAGCTGAAACACGCAACTTCTCATGCTCATTCTCTAGCTCCTTTTCACCGAAGTGAGTTCTTGCAAGCGAATCTGGAGTTCAAGCTCCTTAGTGCTACTCTGTGGTGGCTTCGCTTCAGCCGCACTTTAGGGCAAGATAGTCTGCGCGACAAGACCTTTGATTAAAGCAGTTAAAGTGGTGTCTTTTAAACGCTTTTCAGTATTAGAAATATGCACTTGGTATTTCTCGGACAACTCTAATAGCTGATTTTTTGAGCATTGAAATAGTATCTCTACGGACGGCGCAGCAATAAAGTCATCTGTCAATGACATTTTTGACAAGAGAGTGAGGACCTGGAGGAGAATGTGGATCTGGAAGAGATTGAGAGCGAGGAAGAGAAGGACGAGTCGAGTCTTGGTGTGGAGAGGACAACGGCAGAGTCGAGTGTTGGTGTGGGGAGGACAATGGCGGAGTCGAGTGTTGGTGTGGGGAGGACAATGGCGGAGTCGAACGTTGGTGTGGGGAGGACAACGGCGGAGTCGAGTGTTGGTGTGGGGAGGACAACAGCGGAGTCGAGCTTTGGTGTGGGTAGTGTTGTCACGATAACAAAATTATGACTTCGATACGATACCTGCAATAAATATCTCAATGCTCGATACTGAAACGATACCACGGCGGAATCCTAAAATATCTGGAAAAGAAAGGATGCAGACCTCCTACAAGTGTATTAGTCATTTGTGTTGAATTTGGTGCACTTTTGTAGTATGCAGGTCAATTCTGGCTTCTAAACTTCCTACATAATTATTATTTTTTATTGTCAGTAAAATAGTAATTTGTGTGTGATTAAGTCCTTTATTGTTTGTTATAGTTCATTTACATTGTGTTGTGTTTTGGCAATTAAGTACCTTTAAATAGCCAAATTAGGCTAGATCAAGGTCAGTGTTGGAATTACTGCATACAAATCACTAAATGCTATACAGAGGGGCCTAATCTTTAGGCCATCTGATGTAGGCTACCCTAGGCCTTCCCGTCTTTATGGGATTTCTTTGACAGTTGCAAAGGGTACCAATGTACAAGTATGACGTTCCAACCAGGTCTTCGTCAAATAAGCCTACACCATTAGGCTACCTGTTGCAATATATCTGTGTACATTACGTATATTTCTTTAACATTATTTGCTACCACGTAACAATAAGCCGCTGTTATTATTAGGACTCAACACGCTTCAGTGCATTATATGCTGTGGGCTTTAATTAGCGCATTTCGGGTAGCCTATCCTACATCTGGACATTATCATTACCAGTAGTACTGATCGAATATTAAAGAAGCCCTATGCAACAATTTTAGCAAAAATTACCTTAATTATGCAGGTTGAGAGTCGTTCTGATGGTTCTACAACACTTTCTGGGTTGTTTGGTGGGTGCTTCGTCTCCCCCTATCGCTTCTCCGCGGAAAAAAAGAATATGCAACTTTCTGAACCCGGGGAGGACAACGGCAGAGTCGAGCGTTGGTGTGGAGAGGACAATGGCGGAGTCGAGTTTTAATGGGGGGAGGACAACGGCAGAATCGAGTGTTGGTGTGGGGAGGATGGAGGAAGAGAAGGAGAAGGGGAGTGTGATAGATAGATAGATAAGATAGATAGATACTTTTATTGATCCCCAGGGGAAATTCAAGGTCTCAGTAGCATACAGACAACACACACACATTCACTAACAGCAGAAAAAGTAATTAAAAGTATATTGATGACAACAAAAGTATATGGATGACAACAAAGAGGTCAGAGAAGTAGGAGTCAAGTGTTGGTGTGGAGACGACGCGGAGTCGAATGTGGGCAATGAGACAACGAAGATGACAGTGGAGGATTTAAGAGTGGTCATGGAGAGGGTGAGGGTTAGGATTAGGTGCAGCGCTGCCTGGAAGACGATGTTGGGGGCATACAACACCATCGAGCCTGCTTGCACACTTGCAGACAATCTTGGCAATCTTCAGTGCTGAATCATCTCACCATATTTCGCAGCTCTGAGAATCATTCAGTGCTGAATCATCTCACCATTTTCCTCTGCTCTGAAAATCATTTAGTGCTGAATCATCTCTATATATTCCTCAGGCCACTGTTGTTTGCTGTTGTGTTCTGGCCTAGATTCAGTTTTCAAGAAATTCCTCTGCCCCATGTTATAGATTTCTGTATTTTTGGGATTGCATTTCTCAGTGTGTTGTTGTTGTGTGTTGTGAGTGTGCGTTCGTGTTGGCCTGCAAAAGCCCCTGGCCTGTTATTATTGGGAGCCTGCTGAACTCTGTGGTCTCCTTTGTGATCCACAGAGGCTCAGGAACTCAGTATTGCGTGTGCTTCTGCTTCTCTATCTGTACGGGCACATGCAAGGAAGATTTATTCTCATCTATCATTTGCACTTGGGTCCTAATGCTGCCTTCCAGACAACTCGTTAAGTCAGAAATTTCCAGGTAGGAATTTCCCAGTTTAATCCAGACAAACTAGGAAGTGAAGAATGAATTCTGACCTACTACTGAATTAAAGTACAAAGGAACACCATTCTTAGTCAGAGTTCCTACCTCTAAACTTGGTGGTCGGTCGATATTTCCCAAATTTAAAGTTGACTTCAAAGGACTTTGAACTTTGACTTTTGAGTTGTTTGTAAGGCAACATCATAGGCTACCATTTCCTCCCTGGCAAAATGTGTGGGCATATGCTTTTTTTGTAACATACTGTTAAGACAGCTGATAGCCTACTGGCATGGTTATAAACAACTATGTAGCGATAAAGTAAATTTATGTTTTTTGTTATGCTAATTTTACTATTTTTTTTTCTGTCTCCAGTAAAAACAAACTGCCCGAAGAATGAGATTCAGGGCTCGAATTATTAATTATTTTTGTCTTTAAGGGGGTCTCTCTATCTCATAAAAAGTTGGCACACCCCGCGCATAGCCTAACAAGGTGGTACAATTAAATAGCAAGTGGCGCTTTTGCGCAGTATATGCGCACAGTAGGCCTAGGTTTTACCTTGACACACGCACACAACAGACAGAGAATTTTCATAGAAATTGATTCCTTTTAATTAATTTCAACATATAATTGATTGTAATAGTCCATATTTCATTTCAATTTCACAATACAAAGAAATAGACTAAACATTTTAGTCTGTGCCATTCTCAATTTCACAACGTAACTCATTTGAACCAGACCACCGTCTCAGATAGGCTATCCTTAGTGTCAAACACAATAATGTATGTAGTATAACTTATACACAGGGAAAATGCACTAACAGGCAGAAATTAATAAAGCCATTGCAGCCAAACTATGTAGTATTATAGGCTAATGTACACATATAACAACACCTAGGTGTTCAGTTGTCTCGTGTGTTGAACCATGGAAAATTAATAGACAAACAATTTTGGAATTTGCACTGAGATGTTGTCGGGTAGCCATTGAATATTCCGCCATCAGAGATTGCTAACAGGTGTTTCAAAATATCTGGGAACTTTCCGGAGCTCTGAATGGCAGAGGATAGCTACAGATCAGTTTACACAATCATTGAAGTAGGCTGCATTATGGGCCATAATTTATGGCTTTGTCAATCAACAAAGAAGAGGTGAAGCGCAAGTTCAACAGCAAACAGGACTTTTCAGCACATATCAAACCATGTAGAGTAGTCCAATAAATGCCTATGTAAATAAACAAAACACTCGCATCAAAGCTGGGTGACTTCTTCAGACTTGCGAGTGCTGTCAAATCGATCGTATACGGTTTGCTCATATAGTCTAGTGGTGTGGTGGTGAAGTGCAGTCATGCTGCGTTCAAGGCGTAGGGTTTAAGCAAGGGTAGGTCTACGTTCCGTAGTAGCCTATGTTTTAATTTAACGTCTTTAATGGTAAGACATGGGATGGATAATGAGCGGTTGTTTAAGATTAAATTACAATGCCAGACACCTTCAAATATGAGAGACCCCCTCAGATTTTTGACTTTGTTGCTTTCATGGGAGCCAGTCCTCACTCTATGGGAGCTCGGCTCCCTCGTAATTCGAGCACTGATGATATTGTTAGTACTAGCTGACGGGTACAGAGGGGGTTGGCCTATTATAAATAGTGCAGCAAGGGAAAAAACACGATGTTGATCCTTCAAAATATGTGCAGATTCAGTCACAAGAGTGCCATCAGAGCAAATGTGTGTACTGACTAGTGATGGGACAACCGACTCTTTTATATAAGTCGGTTCAACCGACGGTCGTTGGTTGGCCTACCGAGTTAATAGATCCGGTCACCGGTTCGCGACGGGGGGGTGCCTATCGCGCATTTACTTCCCCCGCCATAGTCGCTCCAATACATGTAGCCTGAAACTGCAAATGTCCTGCTCTCCATGGCTGTGAGGCTGACATATTTTACACTCATACTGACCGACACTAGACTCACGCATTGCCACGGATACATTCGGTCTTGTTCAGTAGCCTGGTGCTCGGTCTCTGCCTGACAGCCTAGGCCTACCATGTATAAAATTCACTTCTAACATTTAACTTAACATAACTACCAAGATAACAGTGTAGCCTATTTGTATGTGATATTACTTTCCCTTTGGTAATGTAGCCTATAGCCAATTAATTTCCATGAACGTAATTCTAAGATGCACGACAAAGGCTACTGGGATCGGTTGATCACAAACTGGCAGAGACCGTGTGATTACAGAGTCATGCAGTAGCCTATGGTTACATTCTCCTTCAGTAGCTGGTGCGGTTTCCTCATGACAGCCTACCTACCATGTAACAAACATTTTAGCCTACTCAACATAACTACCAAGATGACGTGTATTTGTATGTGATATAAGCTAATGTAGCCTATGAATTTCTTTACACAAACATCTAAGATGCACGAGAAATAAAGGCTCTATGATCGGTTGACAACGCAAACTTGCCGAGAAGAGAACTAGACACCCGTTTGATTAAATTAGACTCAGTAGCCTACCCTCGGTTACGGTCTCGTTCAGTTGCCTTGTGCGCGCCGGTCTCTTCGTGACCATCTACCTACCATGCATTTAACTTAATATAACTACCAAGATAACATGACGTGCATTTGTATGTGATGTAGGCTACTTCACCACGGATAGGCCTAATGGTGTGAATTGCCAAGAACACAGTGATCTAAGATGCACTAAACAAGTCTAAAGGATAGCCTAACGCAAACTTGCCGAGACACAGCTTACAGATTCGATGGTGGTCTCGATCTGTTTCGACCTCACTCTGACCGTCACTACGGTCTAAAAAAGGAATGATCACCTTCGTTCTGCCTATCACCGAGACCATATGTCAACAAAGTCATGCCCATGACCTCCGGAAGCAGAACGACTCGAGCTTGTAAATAGCGGACATTGCTCCCGGTTCAGCCTCTCACCTTGATCGCCTCATCTGAGACCTGTGACCTGTGTTTTTTTCGGGAAACTTCATTTAACTTTGTTTAACTTGTGAATGCCTTTCCTGAGTTCACCCCATACCGCATGGCGGAGGGGCTAGTGTGAGCCTGCTGCGTGCCGCCGTTTCAGTGTTATTTTCCTTTTGTGTGTGCCAGGTTTCCGGGTTGTTTTTTGTTAACTACTGTGTACCTTATCTGGCGGTTCGCGGCTAGTTGGGCTTGGTGTGAGCCTGCTGGGTGCGTTCGCACACCGGCGTGGGCCACCGTTATTATTTCTGTTCACTGCTCTGGCAGCCGGAACCTGTGTGGGCCTGATCAGCGCATATGTGCTCAGTCGCTTAGGCGCTAATGTTACTGTGTGCTTCTTGTTAGCTTTGTTGTTGTGTGCTAGGCTACTTACAAAGGTAAGTTTAGCTGTTTGTGTCTGCTAGGTGCAGTCTTGCATGAGGTGCGGGCTGCTGTGTGTCTTTTTTCCAGTTGTCCACTGGTGTACGTCAGCGCGTGCGTTCGCGCACTGGTGGCCGCCTTCTTTGTATATCTGTTGCGTACCCCGTCGCTGCTGTCCGCAGCTAGCTGGGCAAGTGTGAGCCTGCTAAGCGTGTCCGCACGCTGCTTCAGGCCACCCGTGTACTTTTATTACACCACTGCTGTATCTCTATAGGACCGCTACGCCCGCCCTATGAGGGCCCATTCCGTGTTTTGGAGGCAGGAGACAAACATTTTGTGGTGGACATGGGCGGCAAACCGGAGCGACTCTCCATTGACCGCCTCAAACCGGCTCACTTGGATGTGGCCGGGCCCGTTGACCTGGCCCAGCCCCCACGACGCGGACGGCCTCCAGCTCTGCCCCCATCCCCTACTCCCCTCTCTCCCAAGCCTCCCACACGCCATGCCCCACAACCGTGTCATGACGGGACACCTGCCGCAGTTGGGTCTCATTGACCTCCGGTACAGCACAGCCGTTGTGGACGGTTAATACGCCCACCTCCCTGTTGACTGTTGATTGTACTTCTGATATGGTGAATTCTGGGGGGACGTGTGTAGTGAATGTGACCGGCATAATTCACCTTTGTTATTAAGTGTGGTTCTACACACCGTTTATATTAAACACAGCACTTTGTTCTGTCTGTAGTTACTTCATGTAAGTATAACTGTTCAGGGATCGTGGTCCCTTTAAATGTTATGAATGTGTGATAACGTGTAGCCCCATGCCTGTTTTGTTGCTGAACAGCGCCATTTTAATTTTCAGTGTTTTTCCTATGAAAATAAACGACACATGCATTTGTGTGCTCAACGTGAGAAATTGTCTCTTGCGATTTACTGCAATTTCCACAACACAAACATTTAAATAGCAAAATTATATCACAGCGTTTTATTCAATGCACTGATACATACAATGGGATTGGCTCTCCACGTTGGTAGTACAGCATTCAGTAATTGAGTCAACAGTCACCGGGAACAGTCATACCGAGTAGCTCTCACGGTCACACCGCAACCGTGCTTCCACAAGAACTCTTGCGGCTCTTCTTTTCTTCTTCTTCTGTTTCTTGGTAGATGACTATCTTTGTAGTATACCGCCACCAACTGTACAGGAGCCTCTTAAAGGAGAATTCCGGTGTGATTTTGACCTAAAGTGTTTTGAAACATGACGCCGAGTGTGAACCTATGTCTCATAGCCCATCTCGGCTTGTCCCCTGCACTCCGAAATCTGGCGCTAGTTAGCCGATGCTACCAACAAGGCGGCTAATGCTGGTGCCTCGGGCATCGGTCTAGCCATGCAAATAAATCACTGTTTTACACCATTTACGAGGCTCAACGTATCTCCACACTCCACATAGGTTCACACTCGGCGTCATGTTTCAAAACACTTTAGGTCAAAATCACACCGGAATTCTCCTTTAAAGCAACACCAAAGAGTTTTTTGTACCTTAAAATAATGTTTGCAAAATCGTTTCAGTGGTTCATCAACTTTGTAACAGGGTGAACGGCACTTCTGCATTCACTTCACAGCCCTCTATCGGCTATAACCGCACTATGTAAGTTTTCCAGATCGGGTAGCGGATCTGTAGTTCAATGGAATGAGACATAAGAAACTACAAATTTGACTTGCATCTGATGTCGCAATACATCGTACTTTCATAAATCGTGCAACATATTCTACCTTGTCTGTGGACATCGTTATTTGCAAAGCCGGTGCTGGATAAACAAATGGCATGCATGCTACAGAGGGAAAGTTCTTTGGTGTTGCTTTAAGGTCCAGTCGTGCGCTCAAGGTAGCCCATTTCTTGATTGATTCTACCACCACTCCAGTGGAGGCACTAATGAGCTAGATTAGCCTACTACTACTACACACAGTAGCAGAAGAAGACCAGCTACAGACAACGGAGCATACACCGATCGCGCGCTCAAGCACACTGAAGCGCCGCCGGCAGCCCGGCACAAATGAGTGGTTGAAAACAGGAGTGAGTCGGTTTATTGACGTATGGCACTCGATTCTCCCAGTTCAGTGGCACGAATCGGGTTATTTAACCGGCTCTTCGGTCAGTTTGTCAACACTAGTACTGACTTCATTTCTGACACAAGACACTGCCAGTTAGCTCACTGGACACAGTGTCTGTGGGTGAGAGCAAGGTCATTGAAACTGCCATGCGTTAAATCAGAACAACTGGCTCTGGCAGTCATCCTGGTGTTGGACAAAAATAGCAGAAAACACCCGTGACAGCAAGGGCGCAGGAAGGGGGGTGCTGAGGGTGCTGCAGCACCCCCTGCTGGCAGGAGATAGATTTTTAAGATGTTATATATATATATATATTTATATTTATACATTTAAATAATTACTAATTCGCTTTCTGACGTTATTTTTGTATGTGAAATGATGAGTCAAATAGCAAAAAGGGTTATGGATTGGTTCGAATATAGGCTACTAAAAATTAACAGTTATAGAGATCAATGTGAATGCAATGTGCGATCAAGTGTGTAGGCCTACGGTTGATATAGGCCTACATATTCTATGCGATTTACATGTTCAAAAAAGCAGGGATAAGCTGAAAGAAACTCTAATATAGTGTGTGGAGACGACACACTTTAGGCTATTCAGGAATTATTTGCGAGATCATTGCAGCCTGATTATTAGCCTAAAGCCAAACATCTCTGGTGTGGTTTTGACGATCAGAAAAGTAATTTTCCTTAGCTATACTGAAATAGGCTAATGATGTCAAGTGCGCTTCTGTGGGGTTAGGGTGGGTGCAGTGGAGTCGGAGTGCTGTCGCGGAACATTGGAATTTGTGGCTGCCCAGGACGTTTCTAAAACGCGCACACCGCACTCAAATTATGTATTTAGCAGTCAAAATCCGAAACATGTCCAGAAGGGGAGAAATCATCGGACATCCATTATTTTTGTTATTCAGCACCCCTGGTCAAAAACAGGTTTCCGCGTGCCTGCGTGACAGACTGAAATCAATCAATTGGCATGTGCCTTGTCCAGAATATATGGCCCCGCCCACCTAGATCATTTTTCAGAGAGATCTAGTCTGGAACACCATAGTTCATAACCATTTCCCACAGACAAGAAACATGTCAGGCCAATCAGCGACGAGAGGGGAAGACAAAACCAAAAATTTCTCTGAAAAACAGTAGCAGTAACACCTGCAAACATCAAAAAATGCATTTGGAAAATGCAGAAATGTATTTACAGCTTAGGTCGACCCACATACATTGTTACCTGACTGTTGATGTGTTTTATTGTCAGTTTGTACACTGAATATATAATGAAAAGTTGGTACTTTTAACCGTGGTTTTAAACATTCCCCCTCTCCCCCACAACGCGGGGCGTGACGTCATAAGGGTGAGTCCTTGAGTTTGCTTACCAGAGATACAATCGATGTAACGGAGGCAGACTGAGCTAGCGTGCTAGTTGCCCGTGTAAATCCTCGAAGCCCTAACCTTAAGAACGCTTCTAACCGCTGAGTTGGAAGCCTGGTCTTTTTGCTCAGTGGTTAGTGCGTTTGTCTCCCATGCCGGTGTGTGTGTCAAGGTGGCGGGTTCGAGGCCAGTGAGCGGCGAACGAACCGCGCTTGTGACATAGACGCCACAGCAAACATTACGGATATGTAAAGTATTGTGTTTGTACGAGTTGTCACAACTCACAGTAAACCGGGCACAGGGGCCACCTGTTTCCCATTAAAAATAAAAAAGTTGTATGTGTCTGGGTGAAGTTTGTAGCGACGAGAAGGGCAGAGCAAAGACGTTGCTCACATGCACAAAAAACATGGCGGACATTTGTTTTTTCGTCAGCAAAAAGTGAAGAATTCTGAAAGGATTCAGCACTGATATCTGTTCAAATTAAGGTTTAGATTGAAAAGTTGTGTTTTATTTTCATAATCTTTGTTCAGTGAACACATACACCCGTCGGTTTGTTAGTTAACAGAAATTTTGTGAATATAATGCTCAGGCTATTGCTATTTCTATAAGTTTACCTGCAAACACCCATCTAGTTGTGGAAGTAGATTAGCAGTGGTTAGTATGTGGGAGACCTGGGTTCAATTCCCACAAGATGGGTTTTGGCAGAGTGAGTGTGCATGTGTACTCAACGTCTCTGGAGAGAAGGCGCACAATTTGAACAAGAAATTGGTTCTCAAACTGAAGTTTTAATTGCAACAATTAGTTCATGCACCAGGATGTAAATAGCACACATTACTACAGTATAGACACCAGGGTACGAATAGCATCCACTTCTAGGCCTATTGTTAAAGAGTGTTTTTCATCTAAAGGTTTGACATGCACTAGACTAGGCATAGGCTACGTGCTCTCCCCAATCTATGCACAGACTAGGCATAAGTGCTCTCCCCAATCCCAGACTTTCACATTGCATGTTTGTTTGTAATGGATGCAAAACAGCCAGCTATGCTGAATGTCTATGGAGGGACGAATGAAGCTGTCCTCCCGAACAGGCAACCCCATGTATTCTAAGTAAATGCACACATATCTATGTTTATAGCCTACTATATTTTATGCAGGTGAGACATGGAATAGCAGTTTTAGAAAAATGAGAGTGACGGCCTGTGGGTCATGAAGGGCAGTTATTTGGATGTGCGGTGGCCTATACCCGCGTAAACACAGAGTAAAATAACATGTTGTTTTATAGAAATATTATATCATTGGAAACATAATTATTCTAGCTATATATGGCATAGTGTATGGTATTTCCATAACCGCGAGACACACTTCATGATGACATAAATAATAGGCCTACACATATTTGAAGTAGGCCTATTATTTATGTCACATATTGTGTGTTAGTGTAGGCTACATAGCTTAAACTGTAGGCTATGTTCAAACTGTATTTCGAGTTTAATGTCGGCATGTCGAGATTAAAGTACTTCAACTTTATTCTCGAAATGTCAAGTTTAATGTCAACATGGCGACTTTAAAGTCGACGCGTTGAGATTGAAGTCGACATGACATTTCAACTTTATTCTCGAAATGTCGAGTTTAATGTTGGCATGTCGACTTTAAAGTGGTATCCATACACCTGCAAGGTTAAACAGCAGCTGCAAGGATAAACATGTTTCCTTTTTTTGCTTCATTATTCCACTTTAATTAATGTAATTAATCTATAGCAATCTGCTTCTCAGAATGAACTTCTATATAATGAGACTAATAAAAAATGCATGAAAACGAAAACTGTGCCAATGAAAAAAAAATGGTGTTTCATTGCAGCTGGTGTGTAAGACCACACAGGGCACATCAGGGGGGAACTGTGTGTGTGGGTGGGTGGGGGAGTGGGTGAATTACTTTAGACTGTTTTACAGCCTTTGTTACACCTTGTCACTTAGTTAACACCAATGCAACAGCAATGAAAAACATAGAAATAAAAAATAGCAGTATTTATAAGTTTGAGTAATGGAGACTACTTTCTTCCAGAACTCTTTTAGCCCCGGTTCCTGGAGGAGAACTCTAGTAATCTGTACAGTACTGTCCTGATGCTGCCAAGGCCCGCCGCGTGGGGATGGAACAATAATCCTCAATGCGGTCCAGAACAAATGATCCTCAGCAGAGCATGTGTAAAGGCCTTTCTTCCCACCATGCTCTTATCAGTAATTAATTCAGTGTTTCTAATTACCTATTCTTTTGCTCCACCGAGTAGGGATAATTATTTTTCCTCTTACAATTTCCTTTTTCTGAAATGATGGGTTGAGATTAAAAAAAGTCAAAAGGCTAGGAGCATTGTAGACTCTGGAAATGGAGGGGGAGAAAGAGAGAAAGAGAGAGATATATTGCATGTTTGAGTGTCTGGAGTCAGTGCCTGTCTCATCTGCTCTTTATTGAAGTTATTCTGGTGGAACGGTGGAACACAAGGGCCCCACAGTCATGACTGGACTGAAGTTTCAAACTATCTGTTGACACTCTGTCAACTACAAATCCCACCTACACAAATATGAATAGATATTTCTACTGGCATGCTTCCTGTTGACATGAATGAACATTTTACGGTAAGGGTACATAAATTATCATGAATTCATGCATTAATTAATTCATCATTAATTAGTTCATTCCTTTATATCTTATGAATCATCAGGAATTTACATGAGTTCATAGTCTCTCATTTATGACCTCATGCATGAACAACACATCAACTAAGACATTAGGTAGGATGGGTACATCATTATGATTTATGATTTTTTAAGAATAATCATCATAATTACACAAATTTAATGTTAATTGCTCATGAGCACATAATGTTTGTGGCCCCTCAACTAAAGTGTTGAATAATTACACTTGTTTAGAGAACTGCAAAGTTGTACCAACACAGTTGATATATGTACTATTTAGTGAATTAGACATTGTTCCAAGACATCGAAGACACAACATACTTGTCATATGTACATGTAAGTAATTGGTACACTTAATAGGTTTATTCCACTGTATCAAAGAATGACAAGGTTGTAGCAGCACAGCTGTTACATGTACACTGAAAACAATGAGGCCTTGACTGGAGCTAAGAATGGTTTGTATATCAAATCTATCATAACCAGATTTACCCCATTCAGCAGGTCTCAGGTCAGCTCTTTGCCTCTGATGAAAATATAGTCAAATTGGCAAAGTTTTGTAAAAGCACTCAGTATTATAATGTAACAACTATATGTAGGTACCCACAAATACATAATGCAAGTACAATGATAGTACCTGATAGTACATGTTGTTACACAGGTTGTACCACTGTACCTAATTAGGTAGGTACACTGTAACAGCGACACATTAAAATAAAGTGTTATCAGGTAGGGTAATAAAGTGAACAGAAAAAAAAAATATATTACCAGTACAAGCATAAAATTACAGAGTGTCTATTTACACGCCTGGTACGAATAGCCTTGGCCACACAGCTGAGCTATTCACTCCCTGTGACAACAACAAAAATATGTTGCTCACATGCACAAAAAACATGGCGGACATTCGTTTTTCGTCAGCACTATTAATATGTACACCAGGGTATGAATAGCATTCACTTCTAACTATACATTGATGCAAACAGCATACCTTATTCAGAGTGTCTATTACACAGCTGAGCTATTCACACCCTATGACGTAACAACAAAAACATGCTTGTTTTATTTCGTTTTTTTTTTTATTACATTGTGTGATCAATATGCCAGAGTAAATGCACAGGGGTGCAAATAGCATACACTGATATTTGTACCAGACGGGTATTAATAGAACATATTGCTGTGTGCACCGGGGTATGAATAGCATACATTGATATTTGTACCAGACGGGGGTAGTTTTAAATACCTTGGTGTTCACATTACTGAAGACTTAACATGGACTGTTAACACTCAATATGTTCTGAAGAAGTCCAGACAACGACTCTACTTCCTTCGCCAGCTAAGGAAATTCAAAGTTTCTACATCCATCATGAAGGCCTTCTACACTTCAGCGGTTGAGAGTGTTCTAACTGGTAGCATCATCACCTGGTATGGGAACTCCACAGTTAGAGATTGTAGTACTCTGCAGAGAGTAGTGCTGCCAGCTGAACGCATACTATAAGAACTCAACTCCCTGCTCTACAAGATATCTATTCCAGAAGAGTACTCCTAAGAGCCCAAAAAGATTCTGAAGGACTCTTCTCATCCTAACAATGGATTATTCCTACCGCTGAAATCAAGAAGACGCTTATGTAGTCACAAAGCCAGAACTGAGAGACTCAGGAGAAGTTTTATCCCCAGGCCATCCGAACTCTGAACTCACACTATACTGACTTTGCACACATTCACTCCTCAGCACTCTCAAACATTTCCCAACTCTGAACTCACATTATACTGACTTTGCACTCATTCACTCCTCAGCACTCATGACCCCCACACACACACACACACACACCCACACACACCTACAAGACTTTTAGCACTTTTTACATCCCTCTCCTTATGCTACAGACCTTTTTTATTTATTTTCTTATTTCATCACACAAAACACACAACACACACACACACACACACACACACATATCTGACTTTCTCCAACTTTTGCACACTTTTTATTTATTATTTTTGATTTCTCCTCCATCTACCCATGTCCTTGATTGCCTAGCCTTTCTGCCCCCCACCCCCCCACCACCCCCCATCCCCAACACACACACTTACATCATCACTGTCATCACTTCACATACATACAGCACACTGCTTGCTACAGTAAGCCTCCTACATACTTGCTGCACACTGCCCCCACACACACACACAGCACATTGTCTTCAGGATCTTCCAAACACACATCCTCTTACATACTTTACAGCACACTGCCCCCCCACCTACCCACACACACACACACACACACACACACACACACAGTCACTGCTCCACTCCTCCCACCACACACACACATTCACTGTCATCACTCACATACATTACATACAGTACTCTGCTTGCAATAGTAAGTCCCTGACCCCCCAACACACACACTTACATCATCACTGTCATCACTTCACATACATACAGCACACTGCTTGCTACAGTAAGCCTCCTACATACTTGCTGCACACTGCCCCCACACACACAGCACATTGTCTTCAGGATCTTCTCCAACACACATCCTCTACATACTTACAGCACACTGCCCCCACCTACCCACCTACACACACTACACACACACACACACACAGTCACTGCTCCAACACAGTCCCCTCCCCCACACACACACATCTTCACTGTCATCACTCACATACATTACATACAGTACTCTGCTTGCAATAGTAAGTCCCTGCCCCTACATACACACAGCACATTATTTCATCAGGAAGCTTCCCAACACACATCCCCAACATACTTACAGCACACTGCCCCCAATACACAGCACATTGTCTCATGAGGAAGCTTCTCCAACACACATATTGCACACTGCCCTCTCCCCACATACACAGCACACTATCCCATCTCCCCTGTCATCCCCCCAACACACACACCAAGACCCTGGCAGTTAAGTTAGCCCCCTTGAGCCGGTGGATCTGCCCCAAGGTTTCTTCCTTGGTAAGGGAGTTTTTCCTTGCCCCTGTTGCTCTTGGGTGCTCCTTGTTGGTGCCCTCCACCCAATCCCAATCCTCCCCCACCTTTTTTATGCAGCCCTTGCCACTTAACCTACTAAACCCCTCTTCTACTGCACTTTTTACCCCCCCCCCCATTAATGCACAAATAGGCTGACACCAGACATAATTTCACTGCATTTCTTACTTCCAGTAACTATATGCATGTGACAATAAACTTCCTTGTATCCTTGTATCCTTGTAAATAGAATTCACTTCTAATTGCACCAGGGTACGAATAGCATACACTGCTAATTGTACCAGGGGTGCAAATAGCCCTACCCATATAAATAGTATTGTCTATGGAATAAAAATGTTCATTTAACATACAAAAAGGTTAACAGCAACAGAACAATGAACTATACAAATTCTGAACAAATACTAAAAGACAGATACAAATATTAACAAGTTTGTGTTTGCATAGCCATTAAAAAGTTTGTGTTGAGATATGTAAAACATTTGTGTTTGCATAGTCTGTAAAATACATTCTGAGTGTAGGTTGGCATGGTATGGTAGGGGCAGATAGTGGCAGTCTCATGCCCAATAGTCAATTTCTTCCTGCCACCTCAGTGAGGAGTTGAGCTACAGTATATGGCCTGGGGAATAAAGCATCTCCTCAGCCACTCCTGTGAGCATGACAGCAACAGCAGTCTGCCACTGAACCTGTTCCTCTATCTGGTGAATGCGTTGTGTAAGTGGTGGCGGCCATTGTCCATGATCGACAGCAACTTGCTTAGGGTCTCCACTACTGATGTTCTGGACTCCAGCTCAGTGCCAACAACAGAGCTAGCTTTCCTCACCAGCCTGCCCAGTCGTCCAGCGTCCCTCTTCTTAAAGGGACACCAGGCAAGGCAAGCCTGAGTGCTTTTTCTCTACGAAGCTCCCCCTAGCGTCATTACGTGTCGATACGTGTGCGAGCCCTCGCTCGGTTTGAAGCTCTTTTCCTTTCTTTGCATCTTCCGTCAAGGGTTTTCGCTGCTTATTCGCCGGCTCTGCCATTATACATACGTTTGCAACAATCGCTAGCTGATCCTACTTCTCTCGATGTCTGAGACTTTGTGAGATATTCGGGATTGAATTGCGGGATATTCTTCCAACAGGCAGTAGGGGTGGGCGAGAGAGTCTTCATTCACCCTATAATGAGTCATTTAACCATAAACCGACTTACGAAGATGATTAATTAACTCGAAAACGTTGCCTGGTGTCCCTTAAATGCTGCCTCCCCTGCACACCACAGCATAGAAGAGAACACTGACAAGACTGACTAAAAACTGACAGACTGGTAAAACATCAGGAAGAGTTTGCTGTATATGTTAAAATACCCTCAGGTAGCAATCAACAACAATTTAAAGGCATCCTTTGGAAGTTTTTACAAGTTTTAAGTCAGATGGTAAACTAACTTGCGAGAGAGAGAATGGTGGCATAGTCGTACCTTATCCATCTGTGGAGAACCAGCCACAATTATGCCATAGTCTATACCGGTATTAATTTATGTAATATTACCTTGCCAGTCGACATGGCTCTTTAGAGATTATCTTTGCCGGTTCCTATCCTTCAGCTTGTAAACAAATCCACATGCACTGTGTCAAGGGTAAAGGGCACACGACATGAGTGGTATTTACAATGGCTGTGTAAAACAAAAAAACTTTACAGCTGTACGGGGAGCCCATTAGGAAAAATAAAACTGCATTGGACGCTTTTAAATTCCATTGTGATATTGCTTTCAATGACCTCTTTCTGGTCTATTTGTGTATATGTATCTCCTGTGGGCACTTAACAGTCCTCAGGAGTACTTTGCATCCAGGAGATCAGATGCATGGGTTGTTTTGGTGTGAGATATATTGGTCTGAAGTTCCATGACTATGGGCCCTATCTTGGCCATCTGAAATGTCTGGTTAGAGGCGCAAAGTTTAAAGACATTTAAGGCATGTCTAGCCTTTCGGTATGTTGACAGTCAACAACGCATCTGAAGGAATCTGCTTGCACGATCCACCTAGTAGGCTACTTGCTTTACTGAAACCTGTGTGTGACCAGCAGAGTATGGCCTACATGCATTCTGCACTTGCCTATTATTTGAACACATAGGCAAAGTGAAACTAACTTCATGTTGTTCGAATGACTGAATAAAAATCCTAAGGATATTTATCCTGCAGAGGAGTTGTTTGGGAGCTGCTTACATTTCATGACAGTGTGTCTTCAGCTGTGGTTTATATGCACCTTTCACCAGGGTTTTTCTTGGTCAGTGGCGTAATGATTTTTAGAGGGTGTAAGTTAGCAATTTTTGGATGTGCCAGACCACACCTTATGTCGTTAATTGCCACACACCTGGGCACAAGGTTTAATAAAAGTGGAGCACATTGCGAAAAATCCATCACTGACTGGGTGCACGATATGAATTTTTTTGTGAAAGAATTTGCGCCACGTTGCGCTGGGTGCACAATAGGGCCGTGTCTTTGTCCATGAGTGGGTTAAACCTGTGAGACATGAGTAGGTGTCTGTCCTTTAGTGCTTAGAGTGATGTGATAATAATGTTTTTTGGCGGGGGAAAAAATCTGCCTTTTAGAATCAACCAGGGAGTTTTGCCATAGAGAATCATCATGCATGCATGACAGTTTTGCATGCTTCTCTTACGAGACCTGTACAAACATTTACTCTGTGCACATTCACTTAGATGAACCCGAGTTGAAAGACTCTGTGTCCTCATCGAACATTACTGTAATTATGTGTTCCACAGTTAATACATAATGTAAAGCTCCATAGCCCTGTCTTCACAGAGCCATGGGTGACAAGAGAATACGATCTGCTTTCACTGTGGAGTTTGTTCTTCTTTTAACAGAAGTCTACCCTGGCTTGCCTTTGAAATGAGAGGACTACATTAGAGTAAATGCAGAATGTTCACATCAAAGGCAGTGTCCCAGTTTTGTAGCATGCTCTATTAAATTCCTCCATTGCATCTCTTGTACTATTTAGTACCGGTACAGTACTTATTTAACATTGATACAAGCCATAAGACTGGTTAAATGGAGAAGAACAAATACTTACTCTGTATATATCACAAACCTCTAGCAACACAAAGAAAAGGTATAGAGGGGAAATAGCCACTATTTTGTGGCGTGTGTGTGTGTCTGTGTGCCCACATACATGTTTCACCTTGTGAACTGTCTGACAAAGCATAGCGTCCAGACTCCAACTCCACAGGGCTTGTTGAGTGAACAGAGTGGTATTCAAACTGCTCAAATCTCATGCTTGCCTAAATTTGAGGTCCTTTTTTAAGAGCTAGCTGTCAGTAGTGTTATTACTGTGCAAGCTAAGATGTCATATGGACTGTTTCCACATTGTTACACTATGGTCATAACCATGGCAAATCTCAATCATGTTTTTTTTGGAAATGAACGTCACATGTTTGTCTCTATTGAACTGGGAAAAGGCATGAGTTTGACTTTGGTATGGACTTTAAAGTGACCGAAGGGAAAAAAAGGATCCTGTTCATGTTCCACAGCACTCGTAACGAGATTTTGAGTCTGTTAAGAGGTACAAAGTCTAAAATCTGCTCCTACAGAGATATCTCATTTCAAATGTCCTTTCCTATGTAAAGTTGCATCAAACAACAGATACAAAAACCCACATTTGTATTTTCTATAACTATTTTTGTTGTGAATTACACTGTAGCTCGAAATATGGAATTGAGCTGGATGGACACCAAACTACCGACACACAGACTCAGGAGGTTCTGCATGATGGTTTTCCGGTTTCCATTAAGACATGTGGCCATGTGACTTCTCAGCATCCACAGCGGTGACTGGGGGCTATAGAAAGCTATTTCTACCCTGTTCCTAATTAAAACAGTATTTAGAAAAAATACTGTTCCTAATTATAACAGTATTTAGAAAAATACTGTTTTAATTAGAAACAGGGTGCACATGTGATGAAAGGATTTCCAAGAAGTGTTTTCTAATGAGCCATGAGAAGACCTCTCCACTGAGTATGTACCTTAGCCTTCGAAAGAGAGAGAAAGAAAAACTACAAGAAGCAGCAAGGAAATAGCTTTAATAATATTGTGTAAAGTCTATTCGGATGGGATTACTGTTATCTGTGGACGCTTGGGAAATTTGTGCATCGCAGATGTTTTAGTGATAATAATTCCGTCCAGACTGAGTTCCTCACACTCGACCTCAGAGAAAATTACACAGCAAATTACCTCATGCTTTTCGCCCAACTCTGGGGGTGTTTTGATCATTTGAATGCCTCCCAGAGAGACATGTGTGATTATCAAACACTGATTTCGGAAATACATTTTGCACATACGTTTTTGACTATTATCAAATTCTCTCTAGGACCTTCTTTTCTTTGCAAGAAAAACATCTTGCCCTCCAAAGTTATTTGGACTAATATTTGCTCCACAAGATATGCATTGAAAGAGAGACATCCTTTGTAAACCTCAAGTGTCCATGGAACACATATTCCCTTTGATCCCGAATGGCTTAAATGAAAGTAGTAAACACTTTGTAAATTGAAAACCTCTCTGACCTGTAAGGAGAAAAGTTTCTGAAAGATTTGCGTAAAAAAAGGTGAAAGAAAAAGGTGCATTCATACCAAAGAAAGTGTAGATATTCACCAAGAAATGTCCAGACTTCATATATGCATGCACATGAATGAACATGTGTGTGTGTGAACTCTGTGATGCCATCTTCCCCTCCTGTCTCTGCTTGTGTTCCAGCCTTCTCTCCCTTCATATTTCCTCTGCTGGCTTGATAATCAGATTGCTCTCTGGCTCTGATTGATCTAGTTCTCTGCCCACTGCATGCCCTCTCCTCAGGTGCTGGTCTCTGTTAAACTTTTCCCCACCCGTAGTGTCCTCTCTCTCTCTGCTGCCCGGCCTCTCTTTGGACCCCTCCTCTCTGCTTTGTTTACATCTTGATGTTTTGGATGCCCCTCCTCTCTGCTTTGTTTACATCTTGATGTTTTGGATGCCCCTCCTCTCTGCTTTGTTTACATCTTGATGTTTTGGATGCCCCTCCTCTCTGCTTTGTTTACATCTTGATAGTGTGGTAAACTCGGCATCCTGTTTAGGACAACTAATAGTAATATATCACATGTAATATATTAGGACACATAAGAATAGTTTGGCTCCAAAACACTATCCTCCATTTTAATGCATTTTCATAAATCATTTTTTAAATTATTATTTTGTTTTTGAAACTCTAAATGGGTAATTGCTATTTACTCAATCAAAACAACACAACCACACTTTTATTGATATTACCTGAAAAACACAATTAAATAACATGACTTGTTCCACAAAAATGGATTTATAGCGTTTTGGAAAAGAGCCCTTCATATGCTAGGCTATATCGTTTTCAAGACAGTCTAGCCTGTCAGCCTTTATATTAGGTAAACATACTTTGTGCTGCATCCATGCCACCTGAAGCATGCTGGTAGAAATATCTATTCAAAAGCACTGTTGATCTGTGCATGCCATGACCAACTTTTGATTCTTTGATTTGGAAAGCAAGTTCATAATTTTGGGCTGCTATTACAAAATATTAGAATTTCAGTCCAAAGTTGGATAACATGTAGAATTTTGCTGCAATTTCAAAACCCTCCTGTACAGAGGAATGCTTTATATCCTCATGTTTGGTCAGATCTGCTGTTTATTTCGATTTATGGTTTGCTATGTTTTGACCAAGGTGTTTGTGAGATATACCACCGAGAGTAATTGGTCTGGAGATGGACGAAGTGCTGTGTGCACAATGGAAATATTATTAAATGTCATGTATATCCAACGTTAATTTTCTCACGAAAAAGGGGCCAGAGTTTCTGTTATGGTGGCCACGGCCACCCCGGGCCACCCCTTGGTGGCACCCCTGAATTTGAGCACAGTTCTAGAATTATGACCATGGGGCAGACTTCTTTACGACCATACAGGCGTCTTTTAGCGCGGATTGCAATCCTTAGTGAAGCTGCCAGGGTTATGCGATAAATATATGGAGGAATGTGAACATTGCATGACACATTAAACTCAACGAGAATCGCTACCATCATCCAAAAGTTGATTTCAACAGACATCAGAAAGCCTACAGAAAATATAGATAGTTAATGTGACAATCACTTACTGACAAACTATTTTTTGTGGAGGATACAGTACTTCAGGTAGTTCGCTGCCCCACCTGCCCCTGAAACTCCTTGGTCCTTCACTGAGATTTCTGTCAGATTGACTTTCAAGGTCTTGGTCCTCAAAAGTTTTTTTTTAAAAAAGAAGAGAGACACCTAAACATTTAAGGGCATCTCTGATGTAATATGGTTTAAAAGGGTTCAGGGTAGAAGTCATGGAAATAAAACTCTCATGGCCAGAGTATCCACAGGATTTAATAAATAAGCTGTCCATGACTCGTCATTGTGAGGTCCGGTATGAGTGGCCCTTAATTTCACCCAAAATAGATTGCCTTCTATCCACAAAGGTGCCCTTAGTGATTCAGTCATCAGTTTACACTTTGGCTTCTTCCTACGTAGAACGAAAAAAATAATAATAATAAAAACTAGAATATTTCTACTATTTTTTTATTTTATTTTTCTTTCGTGAAATATTCAAGGCCATGCTTACAAAAATGTTTGCACTTTGTTAGCCCACACTGTCAAACAGGACTTTGATTCAGAGTGCTTTACCTGTGTCACAAAAGTGCCATTTGAGAACCCCTCCCCTTCCTCTCCCTCCCTTTCTCTCTCCTCCCTTTCCCTTCCTCTTCCTCCTGCCCCTCTCTCCCTTTCTCTCTCTCCCTCCCTTCCTCTCCCTCCCTTTCTCTCTCCCTCCCTTTCTCTCTCCCTCCCTTTCTCTCTCCCTCCCCTTCCTCTCCTGCCCCCTCTCTCCCTCCCTTTCTCTCTCCCTCCCTCCCGCCCCCTCTTTCCCTCTCTATCTTTTCCTCCCTGTGCGTGTCAAATAAAGAGAGGGAGGAAGTAAAAGTAAAGTAAATTGTTTACATCCTCTGTGGGAGATGGGAAAGGATAAATTGTTTGCCTGATTCCGCTAGAAACCCAACTCAGTGGTACCGGCATCGGTATATGAATGGCTGAATGTGAGCGTGTTGTAAAAAAAAGTGCTATACAAATGCAGTCCATTTGCCATTTTCTATTTAATGTTGTTTTTTTTGTGTTTGGATATACACGGGATAGGTTTGTTATATTCCTAGTTCTATAGGTAGGGTATTTCTCACAAGCCTATTTAACATCAAAAAACAAAATCCCTGACAAAGCAATCTTGGTGAGCAAAACATATCACCAACAGAACAGCCTGCAAGAGCATTTCACTAGGCTTATGAAGCAGACACATTCCGTCAACATTGTTTTGTTGTATGGAATGTGGTTCTTCTTGGTTACTGAGCAAGATGAGAATAAATAATACATACAGAATATGTGCCTTTCAGAGAGCTGGTGGCAGAATATATATGATACGTGTGTCCTTAAGGTTAGTTGCAATAAATGAAAAATACCACAGACCCACATAAAGACCTTCTAAACGTAGGGGATTTTAGCAAATAATGAAAAGCCATGGGTATTGTGAAGAATGTGACCTCATCACTGCCATGATAAAGTTGCAGTTTGAGGCTTTGAGTTTGAGGCTTGCGCCTATGCCAGCCGACTGTACACTCTTAAATCGGATGTGTTGTCCCTATCTGGACACAGAGATGCGTGAAAAACAACAAAAGTTGTGTTGTTTTCAACAAATTCATTTTAAGAGTGTATTTTCTGACAGTATTTGCAACAAATGTGGGAACCACCCCTAGAGAGAGGGGCATCCCTGTCTGACAGTTATCTCAGATAATGAAGTGTGGGGGTGGTAGCCAGGATTAGGCTATCACACACCAAATCTAGGTTGATACAAACAGTAGTTTGGTGACAGGAACACATTCTTGCTGTTATTAATTGGCAATCCTCTGCAGTCTGGAAGGGAAAATCAATACACCCTCACTATTTGAGCCATTATGAGAAAAATTACATGGGCAATTCCACGCAAAACTTTCACGTCCATAACGGCAACTAAATACCATGGCATTGTGTTGCCATTATGGGTGTGACAGTTTTGCGCGTTATTGCCCACATATAAAATCCAGAATCAAACAACGACCACATTAATATTATTTTATTCTAGGCCTATATTTCTTAAAACATAGGCCTATGGATCTCGAATTTGTGGATATGTCACCTTATTAATTCTCAGTTTATGCTGCACTACCAAACTATACAGCCGTATGCCTCTCATTCAGAAATGTCTGTCTACAGTCAAACACCATGTACACATGGTATGTAATCACCTGACTACGGTCATCCCAATTGCAAATCTCCCTCAGCACCCAGGATATGTTGAGGGTCCTCCTCCCATGGCGAAGGACTGGATTTCTCTCTTATCTTATGGTGATAGGAAGGTAATCTATAATCAATTCTGATGGATTCCTTGGTATGTTCCTGCCGTCCATAATCCTATGAGTGTGGATCTTAAAATGAAACACCTTTCTCTTTGGGAGGGTTTTAATCTCAGTCTCAGTGGGGATTTTATCACAGGCATTCATATCATGTCTTAAGTCTTGAGCTCAGAAGGATTCACCCTCTCCACACTTTACCTTTCTTATAATTGCATTTTTTTGTCTTGCGTGTGTGTGTGTGTGTGTGTGTGTGTGTGTGTCTGTGAGTGAGTGAGTGTGTGAGAGAGAAATAGAGAGAAAGAGAAACATGCCATACTCATTTTCAATTTGACAGTAAAAATCATATTTTTATTTTTGTTCCAGTGTTGTCAATCTCTCCATGCTCTATGCAATGCATAATACACTGATGCCTGATTCCACAGTTGCCTTTGAATGTAGACTTAGAATGTAGAAATTTACCAAAAAAAAAAAAAAAAAAAAAAAAAAATGTTTGCTTTACATTTCACATACATTAAAACTAAAATATAGCTGCAAGCAGCAATGTGGGGGCCAAGCAGTGCGCTATAGCAGGAATGGCGTTGCCATGGCATGAGCAAGCTCTCACAGCAAGTTTGATGGCAATTGGATAAAGAACGGCTGAGAAATAAGCTCATTTACTTTGTTACAGCGCCCCTAGAGGCCAAATTACACCAATGTCCTTGTGCGTTCTTACAGTCAGCTCCCATGTCCGTCTACCAAGTTTGGACTTCATACACCAAAGTGTTGCTGAGATGTGAGCTCACTTTCTTTATTGCAATACCCCTAGAGGCCAAATGAGACCACTTTCCTTGCATGTCCTCACAATCAGCTAATATGTCCATGTATCAAGTTTGGACTTCATACAATGAAGTGTTGCTGAGATATGAGCCCACTTCCTGTATTACAGCGCCCCCTATAGAGGCCAAATGATGCCAATTTCCTACTGTGTCCTCACAATTAGATACCAAGTCCCTGTACCAAGTTTGGACTTTGTACACCAAAGCGTTGCTGAGATACAAGCTCACTTTCTGTATTACAGCGCCCCCTATAGAGGCCACATGATGCCAATTTCGTAGTGCGTCCTCACAATAAGATACCAAGTCCATGTACCAAGTTTGGACTTCATATATTAAAGCGTAGCCGAGATGTTAGCCCACTTCCTGTTTGGCGGCATCGTCGCCATATTTGATTGGCTGTCACATGCAAACAAAAAAAAAGTATCGTTTGTGCGGCTCGGGCAGAAGATCATCTCCTCCAAGTTCCGTGAAAATCGGATGAAGTTTGTGAACGCTGAAACTTTTCGTAGAGTTTGGACTAAATCCAATATGGCGGAGGTCCAATATAGCGGAAAATGATGTAATAGGAGTCATTGAACTCAGGTCGGTCCAGGGATTCCAACGGTGCCTGATTTGTGAAAATCGGACGCACCGTTCAATGGTCACATGCGTGAATGCAATCCAGGTTCGACCCATTGGTGGCGCTAGAGTGTTGGGCATAGAGTTCTGTAAATTGGTGAGAGTGATCATAGCACTGTCCTTAATCAGTGCGCCGAATTTCATAACTTTAGACCCAGCGGTTCAATTTTCGGCCAAATTTTGACCCGTTGGTGGCGCTAGACGGCTGGGTTTAGAGATCCGAAAATGAGCGCGAGTGGTCAGTGGAGTGTCCCGAAACTTTCTGCCAAAAAATCAGCACGTTTTAGCCAGGCATTCTATGGGCTGCCATAGACTCCAATGGCAGAGAAATAATAATAGGAAAAGCTTCGCTGCTTGGCCCCCAATAATGATGACAATACAATTCTGAGTATCTATTACTACCTGGACTGAGCAAGAGTGACCCAGATTTTACGTAATGTGGGATTTCCTTCTCAAACACTCCTTTTGTCTTTGGGAGCCTCTTTACAATATAATTAATCAGAGACAAAATACTTATTTGAATAGGAATGCTTGCTCATTAATATCCAGTGTTGTCTCTATCATTCAGTGTTTTTGCACGCCATGTGAGTGTCTGCTTTTCACATGAATTTGAAAATAGTCTGGACTGATCACACACTGAGCCAAAATGTGTTACAATTACAAGAATGACATTCTATACAGTAGTGTCGGATTTAGGATGTTTTGCAAGGTCTTCACATTTATTGTGAACAATGAGTCACTTACCACTGCAATTTAGCGCGGAGAGGAGCCTCAGGCCATAAACTGATTTAGTGATTTGTTTATTTTTTGAGCACATTTGAGTTCATTTATTTTAAGGCCAAATACCCACCTTGGCAATTAAGCTATATCTGTGTAGCTCAGCTTCCCTTAATCTCAACAACTCTTAATGAGACTTAATGGGGATCATACATTAATGAATCAAGTCAACACAGTAATAGATCACTTCCCATGCACATTTTCTTTTTCAAAAGCTATGGGCATTATTAAGGAATAATCACTAATTATACATATTAATCAGTATGCAGTCATACTTGCCAGTGTTAAAGAATGACAAATGGCCAATAATTCCATAACAAAAACACTTGGGTGTTCTCTCTAAAACCATGTCAATAAAGTTTAGTCATTTACAATTTCAACACCAATAACATGCTGCTCTCCCAGTAGAACATCCAGTGTGTGTGTGTGTGTGTGTGTGTGTGTGTGTGTGCGCGTGCGTGTGTGCATGTATGTGTGTTTGTGTATGTATGTCCCTAATTCTTTACCACGTGCTGTGACTAGCAGATATTTTGAGTATTTGTATGTCTGTCACCATGTACTGGTCAGTGACCGTGTGTAAATTATATCTCAATCGTGTTAGTGCTTCTCAAGATTAAGAGTGCCATGCAAGCATCCTGGAGCCAGGGGATTTGTGTGTGTGCGTGTGTGTGTGTGTGAGAGAGAGCATGTGTTTATGTGCATCTGATTGTTTGAGTGTGTGTGCATGTATATGTGTGTGTGTGTGTGTGTGTGGGTGGGTATGTGTCTATGTGTGGGTGTATGTGTGTGAGGGGGGTCTATGTGTGTGTGTGTGTGTATGTGTGTGTGTTTGGGTGTGTCTGTGTGTGTATGTGTCTGTGTGTGATGTAGGAAACTGTCTAAAGAGAAGCAGAGAAGCTTAATCTCAGCCGTGGCATCTCTCAGGTGATGAGGGTGCACATTTCTAATCTCTTGCCAGAGCCGTGAAGACGGCAGGTGAAGTCACAGTGGCTGAGCAGAGACAGACACACAGTATCCAGACAGGACAAGTATTACCAAACACAAACCTGTCTTGCTAGAATATGGAGCAGATCTTGTGCCACCTCAAAATGCAGGCACAACGTTTTGGGGTGAAGGGAAAAATCGTCACAATACATTGCTTTGTTCCAGCAGAGAAAAGGATTGACCAACAATTTGTTGGTGCCAGCATCAAGGGCTTGCAGTTGTAAGTTCTTGAATTTCCCCTTGGGGATCAATAAAGTATCTATCTATCTATCTATCTATCTATCAGTTTGCCGCTGATCTGATCATAAACGGTCACCGCAATGAAGAGGAATGACAGAAGAATTTGTTGGTATTTCTTGTGGATTGGGTTTTGTCTGGTTATGTTCCTGATTAGATCATAAACAAACACAGCAGCAAAGAGGATTCTCTGAAGAATTTGTTGGTGTCCACATCAACGGCTTGTCTGGTTATATTGCTGATTGGATCATAAAAATGGTCACAGCTCAAAGAGGATATACTGAAAAAAATGTTGGTATTTGTGGGTGCCTGTGTGGAGGCTTTGTCTGGTTCTGTTGTTGATCAGATCATAAATGGCTACAGCAGGGTCAGGAATGACTGAAGATGTTGCTAGAGAACCCGTCATGTGTATAGAGAGGGGTGGGTCTAGGACGCCAGATATTACTGTTGAGCTTTCTGGAGGTGTCATAGGCCTAACTCAACAAAACACAGACGAAGGAAGGTGCCTGCTTAATAACCCCAGTGAAATACTCACATAGGCTGCTCTGTTGGTGAATTATGGTGAATTATGTTTTCGTTGGTTTGGTTCTTTGGTTGGGCATTCAGGCTACTGGTAGTGCATGTGGTAGAGTGAAGAAGGGCGTTACAGATCCTGGGTATAAAATGCGGCGTGTTTGCGACTGCGGCCAGCCAACTACGCTGCATCGTATGTTTTACTGTATGTTAGACTTGGATGTTGATTAGACACAGTGTGAAATCCTGTACCTCCTGCATATGGAATTTAACAATTATCCTGTGTATATCTGAAAAATGAACCACACATTATTTATTTTTCACTACATTCATAATCAGTAAATCAAAACATATGGCATAACGCTCATTCATTGATAGAACACGAGTCCGTTTTGTGAGAAACATTAAGGCACAAGCAGAACAGCCACCCACACAAACTTTGTTAAAGGGCGCTGCTGGAAAACCCTGAGAATTCTGCGCTGTGGTCTACCAGGCCAGTCGGATGGGCTCCCGGGGGAAAGGGAACACACAAACTGTCAAACTAACAGGGCTGAGGAAGTTCCTCTGCGTGTCAATTATCTGAATTTTTCAGCTCTGCACGTTATCATGTGACTGAATAAAGAGCTTTTTATGTGCATTCCACAGCAGGCTGTGATGTGGAGATGGCGCTGGTTTGGTGTAGACATGGTAATTGGATGTTTTCTGCGACTGGGATGAAAGTCAGATTAGGTGTGAAGTAGGAAGTGGGTGAGTGTGTGGAATCACAAGACACACAGACACACACCAACACCGACACACACACACACACACACACACACACACACACACACACACTCACATACACACACACACTCATGCACACGTTTGCCTCCTTTTCTATCAGCTCCAGCGGAGGGAAGCTGTCACATGTCACAACTTTGTTGAAGACAAAGTGAGGTTTGGAGCCAGTCGTAGATCCAGAGGAGATTACAGAAATACACCATGGCATGATCTTTATATGTGACGTCGATAGTAGAGTCAGATATGACAACTATCTCCACTTATAATGTGCTACTTCCAGTAATTTGGGCACTTTGCAATTTCATAAAAATATGATATTTTCCCCCTCCTGGTCACATCCACAGATCCATGTTGAAATTAAAATTCAGAATGAACAAATCATAGGAAATCTGCTGCACCGTTCTCCATATGAAAGCCATGGCGATCGGGTCATGAGGGTTTTCCATGTGTCTCTTCTGCCTATGCCATACGTAGACAGCTTATGCAAGTTGCTTTATCTGACGGTGAAAGCAGGGTCAGACAGGGTTACCACACAGAAGCAATGGCAATATGTGCCTACTGACAATATGTAGACTCGTATGAATACACATACCACAAACAGAGTAACAAGGAATAACATTCTCTGTCAAAAGCTGCAGGCCGTGGCACAGTTGCCTTGACCCCCCAATTGTCCTCCAGGTGACTGCTGCTCCCTTTCACATGAAGATTCATTCAAGGAAATCATCTACAGTAAACACAGTTTTCTGTAACAGGCCGTTTTTTCATCCCTTACATCCTCCTGATTCTCTCTTCCTCTTGTGGGGGCTTGCTCTGCAAGTAAAGCCATGCATAATATTTAGTGAAATCATGACCTTGGGAAAAGTGCAAGTTTTATATAATTTCCTCGTGTCTTATCGTGTTAGGACACTGGCCTGCTTTGGACGAGGAATGCAGGAGGTCAAGACTGAGAAAAAAAAGAGATGTTTGGCTTCATCTATACAACTAACGTTGGCAGTTATCATGTTTTGTTAACACTGAAGAGCCTACATGCAGCAGCTAATGGGTCTTTGTGGTTGCTAAAAGGTTCTAAAAGGTTACAGACATTTTTAAAGCAATTTGCTGCTGACCTGCACCGTGAACCCCCAGTTTGAGGAGCATCAATAAATGATGAGCAAGTGCAAACTGGTGTTAATAACTGTAAAAGCTGAGTAGCCAGGATCAAACACACATTAACACGCATTTTGGTATTAACTACATAACATGGCATTAACTACATGTAACATGAATAGACATTAAGTAAGGGACAACGGCCGCCAAGGTGTCCTGTTTTTCGGAATTAATGGACGAGGGTGAGAGGCAAAGAACTCCCCGACACGCAGCGGAGTCTCCTCGGCCCGAGTCCATTAATTCCGTATAACAGGACACCTTGAAGGCCGTTATCCCGCTTATCACCAGGTTGCCACTATAGGCAATAGTCATGCCTTTGTAGCACGGAAAGGAAACAAGCATTTCCGTTTAAAAAGAAGCCGACTTGTTCAGTTTGTTGTACAACTTTCTTTGGCCCTAACAGCGATAGCATTGGACAGTTAGCTTGTTACAGTGCATGAAAGTTCTGTTATCCGAAGTCTTCTTCTTCTTCTTCTTCTTCTTCTTCTTCTTCTTCTTATTCTTCCCACCAAATTTCTGCGTCTAATTCAGCTTTAACCATTTAACGTAGAAACTTCGTTCAAACTTTGTAACGTAGGTCTTGAAAAGGACACGTGGGGAATGTATTTTTCACTTTTGTAAACTTTATACTTTTTGAGATATTAATAAAAAACAAGCTTATTTTTCCCCATAGACTTTGTATTAGCACTATGACATCACAATGGACTAATTAACTTGATTTGCACCTGTATCAACTTCCAGCTGCTTAATTAGGACCCATCAAAGGGCCAGTTAAACTGATTGCACCTGTATCAACTGCTTTCTGCACAAGGATATAAGGCACATTCCATCCAACTTTCTATCCATTCATCCTCTTCAAACAATTCACTCATCCACCCATTAAACTATACATCAACATCCATTAAACAATCTGCCTATCAACATCCATTCAACTTTCTGTCTATCAACATCCATTACACTATCTACATTCAACTTTTAAACTATATACTCTGTCTCAGGCTTTAAGCATACAATCTGGCTCTCTTAAGACTACTATTTCCTCTGCCCACAACTGTTTCAAAATACATGTCCTGACTACAATAATTCACTATTAAATAATTTAACTATTTAAACTACTCAACTATTTAACTGTTCAGCCATTTCAACTGTCAGTTGTTATCAACTATGACTCCTGCCAACTGTTTCCAAATAAAAGTTTGTTTGGCATTTTATGTTAATATACAGTATGTTTATATTTTCATGCACTGGTAATTTCCTCGAAATTACATTTTCTAGTTTACAGTTGATTCCATTGTTGCGAAGCCTGCTTCCAGGCTCAACCGTCATCCTACTATTGTTGTTATAGATACCATTCATAAGCATTGATATGGAAATGTGATTAAACTTTTTTTTTTTACCAGATCTACTTCATAGGTGAATAGCCACCCCACCAGCCAATCAGAAAATAATATTTTTCTCTCTGGGTGTAATATCACCTTTGATTACCATAAATGAAGACATGTTTTCACTTCTGTTGTTGGTGGAAATGATAATAATTGAAATACATAAACAAGAATTGTAAGTGGAAGAAGTAGAAGAAAAAACAAATAATAAGAAGAATGTTATTACTTACACGTTTTATGATTTTAGGAAAAATCCATATTGTACTGTGATGAGACACTCAACAGATCATATGTTGTCATAATGCATAGTGTATCATTCGTAGTGATGTGTAGCTTTCGTTTGAAAACACATTGGTCCCACTGACCAAAAGTAAAAAAAAAAAAAAAAAATCCAAAAAACAAGCACCAACAATCCCTCTCTGGTTCAAGCAGCTTACTCCATCATACCAGCCTTGGACCTGTCTCCGTAAAGCTGCATGAGAGATCTGGAGGATGCTGACTGTCCTCTCTCCCACCTGCCCCAAGCCTCATATCACTCGTGGCATAGGTGGTGAAATATAGGCCAGCATTGAACCCATTTATTGCTGAAGCCCAGGGGTGCCTCGGCATTATTGATTGGTGTGGCGATATAGATAGAAGGCCCCTGAAGGCCAGCGAGCAGTGCTGCAGGTGAGTTATTGGGGTCTTCCTCATGTCCCAGGGACTAGGACCATAGTTCATCCACAGAGGAAGATCTGGCAGCCTTGGGTGGGGGCATCAGCTGTGGGTCTGTCCATCCTCCAGCCTGGGTAAAGACATTTGGGATGTTGGGATATGCATACATGCATGTGGAAGGCCAAATTGCCTTTGTGTTTGAAATGGATAATTGATCATAATTTGAGAAGCATCATTGTTTTGAGAAAAAAATGTAACTGGTCTGACAGATGCCACAATACATGAAGGCGTTGGACCATACCACAAATGCTTAATCTCTATTGAGCCTTTTTACAGCCCAACAACAAAGTGAATGCAGCATTGTTTTCATTTGAGAGGAATACATCGCGCAGCCACATAATTTCTATGTGGACCAGCTCCAGAGTGTTATTATGACCGGGATCTCTGGCAGCGTAAACAGCAGGCAGAGTTCACCGGCGTGTGGAAGCACCTGAAGTTGTTTTGACAGTCTACCCGGAGAGATAGCCCCTTCCCTGCATGCCTTCCCTCGTCATATTGAGCACTGAAATAAAAAGAGGACGCCAGCGACAAACTTAGAATTGCTTGAGATGGAGCTGCGCCATATCCACAGTTCTCTCTAGAGCTGGGTGACCTTTACGGGACCTATCAGTCAGAGCAGACCAATTAACATATTGTGCTCAGGCAAGCTATTCTCTCAGTCTCACGCCATCGCCCGCTCTCACTCCCACTCTGCTTCTCCTAGGTCAGTACTAGAAAGACCGGAGTCGCACAAATTAGAGGAGTGAGCTGGAAGGCTCAATTATGGAAAAGGTTTTGTGTGGTGTGTGTGGAATGCTGTACCTTAAACACAATTCATAGTCCACCTTCATGTGAGGCCAACAGAGAAGAGGATAACAACACACAGTTAAGGCTTCTGAAACACACAGTAGTTATTCCTTTCCTGCACTTTCTCATATCTAAGAGTTCTCGTGTTATGCTTTCACTTCTAATACAGTATTCAATGTAATGTCTTATAATATTTCACAAAATGTTCTCTGAATTGAGACAGTCTATTTACTTATGTATTTGTTCATGATTCTTTTGCAAATTTCCCTGTCGGCGTGAGTGAATATGAAGTGTGAAGTATGAGAATTTTTTCAGGTCTTCCCACAGTGGCCAATCAACAAACAAAGCTAATTAACATTTCATAACAACAACAACACACATACAAACAGAGAAATAAACACACACACACACACACACACACATTTCAGGGGCTGGATGCTTCGGAGCATTCGTGCTACCTAGCACTGGTCTTCTGTGACCGCATAGACCGGACCTGGCTGGACCAACGTTTTTTTAAATGGGACGGTCTAGCCCAAAAGAACGGCTCTGTTACGTCATGAGCCCAAGTTAGGCCCACTGATCTTTCAAACTCATGTTCGTGAAAAGCATCCTTTCAGATCAACATGTTACATTTAATGTATAGGCTACAAAAATATGAACTAGGCTAACTGAGAGCAATCATCGATCCATTAGAATTATAAAAAAGATATGCAATTATGCAAGTAGACACTTATCCTAAGAATAACATTCATGCTACAGTGCAGAGGAAATGTTATCAAGGAATTACTTGCGGCATCTGTCAATATTAGTTTATTATAAAACTAGCCAAAAATGTGATAGGAGGATACATGCCCATATAACCTTTGCCTGCCTCATCCATCTCCAATTTTAAATAATTTGTTCACCCACCGGCTAACAAGCAATCACACTGTCGCATTACTTTTCAAGAGATGGTAATTTCAAAGGGAGTTGGATAGCATTCATTTGAGTAGCTTGAGGCAGCGTAAATCCTTTCCCTGATTGCTGACATAGGCTAATTTCAAAAACTTAGGAGGGAATATCAACAGGAGTTAAGGTAGCCTGGCTATATTAGGACAGCAGGATAACGTAGCCTATAGCAAGACAGCTGTGATCAGTTGAGTTAACTTATGGTCAGTGGTGTAGTGGGGATTTTTAAAGTGGGGGGACGCTATTTTAATGACATCATTGTAAAAACTGGCACATCAGTGCGTAAGGCCAAGGCCAAATTGTTACCAGCTTTCGTGAACATTAAACCAAATTCAAAAAAAAAAATTAAATGACTTGGATTAGCTGCAAAATGTAATGTCTTCACCCAAACTACACTTTTCTACCAAAGTCTATGAATATCGTCTGTAGCTTTTCATTTTGTAGTAGGATAAACAGACAAACCATAATGTAGAGTAGCCTATGTAATCTAGCGTAATCTAATCTCCTTAATGTATAACATGCCACAGCATGGCTTCATTCATTTTCTAGCCACTTTCTAGCTACTTTCGGGTAACACGGAACGACGAGCTGCATCATTTTTTAATGTATTTTACGCACAGTGGAGTGCTACAGCATGATGGTCATTCTTGTAACAACATTTTATGGCAAAGAGGCCTAATTGGGGACATTTGCGTGATGCGTTGTTATCACTGGTAACAACACTTGTTATATTAAATAATGCATATTAAAATGCTCAAAACAATGCCCCAAAAAGTGGGGGGCCACTACACCCCTGCTTATGGTGACTGTACCTAATGGTCGTTTGCAGAAGTATCCGATTGAATGCATCCTTATTGCACTTCATCTTACTTGTTAACTGACGTGGCTTGTAGCCCGATAGGTTTTTCCAACTGCAACGTTGACAAATATCTTTGCGGTTCAGCTGATGAGCATCCATTTAGCAGAGGCTTTCATCTCTTGCTGTGCTGTGCTGTGTTGTTGTAGGCCTTCTGTTTGAACAGATTTAGGCTATTTAAGAAGTGCTTCTAAATTTAGGTTTGATACGGAAATCGGCTACATAGCTTAAAGCGATGGTTTGGAGTAATTTCACTCTAGTGCCCTTTGCACCATGACCCCGAGCCAAACACCCTCCCAGAACCTGTTTACCCCTTGGTCAAACCCTGGTCGAGTAGCGCTGTCAGAAACCAATGACTTTCTGCAAGCGTGATGGAAGCAACTTAGTATCTCGTAAATTACCCCACTAATAATGCCCTGAATCATACGAAACTTCTACAGTAGTACAACTATGTTCTTTACTCATAAAACGAGGCATTGAAAAGTTTGTAAGTACACCAGGAGTTTATTTAAATAACACTTGCCTGATGGATGCTACTATCTGCCACTATCTACCGCTGCGTCAACGTTACTTCCGTGATTTGGGAAAAGCCCATAAAAGTCCTGGCAGGAACCATGCATAGGGATGTAGATCCAGGAATGCACTAATATTTTGTTCGTAGTACCAGTTTGCAACAATTATTAGTTAACACTAAGTTGTAAACACTTCGGAAAAAAAATATTAAAAACTGGATATACCAAAAAACTTTGATGTAATCGCTTCCTGCCAGGACTTTTAGCATCCATAAAAGTCCTGGCAGGAAGCGATTAAATCAAAGTTTACATGTTTGTAGCTGTGTGTATACATGTTTGCATGTTCTCTGTACACAGTGGAATTGATATTAAACTCTCAGACTGTAGTTGGTGCTTTGTGTGCTTATTCACGGGATGGTTGTGTGAACTGTAAAAATTAGTGCTATATGAACATGGTGGGCAGTAACAGAGCAGACATACTTCTGACATGATTATATAGTTTGTGTAGTTCTCTTATGCCACCATCCCCATTTTGTACTGTATACCATATGCCATACATACAGATGTAAAATAAATCATACTGCCGTAAGCATATAACAGGCTTCACAGTTGTTTTTAGTCATGCAGGCTTTTTCATCCATGTTTTGCAGTATTCAATACAGACTTTTGAAAATGTAGAAAAATAAAATTCTAATTAAAGTCCTTCTATCAACTGCAGCCACCCAGATTGTATATCTGAAGAAACTGCCATTTACACGAGTGTCACTTTAGATTAGAGGCAATGAAATGTCAGGCACAAACACACCTCATTCTATTCACATATTTCATTCTGTTGGAAAAGTGTATCCTTTGACATCTTGTAAAAGCACAGCACATTCTGCTTACACATGACTGAAAATGTACTTTTGGTGCCACATTTCCAATCAGAGGGGGAGCTTTCCATTCAGCCTTAGGTCAATGCTATGACATCCTTGCTTCCTCACACAATATGTGTTCGCTTCCCTTGGAGACTGGCTGTAAACACTCTCAAGTGCAGTCTTGCCATTCAAGTCGGAGGAAGGGAGGGAGTTGAGTTTGATTGTTTCTCAGTCGCTAAAAGCTCTCGTCAGCATTGTTCATCAGTTGGCCACTCTCTGTCAGCATTGTTCATCAGTTGGCCACTCTCTGTCAGCATTGTTCATCAGTTCCTCTGTTTCGCTCAGAACCACCGCTGTGTCAGTGTCTGTCAGACAAGCAAGGTGAGGTGATTGGTGGTTTGTGACTGTCTCTGTGAGATAATATGTGGTTTACAATTAGCCTGGCTGTCATCAGATCATTTCTGAATCGAGATATTGGTCTAGGCACTCTCAGTACACTTTTGCCAAGGGGTTTAACCAAGAGTAAAATTAAATTTAGTTGTACATTAAACTCTTACCGAATTCTGAAATGCATTTGTTTAGTCAGTTTCAAGAATGGCCGAAGGGTAATACTAATGCACTGGCATTGGTTCTGTACAAAGTGGTGCCAACCATCTACCTCTGTCCATCACTGTATAAACACTGTGTGCTGGTCTGGAACAGCCAAGAATAACAGATTGTGAGCTATCTCCTTATCCTGTGCAACCTGTTGTGTCAGCAGCTATGCAGCATGCATTTTCATCACAGCACAGAATACTTAGGATGTCACATAACAGAGTTCAAAATATAATATGTTGACAGATATGATATGATGAGTCTAACAGATGAGCTGGAAGGTTCCTCCAAAATTAATGAGACAATAAAAATATCAAAGTACCATATTTCATTACACAGTAGTGCTCTAGATCACTAAAATGTAAAATGTACAAGATGTCCTCCAAAAAAAAAAAAAAAAAACAACCTGCAAAGGATCACAGGCAGCCAGGCTTGTCGAGGCTCCACTTGAGTGCAGTTTGTTTTAAGTATTTATGCCCTTTTTAGCAGTAGTACATTTCTCTAAAGAGTTTGAGTGTGTTTGGAATGCATGACATGAAGTCAAACTTGCACCCACTGACTTGAATAGTTGGCATAGATACACTCAAAAGCAGACAGCACATATATACAGGAAGTGAATATCTTTCTGTGTCTATCAGGGAAAATTCTCTAGAGACTGCAGAATTGAGATACCTGATTCAACACATAGGGAAATACAGTATGTTGAACAATTTTAGCAAAGTGGAATACATTGCATAATGCCATAACACCAATTGCAAAACCACCAAAGAGACACTGATGCCTTTTTTTAAGTGCCTGTGTGTGCCTGGCACACAATAAAACTTCACGCCAGGCTACAATGAACTGACTTTTAATTGAGGACCACAACCAACACAACAGGCAGTCATACAGCACTCTGCAACTCTCTTTTCCAAAATAAATGTCACTTTTCACAAATAAGATTTCTGTATTAAAAGTCCCATTTCACTTTTTTGCATTAAAAGTAACCTAAAAAAAATCCTTTCTACAAATGGATAAGTATAAGTATAATATAAGTATATATACTCTTTTGATCCCGTGAGGGAAATTCGGTCTCTGCATTTATCCCAATCCGTGAATTTGTGAAATACACTCTGAACACACAGTGAGGTGTAGCACACACTAATCCCGGCGCAGTGAGCTGCCTGCAACAACAGCGGCGCTCGGGGAGCAGTGAGGGGTTAGGTGCTTTGCTCAAGGGTACTTCAGCCGTGGCCTACTGGTCGGGGTTCGAACCAGCAACCCTCCGGTTACAAGTCCGAATCGCTAACCAGCAGGCCACGGCTGCCCCACAGAGTACAAGAGTGTGCTGTATCCAGATCATTGTTAGAAGCCATCTTGGTTTTCTGCAAATCAAAGGTCATTCAAATTGTGTTAAGGATGTTCATGCCTCTCATAAGTTGTTCTACTTTGACTTATACTAACTATATCCTACAGGTTGCAGGTGGCAATGCATATATCATGAAAAGGGCTGGAATAAGGTCCTTTTCTGAATTGCACATTACAACGAGTCAACAACTATTATGAAAAAACTGGTCAACTAGTAAGATCAGTAGTCGTGAAAGTCATGACATCAGAAGTCAAGATATAGCATGTGTTCAGTACACCTGAAAATCACGACCAAAAATATCACGCTTCTGAGCAGTTTGTTTATCACATACCCTTTCACAAGGGCAAAGCCTACAGTATATGTCCAAAGGGATGCATAGAACCTTTATGCTGCCTTCTCCATTTTTACTGTTGATTACAGGGAAACCGTTTAAATCTTTTGCTAGCCAAAAGACATTGGTCCTTTGGTCTGCTATGTCCACTTCCATAGATTTCGGTCCCGGGCTGAGACATGGCATCACTATAATTGGTACACCCTTGGGAACTGAATCATAGACCTAGGAGAAGGCAAAAGTGCATGCTTAATGTTACCACCAGACAAAAATATCTAGGGGAACTGGCATACTAACCATTGTCATTCTATTAAAAACATCCTCATCTTATTAAGTTTTCTTTTTAAATTACATTTTTCATCCTTCAGTTCCTCCTCTAGATGAGTTACCGGCTTAATTTTCCTCAAGTGTCCTAAAATGTCAGTCTGACAGCACTGCAATACCTCTGTAATCCTTAAGGGCTTGTTCCACAGATATTCGTAAGCTATAAAATGAAGGACCACTTGAGTCAAGTGGATTCCAAATGAATGAATTACTTCAATTTACTCTTTTATTCTCACTAAAATGAATTAAACGGAGAGCAAAAAAAAAAATAGAGATTAGTCATGATTAACTGATGTAAGTAATTCTCCCATGCTTCCTTAGTATAATGGGGTCATTAACCATAGCACAATGCATCTTAATCCGTCCCAAAGGTAGAAGCCATATAGGAATACATTTCACTGGTTTATCTCCACTCTGGAGACACTACTCCCAGCATGGCAACAACATAAAACATATTTAATAGTTTTTTTAGGATTTGAAGAGGACAGCTTGAGTGCAATAAAACATAAGAGAAAAAGAGGATGGGAACATCTGTTTTAGGTGGATTTGTGTTATTGTCAGTGGCCTCACCGATAAGCTTTTTTTCTCGTTGTTCGAGACACTCAGATTTCAGGTTGTCTTTTGTTTTATAGCACAGCCTGAAAGGTATTTATGAAGTTAATAAGGATAAGCCGTAAACCCTTTAGTAGCTCTAATCTCCCATTTTTGTTTTAGAATTAGAATCCCGCTTCCTTCCACTTTTATAATCTGTTTTTAACACACAGCTATAGTGTAATCTTTTGAATGCTTTAAATTCATCAGTTGATTGACTCAGCGCAGAGTCAGGTCAATCAAAATGGAATCACGCAAATTCACAGACTCTTTCCAGGTGATCATGTCAAAATGCAGTGAGGTTATGTAGCACATCCTGACATGGTCCACTGGATGGATCTTTGAGATTAGCCACAGAACAGAGCCTTCCAGATGAGTGGCCGAAAGGTCGGCATGCATGACTACATGCAGGTCTGGCATGCCGACATCCTCACTGTCAGAGGTGATGCAAACTCTCTCTGATAGACGTAATTCACCACACATCACCTGGCGACACTCACACCAGCACACACATACACACACACACACCATTACTCCACGTCGGCTCACATTCACATAGTCCACCTGCCACCTGTCAGACCTTCACCCTGCCAGCCTATGGGTAATAGATCTCTGCTCACCAAGGAAAAGAGTCAAGTAGTGAGGGTAACAGGATGGTGTCTTGGGCTTTCAGAAGACTTCAGAAGTGCTGAAGGTAGAGAAATACAGACAAAACCAAGGAGACAAAGACAGAAAAAAAGTGGCTAAAAATAAAGTTAGTTAGTAAAGTAGTATAGTTACATTTTGGAGAAAAGTTTGTACTTGCAAGTTAAGTATTGTGCAAGAGGGAGTCAGTCCAGTTGTTTCCATCAGGAAACCCCGGTTACTATGTTTCTCTGACAGTTATCTGTGAAATGTCTAAATTTCACTGATGGAACATTGAACGTCAGCAGTTTCCAGCTGTGTGCCCCGATAGGCATCACACAGTTTCAGTTCTTCACTGCTGCACAGAGCATACCGAGTGCATATTGAGATAAAACATACACAATATTAAGAGTATATCAGCCAGTCAGAGATTATCATTATGGCTCCAGAGAGAAACTGTAAGTTCATGAAAAGAAAAAAGTTAAATAAAAAGAGGAAACTTGCACACCATGTGCTATGTGAATTGTTAGAGCAGCATGTGGGGAAATGAAGGGGTCATCAAACAGGCCACAGAGGGTACAAATCATCTTGAATCCTCTCTTCCCAGGCCGTCTCTTTCTCACTCTGTTTTTTCTTCTTCCTTTTAATTCCTCTCCACCTCTTCACTCATTTCCAATTCTCCTCTTCTCCTCTGCTTTCCACTCCAAACCTTCTCTTTGGCTTCTCTTACTGTCACATCTCTCTCATCTCTCTCCTGTCATGACCCTGTTTTTTTTTTTTTTTTTTTAAAGTATCCTCCCCGCGGTCCTTTACTCCCTACCTGCAGTGAGACTTCTGGAGATCCTCTGATAGCTAAGTGAGTTCTCCATATGCTCCAGGCTTCACTTCACAAAATATATTTTTGTAACTCACCTCCATAGGCACATAGCCAGGGGTTAAAGTGTGTGTGTGTGTGTGTGGGGGGTAATATCGTTGATACTCTTTCATACCAACGATATACTGTAGCGCGATGATATTGTTAAAATAAATGGTAATTTTTCTCGTGTACAGTGGTGACCAAGAAGCTAGCAATTCTTGTCCAAAAAGTATTGCTATACCACGATGCTCAATATGTTGTCCAGCGGTGAGTCATTTTTCTCCTTTGCACCGACACTGGATTTTAGGGTTCCCCCACCTGCCAAATCCCACTTTAACCACTGCACATAGCCATGTAGAGGTTTGAGAGCAGAGTCACACTGAGGTGTTGGAGAGAAGAGAGCTAGACTAGTTTTAATTCTTAAGGGTTAAGATGTGTTGTTGATCATGAAAGACATAGACCTTCACTGTTTTGAAGGCACATTCAGTACAACTTCTATAGAGTGCTAACTACATTAGTTATGACACCATAGTGATAGGCTTTAATGAACAGTAATGACCAAATAAGATGTGTTAAATCGTCATCTGGACATGTACAAGTTTAACAACAACCTTGCCATTTTAAAGTACAATGTGATGTAAAGTACAAAGTATTATGTGATGTTTTTCCAAAGTGAGAGGAAATGTGACTTTTCTCAGTACATTACTGTACTTGATTTACTTGAACACACCAACAGTTACTCTTTTATCTCCATTCAGAGTGGCATACTTAATATCCCATTTTATCTAAATGGATCTTGTCTGCTTTTTCTTTTTATTGTCTGTTTTCTCTCTCTCTACATCCTTCACCGGTCTTTCAGCTTATGCATCTGTAGCCTGTCTTTGTTTCAGTCCAGCTGTATTGCTTGTCCTGCGAAACCCTCGCATGTAATTTTGTGTCTCTTTGTCACCCTCTTGGTTTTTCACTGCCCTGTGCAGTACATTTCTGCCTTCCAGGGAACGGCTTCTGATTTACTGTTTGTCCATGTAGTCCGGTCTGGTAAATGTCCAAGGTTGCTTGTGGTCTCAGGAGGGATTCAGAAGCACCAGGTGTTGGATGTTACTCGTTCCACCATGTCCTACCTGTGGAGTCTCAAGTCATGAAGTTGTAGTTGGGCATCATGTGCTAACTTAGCCTAGAAATCTAGACGCACCCTAATGGCAGCCGGGCTAGTCTAGCAACTCTCCGTTGGCTCGCGAGCTGGAACAATTAAATTTCGACAGGGCCAATCACATCGTGTATACAGACGTTAGGCGGGCATAACATAATGATTCATGGCAGAGTTGCAAGGGTTCGGCTTGAATTTCCTGCTACTTGAAAACAAAGAAGATGGATGTTGCTATTGGCGAACAGCGTCACACGAGTTAAGCTTTTTTTAAGTTGGCAAAAATTTGAACTAGCCAACTAGCTTCGCTGGTGGGAAAACGCATGGGACTCATGAGTTGTAGCGCTGTCCTATTGGGTGCAGAGGGAATTTGAAAGACAACTGATTATCCCGCCCCTCGGACTGAGCACTGCCAACGGTGAGTGCCCAGACCCTACATTTTAATGTGAGTGTGGCTCGTCAGGCTAGTGGTAATTAGCTTGAGGTGATGATGTAACAAGGCCTTCCTTCTCTTTTTCTATTTCAGAATTAACTTCTTCTTTCTAGAATTAACAGAACTTGTGACAAAAAGAGGCCAGGGTTTTGTGTGTGTGTGTGTGTGTGTGTGTGTGTGTGAGAGAGAGAGAATTTTGAGGTTGACAGAGTGCAGCCTTGAGATGGCAACACAGAGAGTGCTGTTATTATCCACAGTTATTTTGCTGATGGTCCCAACAAAGAGGTGGACCATGTCTATGAATCTGAATGTCACTCACAAGGACACAAGGGTACCAACTTGAATCAAGACAAGATTCTTCTTCTGATCCAAGTGCTATCAAGGGTTCTTTTTCATCTGCACTGATGGCCAAGGATGATGTATTTCCGTACAGCAGACTCTAAGTCTCTTGAGACGTGTGAGGGTTTTCTTTGCTAATGAAGTTATGGCTCGGAATTTTGCATCTGCTTTTAATAGATACTTTGTTCCCTCAAGCCCTTTCTCCACAGCTTGCTCACTCAGTAAATGGTTCAGTTTATTCTTAAACACCCTCTAAGTATTTCTTATGAGCAAATCTCTGAAACAAACAAGCTCTCCCTTTTAACATAAAATAAGTTTTGCTTATGCATGTGGTGTATGTGTGTGTCTGTGCAGTGGCGCAAAAAGTGGGCATGTGCTATATGCGGCGCATAGGGGCGCAGAACCATGGGGGTGCCAAAGCGATGGTAAAAATAATAATAATAATAATAATAATAATAATATATTTGGTGTATTCTATATGTAGCTACTGTTGTACGTTTCTAAAGCATTTCTGCATTTCCTCAATGTTAAATAACATTTTAGAGGACTAACAGGCTAGAGTAGGCGCCCTATCTCATAAGATTCCATCATAGAATTTTGACATAGAAGAGGGAGTGGGGGTGCCGGAGCTGAGTGAGCAGGTACGCAGTAGTGAGTTTTCGCCTATGGAAAAAAGATGGATAAAGCAAAAAAGCTGTTGGGGGCTAAAATAGAAAAAGAAAGGGAAAATGAGATGGCATGTCAAGGGATGCGACAGTAGTTAAATAAGTGGATGGTGAAAAGCAACAGGTAGGATTTAAAGTGTGACGTGGAAGCACACGTTTCATGTTCATGTTATTCATGTGACCAGACTAACTAGCGTTTGCTAAGCCTATGTCGATTGAAACAGCCTATTCCATTAAGATAGCTAGGTGGCTACCATGCTCATACTGCACTTTTAATGGCAACTGCAAACAGAAATGTCACACTAGCAACAACTCATTACATGATTCCATTTCCTAACAATTGTAATAAATTAATATTGTGCTGTCAATGTGGCACAAACAAAGGCTAGAGTTGAATCAGCCTTATCCTTTGTGAGCAACAGCTGGCAAAAGGATGTTATGAGAACCGTTTAGACTCTCTTAAAGTGACAATGCGACATTTAACAATGCTTCAAGTTCAAATCGGCAGAATTTCTTAAAAAATAATAATATGTAATACATTATTGGCTTTTTGTTTTACTTTAGTTGTTTGTGTTTTTTTTTTTTTTTTGGGCCAATTTGTTGTTGCATACCCCTCAAAAAAAGGGTAGCTGCGCCCCTGTGTATGTGTGTGCTTTCGTGTGTGTGTGTGTGTATGTGTGTGTGTGTTTTATCAACAATACACCTCTCTTGTCCCTAGAGTGAGCAATCAACCTTGTCTCATTTTTTGTAATCATCCATCTGCCTTCAGAAACACCACACCGTGCCAAGCTCACAAAATCCCCTGAACAGAGAACTATAACTGCTTTGTTAATATCTGAGTATGAAAAGGAAATTAGCATTGTTATGGAAGTCTATGGATGTGCATGTGTCCCTTGCAGTGCCAGCGGGATAATAGCCTCCACTCCCTAAGAAGATTTCAGCCTGGAGAGTGATATCGGCACCACCGCGGAGGGAAAGGAGACGGAGGCGATGGGATTAAAATGCTCATGGCATTATGCCAAGATCTGCTCAACTTCTGATACTGGACATAATGCAATTTACATATGAATGAAAAATGTCTCAGAGATTATGTCAGCATAATCTCTGACTATCTAGTGACAGTGTCAGCCAGCTCACCTGTGCGTGTGTGTGTGTGTGTGTGTGTGTGTGAGAGAGAGAGAGAGAGAGTGTGTGTGTGTGTCTCTCTCTCCCTCTGTGTGTGTGGTGTGAGTGTGACAGAGAGAGTGTGTCTCTCTCTCTCTCTCTCTCTCTCTGTGTGTGTGTGTGTGTGTGTGTGAGAGAGAGAGCGATTGCGTGTCTCTCTGTGTGTGTGTGACTGTACACATGCCCTTATACTGTATAAGATATGTTCCTGGGACAGAGACAAGTGTCTCAGGTGCGTTCCCTGGTTACAGGTGCATTCGCTGAGTGTAAAGAATGGCCACATTTTGGCTTTGTGGAGGGGAGAGAAAGTGATACAGCACAACACCCTCACATTTAATGGCACCGCTGGTAAAGTGCGGTGAAAAGATTTATACAGTACAGTATATGTATATAAACATCATTTGTTGAAGTTTCTTACTCTCACAATGAAAACAATGAAAAGAGTCCAACCTTGAAGGGAAGAATATTTATTTTAGGGAAAAAAGAGAAAGTAAGGAGATTTCAAAGGGAAGAACTCCATGCATGCCTAGTGATACACATGGTGGAGGCCCTGTGGTGTTCTGGACCCATTTTTAGGGGGAGAAAGCTTGAGACAAAATACCTGGGCTTTTAAATTGAAACTTGCCTATATCGGCCAAGACACTAAACCCAGGTCATGATTGGACCACCCAACAGGTCAATGATCCCAAACACACATCCAAATAAACACAAAGAGGTATACTGAACACAAAAAGTAGTCTTCTGTCATGATTATCTGTCTACTAATCTCATGTCTATAGAAACCCAGTGGGGTGAGCTATTGGGGGGAGGAGAAAGGGAGAGATTCTGTGAAGAGGAATGGTGTCAAATCCCCTGCTTTGTATTCCCAACCCACACCTTATGGGATGTCATAGAAGAAGGATAAGAGCAGTTATATTGGCAAAGGGAAGCTTCACAAAGTATCAAATACAGGGATGCCAATAACTGTGGCACTTGTGTTTTTATTAAGAACATTTATTTATTTATTTATTATAGTGGATGGAATCCACTATCTTGAAATCTCCTGGCTTCTTCTTCTTATAACCTTTTCTTTTTTACCTTTTCAAAAATGAATGTGACTTTAACCGCTTAATGTACAGACATGTTGAAATAATCGTTGTGTAGGTCTGGAGTGGGGCAAGAGAGTTATTATTTCAGATTTTTTTAAAAGTTTAAACTTTTTGAGAAATTAGGGATTAAAGATGTTAAAAAGCTAATTTTTCCCCCATAGACTTGAATGGCTGTGATGTCATAATGGTCTAAACCAGCTGCGCTCGTTAAGGTCCCAGAGTAGTTCCCGGGCTAATCAGAACACTGGCACAGATGTCACCTGTGAATCCAACTGTCTCAGCTTCTAATGCATACAATCTGGTGCTCCCTAAAACTACACATCCTGTTTAAGTGTTTCCTGTGTGTCAAAATAAAAGTCACAGCCATATCTCACGCTTTGCACATTATATCTCCAGAATGGCTTGACGCATTTGCTTCAATTTTGGTATGAGTGTTTGTATGGTCTCAAAGATGAAGTGAATTGATGTTGGAGGCAAAGGTCAAATGTCAAGGTCAAAAACACCTTGAGTGTTATATCTCAAGAATGCTTTGACACAGAAGGTTTTTTGGTATGAGGGTTTGTATGAACTCAAAGTTTTGACGGGGCACTTTTCAAGTCTCTCTGCCTATGTCCATAATTTATCTTTGTGAGCGTTCAGTGCTTCATATTACACAGCTGCCATGTGAGGACATAACAGAGAAGTAATATAATTTCTCTTTCATTCTCAAAATATATTTGACCTCAGAAATGTTGATATCCCCCCATTATTGGCATTCCAATAATGTGTTGGATATTACCACAAGGAAGGAGGCTCTGGCTGCATTTGACCTTTTCCAGAGACTCCTGTTATGTCCGGGCTGAGATGTTTGTTGATGAACTGAGTGACCCATCTCCCTCCCTCAGATTGCCCCCTCCCACCCAACTGCCTCACCCCCACTGTCCCACCCCCACTGTTCAACTCCAACTCCCACTGTCCAGCTCCCTCTGTCCAGTTCCCATGTAGCACACCACAGTCCACTGCATTATGTGTCTAGTTACAGAGCTCCACTCTGTGTCACAACACTAAAAATGCTGGGTTGATATCTACCCAGTGCTGGATCAATTTTGCACGGGCAAAATGGAAAATAACCATATTGGGTTGTCTGTGTGTGATCCAACATCTCGGGTTAAGGATTTAACGTAAGAGTTGTGTTATTTTAAGGTGAGGGTTTTTCCAGCTAGTTCACTTTCAACTCAAACGGAGAGGTCCAGTTGCTGCTCGCACCTCAGCTCTTGCTTGCTTACCACGCTAATGCATTTACAAACATGCTCCCATAGATGAGGTGGGGGCACTTTGGTTCAGTGTCTTTCCTTAGGAGATCCTCCTCTCACTGATCTCTGCTACCTCAAAACGTCCTGAGCACACACACATGCACACGCATGCAAACACACACACACACACACATGCATTTGCTGTCTATTTGCTGTCTACAGACCTCATTGTGTGTCCCCCTGGTGTGCTCTTTTTCCCAGGGTGCACCACCACCCTTTCATTTCCCAGCAACCACTGCTACATTTCCCAGGGTGCACCTGTGGGATACGTTTTATATGTCTCTCATTGAATGTTTAGTATACCTTACATAGTGAAATCTGGTTACCATCCTCTGACTCTGACTCTGACCCCTGTGTTATCTGAATGTTTTGACTTCTGAGGAGTGCTAAGATAACCCCTGTGTCATCTACCTGATGGTGATGATGATCACTGGTGGGTGACAACTTGTGATTTTCCGTGGGTGTGTGTTAAGGGTATAAGAACTGGTTTCACCCACAGATTTGTGGTCTTGTTACTTTGACATTTCATGATGTGGGTAACATGCTCCTGGTGTTTTGAATAAAGCTGCACTCTCATACTTGTTACTTTGACATTTCATGATGTGGGTAACATGCTCCTGGTGTTTTGAATAAAGCTGCCCTCTCATACCAGTTGTCTTGGAGTAATTTTGACCACACACCAGCCCTGCTGTCCTTTCATTTCCCTCTCTCTGCTTCCTTCTCTCTTCATCGTTTCCTCAACTCTCTCCCTTCTTCCTCTCTCTCTCTGTCTCTCACATGAACTCACACATGAGGAGTGTGCATTGACTGCCTATGACCATATTGCTCATGAAAATTACAAGGTATCCAGCATTCATCAATACAGTATATGTATATAAGTATATATACTTTTTTGATCCTGTGAGGGAAATTTGGTCTCTGCATTTAACCCAATCGGTGAATTAGTAAAACACAAACAGCACACAGTGTACACACAGTAAGGTGAAGCACACACTAATCCCGGCGCAGTGAGCTGCCTGCTACAACGGCGACGCTCGGGGAGCAGTGAGGGGTTAGGTGCCTTGCTCAAGGGCACTTCAGCCGCGGCCCACTGGTCGGGGCTCAAACCGGCAACCATCCGGTTACAAGTCCAGAGTGCTAACCAGTGGGCCACGGCTCCCCCATATAGAGTATAAACAGCATGAAACTACTGGCCACTGAGGATTCACACAGAGATTCTTAGAAATGGGCTGTGTGTATTCAACAGATGTTAATTGATGTACGCAGCCATGGTACAGAATATGTGATGTGAGGAGGATCAACATGCATAACTAGCAGTCTGAGGCATGGCTGATTGAATTTAAATTTAAGAAGTAAACCACTGGTAGTTTTGACATGAAAAATATTGTAGATGTTGTTTTTAAGAATTCTCAGCTATATTGGTGGTCATTTGTCACTTCGCTGAACATAGCTTATAATGCTGTTGACTTTATAGTTGGCACACCACAATGCCCCACACTTCATTGACTCTTTGATTTTGAAAATTATGTTGCCATTTCCTTTTAATTGAAACATTGTTTGTTTGAGCATGCATCGTCTATCTGTGGCTATGTTTTCCCATTGACAAAAAATGTCTAGAAATCTCAGTGGGAGCTGAGAAATGAATACTTGGCTATTATAGTTTCTTAAATTAAATCATTTTAATTTCACTCGGCACTTTGGCTAGATGGTTTGGTGTGTGTTTTGGGGCGAGATTGCTTTGTCTGATTATTTTTGTGGCAGGCTCTGAGAAGAACAGCCCTGGGTAATGACATGTCAATTTTCATGACTGCCTTTATTGAAGTTGTGATGAAATGTACAATGAAAAACAGCACTTAGGCTGCATAAAATAAAAGCCTCAAGGATTTCAATTTATTATTTAGTTCTGTAGGAATATTGAAGTTATTCATTAAAAAGTGTATTAGCTCAACAAAAAACTCCTAGATGGACCTTCCTGTTTCAGGCAGAAGCCTAAAGTCATTTGAAAAGAATGCATATCACATGTAGCCAGGGTGAACCCAGATACATTTGTAAGTACATTCGTGAATAAAGCATCCCTAGACTTATAAACATAATTTAAAACGTCAAACATGCATACATTCAACCACTCTCACTCTTTTGTCTGGAGAGCTACACATTCAGCCTTAAAGGAAAACTTTGTTTCACAAGGTCGGCACGGTCGTTGAAAGTTTTTTGTTTTTTTTTCCCCCCCTGTACCGACAATACTCGGTGTCCTTGAGAAACAGAGATCTATGTGAAAAATTGCCAGAGTTTTCCATTAAGTTGCAGATTTCGAGTTCTCATTCTTACGGTTTGATGTTTCCAACAGGACACGCCTGTCTGAGTGGTCTGATTGCTAATGGAACCCCAGCTGTGGCTTGCAGTGATGAAGATAACCTCTGCTTGACCTTTCTGACCCAGCGTCATCACTACCTCAACAGTGTTTGGGTTCAAATTGAATGTTCAAGTCCAAAAAATAAATGACAAATATCAGTTGTGAAATCAGACATAGTAGGCTGCTTTACCGCTGTGCTGTGTTGTGTTCAGCTGGAAGCTGAAGTTGATTTAAGGGCTGCTGTGTTCAAGCCTTGTGACATTGTGAAACAATAAAGTGGCACAGCAGAAGAAAGAATGAAATGATGAGTTGCTATAAGCTGAATCCATATCCTTGTAAAATTGTAAAGATGTAATTAGATCCCCTGGCACAGATCTGTTTTGCTTTCTGGAGCAGACTAACACCATGGTGTCCTAACATACGATGCGAGCGAACATCAACGACAAAATCAGTTTGATTACTTTGTGTTTTAATTAGAATGTCCTAATTTGAAATGAGCAAAACAAGGCAGTGCAGCGTGATACGGCACAGCAATCTCAGCAGAACTTTTGTCGGATGCCCTGTTTCTATTTGCTCCATGTCGCTCGTGTTGTTTGACTATATTTAGTGAGAAACATGACACAATGAAATGGTATATTTAATGAATTCAGTGTGAGAGCAGAGAAGCATTCAATTCTATGCAGTAGTAGGACGCTTGCATGCAGTTAAGATAAACTGTAAACAGGGAAAGTAGAAACTAAAGTCAACTGAAAGCCAGAAAGGCCAAGACAGTGTTTATAGCTACTGGATTACCTCCTCTTCTTCACAATGAGTTGGGACATTTGCTTGTACCTGCAGAAAACATTACTTCCACAGCAACAAGGGGATTACTGCATTCTCCATCTTTGCAGATGCATTAAACTGCAGATTTGTTTTCATGTGCCTTTTCCATATGCATGTAATTTCAGCACAGTTGACAGGGCACACACTGGTGTGAATTTAGGTCAAACTCAAAGAAAGATGGGAGCACTCACCTATGATAGAGAGAGAGAAAGAGAGACAAATGTTGAATGTTATAGAACAAATTAAGAGTTCAGATGCAAAACCCTCTAAATCCGTCTGACCACTTTTCTTTTAAATGAGCATTTAAATTCAGGCTCCTATAGGTTTTTGCCTATAAATCGATATTTCAGACCAGGAAGAGAGTGGTATTTAGTGGGTTTAGAAGTTAAATTATTTGATTAGCGTATGCTATGTGTGGAGAGCATCCCCTCACCATCTTTATCTCATTTTTGACATAGGTGGCATTTAGAGGCTTTTGCATCTGAACCCTTCAAATTGTTTTTCTGTTTTTGTTTGTGTGCTTTGGCAACACTGTACCTATAGTCATGCTAATAAAGTTGAATAAATGAGAGAGCAGAGAGAGAGAGAACATAATCAGTTTCTAGCTCAGAGCAGTTCCCAGCTCTATCAATAGTACTACAGTATAGTAGTATACTCTTTTGATCCCGTGAGGGAAATTTAGTCTCTGCATTTATCCCAATCTGTGAATTAGTGAAACACACTCAGCACACAGTGAACACACAGTGAATTAAGTATACGTATATATATTCTTTTGATCCTGTGAGGGAAATTTGGTCTCTGCATTTATCCTAAGCACACAGTGAGGTGAAGCACAGACTAATCCCGGCGCAGTGAGCTGTCTGCAACAGCGGCGCTCGGGGAGCAGTGAGGGGTTAGGTGCCTTGCTCAAGGACACTTCAGCCGTGCCTACCGGTCGGGGTTTCGAACCAGCAACCCGCCGGTAACAAGTCCAAAGCGCTAACCAGTAGGCCACGGCTGCCCCGATCATTCTGTCGTTTTCCATCATACATGGGTGGAACATGGGTGAGACGAGGACCAGGAACACAAAACTGGTAAATAATAAAACAAACACAACAGGATGGTATTGCATTGTTTGTTTCGTATCTTTATTTTCGTATCTTGGCAAACACAGATATCAATTGATAGTACGGCCAGTCTCCCTGGAGCAATTCAGGGTTAAGTGCCTTGCCTTGCCCATGACTTTCCATGCTACTGCATGCTATCCCAGCTCCTTTTCCATTACACCACCATTGACATACACATGTCCATTAGTATACCTGCATAGGCTCTGAGCACACTTACATGAGTTCTTGCCAACTTTTTGATAAACTTCCAAGACCTTTTGTGCCCTCTTGATTTCCTCACAAGAATTTCCATCTGGATATCTGAGTCTAAAGGTGCAATTAGTGGGGAAGCTTTGTGAGTTATAGCCCACATAATTCGCCCTTTCAAATCCAGCTCAAAGCCTAGTACTCCAGGGGCATTTGACTACAAACACACACACACACACACACACACACACACACACACACACACACACACACACACACACATTGCCTATTTACCTCTGCCCCCTACTGCACTCTACGGTGCTTGTTTACTCATTTTTATTCATTCATTTCTTCTT